>NC_087552.1:68241699-68541699 GCF_036250125.1 Pseudopipra pipra
TCAAGAAAAATGATTTTAAGTCAGTTGATTATGGGGAATTACTAATGAAAAGAATATTTAATGGATTGCATTCACCTCAGTAGAGGCAGTGATACTGTAGCATTAAAACTAGCATGTATAAAGCTCTCAAAAGAAATTGAAAATGAGAACTGAGGGAGTGAGTTTGGGAGACATCTATGAAATTCTTACACCTGAATGCAGCACAGAGGAAGAGGAGATTGAGCCTATAAGGCAAAAGTCATGTATACTGGGATGTGAGATGGTAGAATGGATTCTGTGGAAAGGAAAAATTATTGCTGCAAGCAGTAATTAAACAGGGAATTTGATAATAAAAAAATTTTGTCCAATGCAGGTGGAAAAATTACATTGGCCAGTAAAAGCACTGAAACATTTGTCTACTGATTAAAGAGGCATTAGCAATACAATGGAGAGACTAGAACTACCAGAGCAGATTGTAAGAGTGGATATTATAAGGATAATAGAAATATGGTGGAATGGCATTGGTTTTGGAATTCAGGCAATGAAAGATCTGTTTTGGTCAGAAGGTAGAAACAAGGTTTAGAAGGAGAAGTAGTGCTGTACAGTGATGGTAAGAGAGACTGCCAGGACATAAGAACTGGCCATGTGGGCAGAGCAAAACACATTTGGGTCAAAGTAATTTAGAATAAGATGGATAAAGACATTGAGGCTGAGTCATACTATGAATTTCCTATATGTTCCCAAGCTGGACTGTAAGCTAAAGATTACTTTCTTATACGTGTGTATGTATTTATATATTTATACATAAATATATATATATAAATATATATAAATATATATAGAGATAGCAATGTGTATACAAATGAGAATTGTATAATTATGGGAAGCTTTAATTCTGCATATATGCACTGGAAAATAAATGCTATCAATAAAGGTCCATATAACCCTGAGTGTGGGCTGACCCACTGACTAGTCAGTCATACAACTAATACAAGATGATGAGATTTTAGATTTGATTTTGTAGACAGTGAGATACCTTGAGAAAATAATGACTTGGGATCTGTGATCATGAGATAAATCCATGTAAATATAATTAAAGTATTAAAAAAAGGGATCTGTAACTTAGTTCCAAAGGGCAAATTTAAATAAATTAGAGGAATTAAGGGTAAAACCAATGGGGTTGAAGAGCTCTGGGACTTTTGTGTGCAGAATACTTTTCAGGCAAGGGTGGAAAAATCTCTTTGCTTTTGTATCTTGCTCAGGATAGAGACCAATATTGCAGAGGAAGGCTCCAGGCTGAACCAAGTGAAAGATCCACTTCAAACAGGATATTTGGAGTGAGCAGAACAAAATGTTACAAGGGCTGAAAACCAGACCTGACCAGCAAAAAAAGCCACATCTTAGAGGTCAGAAAACATAGAGGGCTTGTGAGAGCTGCCAACTGTCAGTTGGGGTTAAACCTTGCAAAGGAAATTAAAATAAAAATCAGAAGGTTTTTCAGCTAGAGGAGGAATAGGAGAGAAAGAGCAAGGAGATTAAAAACATTGCACCAAAACCGAATAAATGCTTTGCCTCTGGATGCAGTTCTGTGAGATGGAGTGAGACTACTTGCCTCTGCCAGCAAGCAGGTGCTCTGCTGTGCTTTCCACTCTCCCCACTATGGTGGCACAGCCTCACCCCATGTCTTGTTTCAGCTCCTTAACTCATCACCAAACTACCCCAGAAAAGCATGTGGCTGGTTTTTCTACCATTTTAGCAAGTTGAATCAGCTCAGGAACTGACCCACAAGTACCCAAACTGGTGCCAGGGATGAGAGAGGCCATGGGGAGGTGAGGGAGGAGAGGGGGAGATCCTTCCCTTCTTGGCCTGTGCAGTGTTAGACTGGCCCAGCTGCCTGTGACAGCACCACTTCCCTTTTGGTTGAGGACATGAGTGAATTTGCAAATGAAAGGAAATGAGGATGAGGCTATAGGAATGGGAATGACCACATAGGAGGAGGAATAGATAGTCTCTGTCCCCAAATTCTGGAAGAAGGGTGTGAATTGGCTAGTCCAGTAGTAATGATGCATTCATTCAGTCATGGGTAGTTCATGTAACTGGAAAATAGGATTTGGGCCCCATGGCTAAATAAGAGAAGCAGGGAGAGAACGAGATGTTTTGGGCAACTACAGAGCCATTACTTTGACCTCAATGTTATACAAGATTTTATAATAATTTTTTGAAGGAAAGAAAACTTACAATGTGGAAATTAATAGAAAATGGGACAAAAGGCAACCAGTTTATCACAAGTGTATTGTATCCTTTTCACCTACTGTGTGAGCTGATCCTCTTTATTCAATCCTAACACAGAAGCCAGGAATTGGCTGGTTTTCTTCCGTCAGGATTGTTTTATTCGTTGGCTGTTCACCAAAAATAAAAAAAAAATCCTATTTCAATAGCCTTGGGAAATGGATGTTCAGCAACATTCACTGTAGCTCACTGGGTTTCTAAGGGCCTTACAAGCAGTGGGTACAACAAAGTGATATAGCTCGGCGGTGGTGTGGTGGTGCTGCATGGATCCTGTCAGTACACCCTGCAGCAGGATGCCTTCAAACTCTTGCAGAGCAAAAATCCCATCCCATCACTGCTGTGGCTTTCAAAATGTCCTTCAAAATACAGCAGAGCCCTCCAAATAACATCTATAATTACGTGTTCTTCCCCAGGCTCCCCTCGGTTCTTTATTACTATTTTTGAAGGATTTTGCTCAGAAAGGTCTTTATACTCTGCAGGCACTGCTGAATTGGAATGGGAAGCAGGGTTTCTTCTCATTGTAAGGTAGGCAGGGCTGCCTTCCAGTTTCCCAGCTGCAGAGATTTATAGCCACTACTAGATTCACTAGGTGGCCAAGGTTTTATAACCCAATTGAACAGAATAAAACCATTTAGACTGAAGGCAATTTGATACAGGACTCAATGACTTTCAGGAACTTGATGTATTACTGTGATCACGTAAGTTACAAATTATATATGTATGTATATATTTGACAAATCGTTTTCAAAAACAATTTAATTATTTGGAATGATTTAATCAGGGTTGACAGGCTTGCAAAGCATCTCTGGGAATGAAGCAGAAAACTTTGAAGTGTATGGAAGATTTTCAATCTGTGTTAAATCCTGTTCCAAATAGAGGGGTTTGGTATCCTTCCCAAGGTTCCAAACTCCCTGGAATACAAATTCCCTTTGAGCATCCCCTGGGTTAGGCTCATCCAGTCCGTTACTGGCCTGCCTTCGACTCTGTACAGCAATGTGACAGTGGCATAGCAGAAGAGACATCTACCTTCGACATCCTTGGCCAAACATCAGGGAGATCAGTGTCCTCAGGATGACTGGCTATCCCAGCAGCACAGGGAATGAAACACTAGGACACAGAGATGCCCCTTTTCCCAGGGGGGAGCTGGAGATAAATGGGCTGGAGAAGCCACTTGTCTGAAGTCAGAGATCAGTTCTTTTCCTTTCAGCAGAAGTGAAGCTGGCCTCTAACTCATGGTAATGACAAGCTTGGGGAACTTGCAACAAACTCAGGGGAAATGCATTTATATTCTGCACAGTACCAGATATGCCTCTCTGACCATCAAAGTGGGCAAACCATCTGAAGGAGTTTTGTGTTCAGACAAGTAAGAGGAGCTTTATTCATTCTCTTGAGCTACAAAAGTATGCAAGGCTAATTTGGGTCTAAATTCAAACAATAGCTTGCTGGAATTTTATTTTCACTCACAAAATTTGAACTTCCAGGGGTATTCCAGTTTTTCTTGTTGCTGTTGCTCCATCTGCCTGCAATAGTTTGATGGTCTTTCTGAAAATAATGGACTTAAGACTTTAATCGCCTTGTATTAAAGAAATCTATGCAGCTCCTTGTATTAAATATTTCAGGTTGCAATTCTCCCATGAATCAGACTCTCAAAGGAAGGCTTGCAGGGTGGTGTCAGTGTAATCAAAAGCATGATGCATTCATCCTTAAAATGAACTAAGGAGACTCTTCTGAGTTAAGTTTAAACAATCTGGGCTTAAGCACATTTCCAGAGTCTGCTTTCCATGCAGTTTTAGTATGCGAATGGTTACTGATCCTGCTGCCCTCATCAGATGGACCTGCCTACCTGTTTTGAGCACAGACTGTGCATTGGCAGGGGGAAAATACGTGTCCTTTTGCTACAGGAATGGAGATATCTGGAGTGTCTGTGAATGTTTATTGTAGTAATTCAAACTCTGAGTCCTCAACAAGCTTGCTGCTGCAAAATCATTTGATAAGAGCGGGAAGAGACAAGTCTGGTGTCTGAGAGCAATCGAATAGAAATGAAGATGAAAATTAGGGATTAAAAGCTACGAACAACAAGGAAGCATCTCAACAGGAAACTTATCTCCAAGACTGGGATGCCTTTCAGTATAAAGATGGCTGCTAATGAACCCTCTCCATATAACCGAGCGCCTTGGCTGCTCCCACCCAGACTCCTGCAGCTCACGCTTCCCCGCAGTTTTCATTTGCTTTATTGCTTTCAGATGCTGCTTGGTATGAGTTCCTCTGGTAGCTGTGTCATTGCCACCAGCACTGGGGGAATGTGGCTTCGGCTGACTGGGCTGCGAGGCGTCAGCCCTGTCTCTCCAGGGACTGTCTGACACGACGGCAGAGCTGCCTGAGTGCAGCCACATAATCAAAACCAATCGATGCTGCTCAGCGAGCACAAGCCCCAACAGCTCTGGCTGTATTCTCGTGTACCAAGACGTATTCAGGCATCAGGAGGGGAGGCTACTAATGAAGCAACTGGTGGGAATAACACCTACCAGGAGAGTTCTTGCTGTTGTACACACCGCTCCTATTAGGCCTTTTAGATCTGTCCCTTTGATTTACTGGGGCAAGTTACCTAAAACTCTGCATATCTTTTCCTTCTGGTTTGAAACACTCCTCCACATTCATTCTGCTCTTACTCAGGATCTTCAGATACCTTTCCAGGGAAAACAATCCTGGATTTATTTACAACATATCATTATTTATTTTAGCAACCCTTTTGAGAAGAAGGCAAAGCAAGATCTGAGCTCTCCAATGGGGACTTCAAAATGATCTCTGTGCTTTCAAGGTAGGGGCATTTTAATTGAAGGGTTTAGAGGGGAAGAAGAATGTAAACCCAGGGTAGGAGCCTGTTTTTCTTGATGCTTTCCATGTGATGCGTTTCTGTAGTGCAAAATCCAGAAATATCCCACAAGGAAGTGAGAGCAAACTTGCTCTTCTTGATAATGTTCCTGCTTTGAAAACAAACACAGTTATTTATTTGTTAATTTATCTTGTTTTCCAGAATTGCCTTAGGTTGTTTATTTTATTTTCAAATCCCCCTAGACATGCACGTGCACTCTTGCTTTTTTCCTGCCTTAGCTGAGAGATGCCAATGAATTAAAGTGAAACATTTTGATGCCCCAAGATACCCCATTGGAAGAGTTTTGTGCTGACCAATTTAAGACTTATATAGAGTGAAATAAGCAGGGAGGAAAAGGGTTTCTATCTGTTCCTCTTTCCTCCTCCCCACCTCTTTTCATCTGCAGTTATCTGCTGACAAAATTCAATGAACAACTGCCCCTGTCCCCAAATGGCTTTTAAAGTGGCAGGATGCTGAAACCATGGAGGCAAATGCAGGCACTGGTGAAAACCAATGCTTGAATTTCAGCTGAAGCCGCATCACTTGGTTGGCAATGGTTCTTCTCCTTTCCCCATACAAGTTATTTATCTGTTCTTCATCACAACAGTGCTTAGAAGTCTCAGCTGTGCTACAGGCTGCTGATTTAAGCCAAGGGTTTTCAAACTGCAAGGCAATGCAATTCTCCAGACATGTGAACTGCTCTAAAAAGACCTGTGAAAATGACAGTCTACTGTCAGGAGATATTGTTTTTTGATACTGGTGGCTGCACCTCTGTAAGAAAATGCCTAACTGCTCCATCACCTCTATAGCAAGGTGTGACTTGACAGGGTCATCTGCACTAAAACTGGGGAGAGACCCTAGCCTTGACATCCCCTTGCTATACTGTGTTTGTGATATTTGCAATTTCTGACCTTCTCTAAGAGGCCATTCCTGTCCTGAGGAATTTTACCCATAAGCCTCGTCAACTCTAGAGCCTCGATCATGGAGTGGTTACTGGATGCACCCTCTCAATTCCCACTGCAGTAAGTTTATTGCTTATGACAGGAGGGTTAAAGCCAAACAAGCAGCCTCATTGATTTCTGCCCAAGAGAAGACTGAGTTTCAAGAATGCTGTTTACACAAAGGGCTGATTCTGATCTACTTTCAGGGCAATTTGCATTTATACCGATATAAGACAGATCCAAACAAGGCCTTTGGCTTGCAAAGTATTTTAGGGCTCTTTGGGGAGAGGCAGCTTTGTAAAAACACAGATTACAAACAGAACTTTCACTGTTCTTGATGCAAAGGAAAACCATGGGCAGATGTGCCTTAGGTACAGATCTTCTGAAGTGTCCAACACTGCAGGTGAGGTACAGACTGGATCTTCCCTTCTAGCATTTCAGTATGGACCAGAGCTATTGACCTGGCTGGACCAGAGCTATTGACAGCCATGGGGCTTCCTGGGGGTTGGTGGAATGACCCAAAATTTGGATCAACAGAGATTCTGGTTCAGTCTTGGTTGTGGTGGTACAATCTCAGTCCTTACCCCCTCCTAGTTCAGTTTTATCTGTGGATGCCTGGAGATGCTTGTAGTTTAGAGTAGCTGAGCAAACCCCTGTGGTGACTGAGCCTCTTGGGGTACAAAAAAAACTTACAAAGGAGTAAAATAGAAGAGCAGGAGTGGGAAAGAAAAAAGCTTTACCTCTTCCTCCCAGTCCACTGCCAACTGGATTAAAATATCTCTTCTTGATACTGAATCCCCTGCTTTCCTTTCATGCCCCCCCTCCCCTTAAGACTCCAGGACCTGTAAATCCCTTTTCAATGAACTCCATACACATGACGATAGTCACTGTAGCTTGTGCAGTCATTCTGGAATGAGTTTTTCTGGATTTATTTTGGTTTGGTTTGGATTTTACCTCATTGCTAAAAGGATCTTACCCTGTCCTGCCTGCTAACCAACATACTGTGATAAAATGTGAAAGAGGGTTTTGAATTTGCCTGTGGTTTTGTGGAAGGACTATGAGAGAAAACCTCTAGGAAAATAATAGCAAAATACTCAAGATAATGAGTATGGGTTGAGGACCTATGATGCATTTGGAAAAGCCAGATTGAAACCTGCAAACTAATAAGAATTTTAAGAGTGGCCAAAACCTCAGGAAAATTTGTGATTTTTAAAGACATAATCCCACCTCACTCACATTCCACAAGGAAATTAGACTTATTAATACTTGTCTCAGTGTTGTTGTGGAATATGCAGCAACAGAAGTCTTTAAAAACTGATTAGATAAGAAATATTATGCCTATTTTATGTAGAATTAATCCTTTCCTGGAATGGACTAAATGAGCTCATGAATTCCCTTACAAACACAGTTGCAGCAGTGTTAAAGTTAACCTAAAATGTGATATTTTAAAGTGAGAAGGCAGAATCCAGAAACTGTTGAAGTCAATAGACAGATAGTTCATAGCAATTTTATCACAGGAAATCACTTACCCAAAGAAAATTGCAATCATGGAGCCACAACTACAGTGAACAAAAATTGATATGTCTCCATCAACTCCACATCAATGATGTGCATTAATATTAGCTCAGAATCTTATTTATTTTCTGTTTCTAACCTGACTGAAGAGCCTGTTCATCAGCAGCTCTGTCATGCAAAATCCATTCATTTAACACTGTTCTCGTGGGATGAAAATGGAGAACATGAAAATAAAGAATCTGAAATTAGAGAGGACAGCTTAACTCCAAATTTAATAAAGGTCCCAGTCTAGCATAAAGAGGCTCTTTGATTTTAATATCAAACCTAACAACCACAGACTAAGCCTAAATTACCAGGTTCTGATACTTTCATTAGAGACCTTATTCCACAGACTCCCACTGGAATCTGCGGGGGCGCCTGGAGAAATGCGAGGCATCACCCAGTGGAAGTACAACATCAAGGTCTTGTCTCTTTAAAAATGTCTTTAAAGTCACTTTCTAACACATCCCTTCAGAAATTGTCTACATTCTTCCCAGAAACATAGTACTCTCTTCCTGTGGAAGCTGCTGTATCTAATAATGTTGATTTTGCATTCTTCTCTCTATTCCAGCATATCAGGAGGCACTTAAGAGATTTCTGAATGCCTCAGAATTAAATTATGGGTAAGAGCAACAAAGTCACAGGACTGAGCAATCCAGCACTTTATACACTTCTATATGGAGTCATAGGAGGCTGCAGTCAGAAGGAAAAGAACAAAGGGGATTTGCTTCTCATCATGGGTGTAAACCAGGATCACCACTGGGCTTTGAAGAATTTTCACTGGAAATCCTGGAAAGACAAGCAGGACCCTTATTTTCAAAGCTTAATCCAAAGGTAGCTGAAATTTTGTGGTAGTATCATCCTTTATCCACTCTGGGCTACAACAGATAAGTTGTAGGTTTAGGTTGCACATTCTTTCCATGCAAATTCCATGCAATTTTACAGCATTGTTGCCAGTCCATTATGGTCAATGATCCTTTGGATTGCTCTCTATGAGCAATATTTCAGTTGTCACTGGGGCCTGATGCCATCAGGACAGCCTGCAGAGAGATCTTCAAAAGAAAATAAAACTGTCAAGCTCATCTGGTCTTCTCTAATGGATATAAATGAATCCAGCATTGTATGCCAGGCTTTTCACAAACTGTATGATGTTATAAAGAAACATGCTGCCAATGAGGTTAGAAACCCCATCCTTTATGCCTTGTGGTTAAGGATATATATGCTGTACTGGAATGTTAGAAATAGCAAGATGTGTTAGTTTAGGCACTTTAATAAGAATGTCTAGGTTTATGAATTGGCTTAATTCGAGTTCTTTACAAACAATATTAGTTCTCCCTGTCTTGAATTGTTCTCTTTTTTTGGTGGTTTAGATACCACTACTATTACTGGCTCCTGTCTGACTGCATACTTGACAAAGTTTGTCATGAGGTCACAATTTTCTAGCATCTTAGAGGTGGCGATGGAGTGACTGCACAGAGAGCTCGCTGTCATCTCAGAACTTGTTTTTCAGCCTTCCTGTGTTTCTTCCGAATAAATTCAGTGTGAAACCACCTGATAAAAACACCTAAGCAAGTGGAACAGGGAAGAACCCAAAATGCAGAATCATCCCACAGTGAAAATGGGCTTGTTCTTTGTCTGGATCTCACCTTCAGCCTGTCTTTGCTTCGGTTCCCATTTGTATAATCATGGTAGCAGTTACATTGGCTAGTAACTGGTTTATTTTCCTGGGTTAGGTGAAGCTGAGGTCCCACTACTCTTAAGAGGTAGCAGGTAGACTGAGAGGTAGAAAGGCCAGAAAAGCTGCTTAGACTTGTGAAGTTTCCAAGAGCGTGTGGGTGCAGAGGGGACCAGACTCTTTCACACCCAGTCAGAGACTCTCCACACAGACCTGCCAGTCACTCTGGTTATCTTCACATCTGGACATCAATGTAGTGTGTATTTCCTTGTCTCCTCCATCTCCCAGGCTTTGTGCAGTACTGCTTGTCTTGGGTTTTAGGACTGGGGCAGTGTTTTCATGCTAGTTTCTGTGGTGCTAAGAGCTCTGAATCAGGTTGCATCTCTAGGCTTCTCCAAACTTATCAAGACAAATCAAGTCTTTGGCAACATCATTGTGGTCTGATATTAAAAAGCAAACAAACAAATAAAAATAAAACAAACCCCAAAATCCACACTATGCTATCTTTTGTGTAGATACAAATCATTAGACATAAAACTTTCAAATTTAGAAGTTTATGTTTGGTCTTCAAATTTCAAAGCAGGTCCATTCTTGCCAGAACCTTGGGTGTTTGTTATAAGTTGGTTACAGATCTAGATTTTAACTTTTGCTTTATGTCTGTGCTGAATGATGTGGAATTACATATTTTCTACCGGTTTAGTTCAGGAAGCTCCAGGGAGCTGGAAATGAATAGTTCCAAATCACTCGAATTTGCTAATATCTTTCAACTCTTTGTCAGAGCTTGTCTCTACAGCTACATATGTTTAAGCTCTACTGATGATGTATATGTACATGTATGCATCCTGTACCACTTGCTTGTGCAATGGAAGAGGTGAGTACAGTGACAAAGGCTTGTTCTGCCTCTACAAGGGTGTGGACTTTGGCTCTTTCCCATCCTCCTTCTGTGGTCAAGGGGATTAGAAATCCAGACACTTGAAAGAGCTTTTGTAAAGAACAAAAACTCAGTCACTGATTACTTCAGTGAGCAGAGGAGTTATACAGATGGATGAGTAATGCTGTAGCTCTGATGGTCTCAGTTTACAAGAAAACCGTGTTTTATAGAAAGAGATAATATTTTTATTAGTCCAAATGATTAAGAGGCATGGAAGAAAGCAGGCAAGCATGTGAGACCTGAAGAAAAATGCTAAGATATAGCCTATTAATGAATTTAAAGGTTCAAGACATTTAACTTCTATTTGGACTCCTTCACAATTTCTTAGTATTAGTTACTCTGACAGTAATTGGAGTTTATAAATGAGGTGAAAGTTGTCTTTTTTTTTTCCTCCCCCTGAATGGAGTGCATTCATCTCTATGGGGTGGCTATTCATTTATCCAGTTTGTCCCTACTAAGTGTCCAGTTGTCTCCACTAAAACATTTTTGCATAGGCAGCTGCCTGTAAAGTACCAACACCATGGGAGAGGATCAAGGCTGTCCTGAAACCCAACCACAAACTACTCTGTGGATCCGCACACACACCAGATTACTTCCTCTGGAGGATGTTCATGCTACCTGCTCTCCTCTAAATTTGGGTGGCTGAGCTCCTTAGACTCCATCTACAGCCACTGGAGAGGGAAGGGTCTTCCAGAGAGTGTTTCAGAGCACTGAATTTAGGCTACACCCATGAAGAAACCTCTGGAGGACCAAATCTTTTTCCACCTGCTTTGGAGAGTCATAGGAAAACCAGCTCCAGCTGCACCCCTCCAACGTTTAGTCTCCTCTGTGAGGTACCTGCATTCCCCTTACCTCCAAACACTGACCCTTCTGTGTGTCTATTAGCTAGAGATGACTATGCTGCTACCATGTGCACCTTGGTTCGTGTGTCTGAATTGAGAAGCATCAAGTTTAAAGTTTGATGACTAAAGCAGAAAAGTTGAATCCTCTCCTCTCCTCTTTAATGTTGCTACAGTGACAGTTACAATGTGTGCTGCACTCCTAAGGGGAAAGCAAGAGGCTGTGAGTGTACACTGGCATGTTACTGTGCAGGATGGACACATGGTCTGGGTGTCCCAGATAACATACAAGTTCCCTCAGCCCGGCTTGAGCTCATTTCAAAGTCATGACTGCTCAGCAAGTCGCTATATTTTCTGGCTGCCTGTCATCTGATGCTGGAAAATGCTATTCAGTCCTTTCAGCAAGTCTGATGGATGTTGTATTTAGTGACAAAATTTTAGTTTCCAGCTTCCACAGACTGGAATGGTGAAATGTTACTATAAAACAGAGGTTTTAGATAACTTGCTGAGAGGTTTGAGTGCCAAATTTATGCTAAAATAGGTAAATTATAACTTTGCTCAGCAAGTGAGTTGTCTGCAGGTTGCCAAGGACACAGGGGTCTTATCTTTGTACAACCAAAGAGATGATAGTTACCACCATGGCAGCTCCTGTAAAACAGGTAACCAACAAACAGTGACCAGCTGTATGAATATCATACTTCTCCATACATCAGCAACCAGAGATAAACAGTCACGCACATTCCCCATCCATGTTGGATGTGCACCTCTCATTAAGTTGGACTTCTGTGCAGGAAGAGATTCACGTGCCCCATCACAATATCTAAACTGTCAAATGCTGGTCTGTTTCCTGCTAGAACATCAAATGGATTAAAAACATTGCCTATGTTTGATCATGCTGTTGTAGCTCCTATAATCTATTTAGAATCACTGCTTGTAGTGCTACTTATACCTCACCAAGATGTTTCTATGCCTCGTCTGTTTCAGAATAAGGCTTTTAATGGAGGACCTTCTTCCATTTCTAAAAAGTGTCCCAAACATCTTGAGCATAGCTGCAATTTTAATCCTTAACAAGAATATTGGTAAGCAGTAGAATACAACCAAACTAATAAATGCCAGAGCTTCAGTGTTGGGTTTCTTCAAGTCTCTGGAGCAATGACATGCCATAGGGGAGGAAGAGAGATGTGTTGAACTCTGGCAGTGTCAGGGAATTCCCTAAAAAAACCTCACAGATGAGGATACGTAGGGGACAATCCCCCACTCCGCAAAGGAAGGGAAGAAATTCCTCCCAGACTCAGCACCTGGCAGTGAGTCCAACCAGGTGCATACGATCCTCAGGCTTGGCTTGGTATAGCTTGACACTTTCAGGCAATCTATGTGTCCCATCTCCAGCTGCAGTCAAGCTTTTAATCTTCAGAGGAAGGTGAAAGAAAGACAAAAAGGCCAGCCTAAAAGCCAAGTAAGGTCTCAATGGGGGAACATTGACATCCTTCTTATTAAATTATTACATAGCTTTAATACATGGACTTTATTTGTAATATTTTGCTTCATTTCCTGAGGAAATGAGTATTATGCAGCTGTGCTCTGGTTGTTTGTTTGTCTGTCAGGCTTACCCCCCATTTAATAATTATTGAGACTGTTGGCTGATTTCAGTGCAGTTTGATGGAAGGGAGAAGGCATCACAGTATTATGTTTTAAAATATTTAGAAAAATTACTAGTGGGGTACAGAACAGAGACTAAGCTAGTGGGACAGAGACTAAGCTAGTGGGAATATGAGTTAACCATAGTTATTCGACATGAGAGAATCCACATGGAAGGCAGCCACAGGAAGCCCAAGAAATATTCCCTAAGTCCCAATGCTTAAGGAAGAACATGTTATGCATTTTTTTTCTAATTCCACTAGAATTCTAATTAAACTGGCCCATTCCCCAGGATTTCTTTTAACTCTGTACTTTATATTCCAGAAGCTCCACCTGTAGCTAGTGTATCCCCTCTCAAGTCCCATGACCTCTCCATCTACCCCAAAACAAACCCTAGTTTTGCCCCTACAGGTCACCTGAAAGGATAGCCCTAGATGCAACAACATCTTTGCCTTTATCTGAAATTCAGTGAACAAAAAGCAATGAAAGAAAAATCTTTTTATTGAATATTTTGAAAACAATGGCTTTTTTTTTTTCTACTTGTTGGCATTGACTTTTTTTTTTCCCATACTGGAAAAATTGACCAATATTTCCCACCTTGATCTGGGTAAAACAAGGCAATTCAGTCAGTGCAGTCAATGCAGAGTGACTCTCCTGGCAGTCCTTTAGAGCTGTCCTGATTGTCCTGCTTGGTTTGTGCCACCAAGACGGTGACTTCCCACAGTGCTTTAACAAGGGCTCTCTAAGGCACTCAGTCACCAAAACATGGTTTTCCCCTCCAGACAACTTTTCCTTGACTTCAAAAACAGAAGGAAAAGGTCTAACTGGGCAGACATTCATCAGCTTTTCTTAGTGTAGGGAAATGAAGGTCTCTATAGCTCTCTATAGAGTTTTCACAGCGTGCATGGGCAAACACACGTGCCCACACATCCACTCACCTGGATAAAATGTTTCAGGGAAACACCTGGAGGAAGAAGACCTATTTCAAACAACACTGGCACAAGAAGAAAAGAGTATGAAATGGTTGTAAACAAGCTTGCATCTGGAAGCTGTAAGAAGACTTCTAGCCATCAGAACCATTGAAGTCACTGAAGCTTCTCAACAGTATCCCAGTGGAAAGAACAGAGGCAAACAGCTTGATGTGCTGTGGGTCTCTCTGATGGGATGGCAGTGAGAGTGAGAGCTGTGCCCACTCTGATGGTCAGAAGAAGCTGCAAGGATGAGAAAAAACAATATATTTGCCACTTGACTTAAAAGGTGTTAAGCCCTAATTTAGCCTCTTGACAACTGAGCTTATATTTATTGTAAGTATATGGCTAATCCTGATGACTTAATTTCTTGCAGAGCTGAGCACACTCTGAAAGGCATGATAGAGATGGCTCTGGGCTTTTACTGGTAGACTAGAGGACAGCCACCATTCCTAAGATCTCTTCCCTGCTACATTGTGCTGACGTTTTTGCAGGAGGCAGAAGACCTTCCTCTACCTGGACATAAAGCACTGTAGTGAAAATTCCTTTTTGTCCCACCTTGTTAATTTCGTTGCAAACACAGTAGAAAAAGAAGTTTCACCATATCTCCTTGGTGGATCAGAACAACAGAGGATCCATATAATTGACTGAGATGGGTGAATATCAAAACCCTGCCGTAATGCAAGGCAGGCCTGGCAACCATCTCTCCCTCTGCCAACAGCAGGACCTAGATCAAATCTGCAGTACCATTATCTTGCATTGGGCTGACTTGTGTCACCCATCCCTGCTGGCTGTCCCATGGGCAACACCTTTCTTTTATGTTATTGCACCAGGAAAAAGGAGAACGGGCAGGGGAAGAACCCAAAGTACAGCATAAACTTACAATTAAAAGTGTCCTCATCCTCTCTCAGCCAGGCAAGTGGGGCAGTGGAGCAGGACAGCTGTCTTTTAGTGCTTTCAAGATACATTTCAAGCTGTGCACAGCTGGAGCTATTCAGTAGCTCACGAAGGAACTCTGTACCCTTGCCAAGGCTCTGCAGCTGCCAAATCTGCCTTTATTAACAGCAGCATTTCTCGTTCTCCATAGCAGAATACAGAACAAGTCTGACATTATTTTTCATTCAACCTTCCCAAGCATGCTAAGAAAATCACAATAATCACTCAGTGTGTATGCATGTTTTATAAATGTTTTCTTAGTCCTATATATATGCAAACACCCCCCCCCCCCCCCCAGACACACACACACTGAAAACAGTCTGGAAGCAGAGCCACACCAGAGCATTGAACATCTCTTTCCTGTTCTGGTCAGTTACACATCCCAGTTACACTTAAACCTCTTGTTACTCATTGTCTGTGAGCTCTCCCTTGAACAGGGCCACACTGCTCTTTGTAGGTGGCATTCCCATCCACACAGATGGCTGGAACAGCCCTTAAGTCCCACTTAAGTCCTGTTTTAAGTATCTAAGTAGTTCTGAAGTGCTCTCCATGCCTCTTCTGGAGTGAGGTGAACTTAAGCTTGTGCAAATACCTGCCCTGTAGAAGTGAGACAGGGTAGCTATGTCTAAGTGAACTCAGTCTTTCTTCACTCTCCTCTGCTGCCCATTTGGCATTCATTTCTGGGCACCTACCAATCTTCAGATTTTAAAGTATCTCTTCAGTTAAGGACCAGAAATAAAATGAGCCTACTTAGAGGCCAGTCATGTGCTCCAAATAATGGGAATTCCCTGATTTGTCTGAGGACATGTTTTGGCTACTTTTGGCCCCTGAAAACTTTCAGACCAGGTTTCAAGCAGGCTTGATGTAATGGGGTATGTGAAGGCATGAAAATCACTTCTTCTGGAGAACACAAACTTCACAGACAAGTCACAGGCAACCCAGAACTTGTCCTAGCTCTCTGGGCAGTACCTACAAGGACATTTTCAGGAATTATTACTCAATTGCCAACTGACATGTATGATTTTTAAAAACAAGTTTAAGTGTTTCTCTTACCACTTAATGGCTATTCATAACGTGTTTAAATATGTGTATGATATCAATCCTCTAAGGACCTGAAGCACTTGGCAGACAATGATGGTGTACACTATACAAATGCCACTGTGATTAGACAGATACTTTAAGTTTTAATTTTTCAGGTAGAATAACTAAAGCAGAGAATTTCTGTGGCTTTCCCATTCCAGTTGGAGAAGTCTGTCTAAGAACTGAGAATACAGCAAAGATATTTTACTCCTGTGAACTAAGTAAATCACGGAGTTGTGGAAGGAGAACAATGTGTGTTGGAAGAGACTTCTGAAAATCACATAGTCTGACCACTTGCTCAAAAAAAAAGAGCTAGTTTAGATCGGGTTACCCAGGACTTACCCCAGCTAAGTTTTGAATGTCCCCAGGGACAGATATTGCACAACCTCACTGGGCAAATTGTTCAAGTGTCTAACTACCATCACTGTTAGAAATTTTTTCCTAATATCTACCTGGAAGCTCTGCTCTTGTGAGTCGTCTCCATGGCCTCTTGCCCACTGTGCACCTCTAGGAAGAGTCTGGCTCAGTCTTCACAATATTCTGTTCTCATAAAAATGTATTATGACCACTTATTTCACCACCTCATAAGATTTTTTGCTTTATTGCTACATTTTTAATGGCTCTGGTAAAGTCTTCATCTTGTTAAAGATTACTTCTGATGACACAGCTAAGTATGTTCCAGATATTGTAGAAGAAATTGTATTTAGTGTAGTCATTCACTTCTCTCAGTGAAGTGGAAAATCAATGCAATATGTGCATCTTGTGAGGGTCCACACTTGCTTATGAAGGTTTTCCTGATAAACTCTGGCCATGCTAACACTTTACTCCAAAGGAAGTTTCTCCTGGGATGCATCTTCTGCAGATGAAAACTGTCATCACCCTATTAAGTCAACGGGACCATGACGGTTGCACTTGTCAAGCTGTGTTGAATAAAACTTCACCAAAAGAAAAAGGCATGAAACCATATGATAAAGAATGTTATAAACATCAGGGAACCTGCACAGTGTATTTAGCTTTCTTTTGGTACAATAAACTTACTCCTGCTGTCTGTGGTGAGGTCTAATACAATATTTTGTATTAAACTTGTACAGTCGGCAAGCAAGATATTACTGCTGGCATAAAAATCTACTAATTTTCTGTTTCCCTTGCTACTTCAATACTAATTGACAGTTATACACAAATAGGCATATGCTTGCTGTTGACTCCCTCAAAGGCAGGGAGGCCCTGCAGAGAGACCTTGACAAATTAGAGGTGGGCAATCACCAACCATATGAAGTTCAACAGGGGGAAATGCCAGATTCTGCACCTGGGGTGGGGCAACCCTGAATGTACAGACTAGGAATGAGATGCTGGAAAGTGGTGCTGGGAAAGGGACTTGGGGGTCCTGGTTGATGGCCAGTTGGACATGAGTCAGCAGTGCCCTGGCAACCAGGAGGGCCAACCATGTCCTGGGGGGCATCAGGCAAAGCATCAGCAGCCGGTTGAGGGAGGGGATTGTCCCGCTCTGCTCTGCACTGGGGTGGCCTCACCTTGAGTATTGTGGCAGCTTTGGGAACCACAATATAAAAAAGACATTAAGCTCTTAGAGATTGTCCAAAGGAGGGCAATGAAGATGGTGAAGGGCCTTGAGGGGAAGCTTTATGAAGAATGGCTGAGATCAGTTGATCTGTTCAGCCTGGAGAAGAGGAGACTGAGAGGAGACCTCACTGCAGTTACAACTTCCTCATGAGGGGAAGAGGAGGGGCAGACACTGATCTCTTCTCTGTGGTGACCAGTGACAGAACCTGAGGGAATGGACTGAAGTTGTGTCAGGGGAGGTTTAGGCTGGGTATTAGAAAGAGGTTCTTCACCCAGAGAGTGCTTTGGCACTGGAACAGGCTGCCCAGGGAAGTGGTCACAGCACCAAGCCTGACAGAGTTCAAGAAGTATTTAGATGATGCTCTCGGTCACATGGTTTGACTCTTGGGAAAGGTCCTGTGCAGGGCTAGGGGTTGAACTCGATGATCCTTGTGGGTCTCTTCCAACTCAGCATATTCTGAGGTATTCCCCGATAGATGGATGCCTGTAAGCTATAGAAAAGATACCATGTATGTCTGTGAGGAATGTTTCACTCACCTTTTTGGATGAACAGTTGAATAGAAAGTTACAAAGGGTTTTCCATTAGGTCATAATCATTCTCTTGTTAAAAAAAGGCAAAACCCAATATACATACTCTGGTTGCATAAAAAGTAATGACACCCTAGATCTGGAGGGAACTTAAAGGAATTCCCATCTTTCCTACTTTATGCAACAAATTCAAATAGAAAAGCATGGCAGGGAGTGGCTAATTTGCAGTGTCATTTGCAGATACAACATTTCTGTCGGGTTTGCTGGTGTACTGGGAGCGGCTGTATGACAGAAGAACCACATTCAAGCATCATTGGTGTTTTTCCGTAAGTCATGTGCTAACAGGGGCATTAATACAAGCCAGGTTTGGCCCTGTGCCTTTTTAGCTCATCTTCCTAATGCAGGCAATTATTCTGACAAGTATTTCTGTGCCTGCTGTGGTGGTGTCCTCCAACTGCCTTTATCCTGCTGTTCAAAATTAGTGACACAGAGAGAAAGAATAACTGCAACAAGCTGAACAAGTTATACGACAAGTTCCTCTGAGCAAATGCTCTAGAGCTGCTTTTAATGGCAGTTTCATTCCATCCATATAAATCTGAGCAAGCTAGACCCCTCTCAGATGCTTGCAGCATAGTTGCCCTTTGCTATTAATTTTTTGAATAGCTTTTCTTTGGTCCAAGAAAGTAATTTACTGCAGCAGACGTCCTTCGGAATAGAAATGAAATTCCATCAGACTTCAAATGAACCCTAATTACACTGCAAATAGGTGGCAGGAGTGTTCCCAAGTTTAGCACTGCAACTGCTAAAACTGGCCAAAGAGCAACATGGATTTAATTTTAGTTTGTGTATTAGTTGTTTGGAGTGCTTTTATTATTGTATTTTACAGCTATTTCTAAAAACATAAAAAAAAAGGGAGAGAGAAAAATTCATAACAGCAAACGCATCTGTGCTACATATTTTCCCTGTGTGGCACTGCAACAGTTTCAGTATACGAAAATTAATGGACTGTAACAATATGTTTGGAATTTAAAGGCAGAGTTGGCGCCAGAACCAGGAAACATGCAACATTCCCTGATTGTAGAAACATGTAGATCACCTTTTCACACTTATGCAGTATTAAAAAAAAAGGATATCCTTGTTGGTGTCCTGTTTATATTGTCAGCATTCAATCCATCCATATATTGTACTGTGCTGTTCTGCTGCCTCTGCTAAGATGCACCAAACCACCTCCCTCTGATGATGACATGATTTTTCCTCAATTGCTAAACATGAGAAACTTTGTCCAAGAGTGTAGCTTTCACATAAGAGAGTTTGACATGGAGAGAATTTCAACAGATTTTGCTAATCCAAGTCATAAATCGCGTGTAACATTCCCAGCGATCTCGTGTGTGAGATATTGATCTCCCAACCTGTGATCATGGAATCAGCTCCCACATGGGTAAGACTTTTTTCTCCAATAAAACACGCAAGAAAAAGGACTGCTTAACATACAAAGAAGGACAGAGGTGCCCATTAAATGAGGGCTGCGCAGAGACATTTGAGATACTTGCACATTTTTGAGAACTTCAGTGGAGACTCTGATAAGCTGTGGATTTAAATTACATCAATAAAGACTCAGCACATTTCTTCAGGTTAAAATAGTCTTTCTAAGGAAAAGGACAGGATTGCACTAATCTGAGTTGTTTGAGCATATGTTCTATCACCAAAGGGCTTTAAGGACAGGACAGGAAACCTGTGGAGAATTGCCTACTTTCAACAGATACTGGACAACCAAACAAGGACTAACTGCCTTCTTGAGGCCCTTCCCCACCCTGTGGTTCAACAGTTAAGGGCTCTCTAATCACTTTATTTTGAAAATTGTGTACCTACATTAAAGGATTAATTTTTGATTGCTGCACAAGCTTTGAGTTGTAGTGACAGAATCTCTAACACCTAGAGAGATAGAGTATTACTTGCTACAGATGCACACTTTTTCCCTCATCCAGACAGATACAACAGTGTAAATATCCATAGGACAATGGGACAAGATTAAAAGGATGAGGTGTTCAATTTTATTAGATCATATGGTACAGCTGGAAAAATAAATAAGCATTTGGGTGCACAAGCTCTCCCTCCAGTCTGAAATAGAAGTTCAAAGCTAAACAAAAAAGGGCAATGCTTGTTTTACTGAATATCATAGGACATCTCTGAAAGAAAAGGTAGAAGGCACCTGTAGAGAGAGGATGTGTAGGGAAGGAGCTGGATAGACAGAAATTATTAGATGAGTAACTCCTAGGAGCCAGGTGGAGAGCCCACCTGGTTGTTGGAGGTGTGCGTTTTAGCTGCCAGGTGTATCTTTGTCAGATATTTCTCTAGGTTCCTTTTGCAGCTCGTGGAAAGTTTGAATGCTGAGCTTGAAGTTCCCCAAATAGGGCTCACAGAGGGTGAGAAGTAGTTTCTCAGCTTTGAATTACTTCTTTCATGTCCAAAAGCCACAAGATAACAGAATCTTGACTAAGGTACTGGTGAAATCCCAGGTCGAGTAGTCACGTCCAGTAGTAACAATCAGTGGAGCAGCTGCATCTCTCAAGGTGACAGCATGTCAGCTGAGGCACAGAGGACAGCCATGACAACACTGGTAACCTGCAGTGAAGGGGAAGTAAAACACATCAGCTGAATTCTCAGCAAGAGCCCTAAACCACTGTATTTATGCTGTCCTCTGCAGTATCCTTAGAAAGCACACATGACACATTACCATGGCTCAGTTGGTGGCCAGGGACAGAATTTCATATCTGAACATTATAAAACATTTCAAATCCATCATATGTAGAACACATTCATCTTTGAGATCTTCAGCATCTCCTTTCCACTGGGAAGGAGTAAGTGGATGGCACAGGTCACATCCCACAGGCAGGACTGGGCATGAATCTGTAGGCTTGCCTGTGTTAATTAAACTTCCCTTCTTTTGATCTCAGCAAAAGGAAGAGCCTTGATGGTGCCAGATTCTCACATCCAGAGAAACAGGTGAGGCTCTGCCCATGGAGACCACGAAGAGGGAGAATCCTATTGTGAAGTCAGAGAAGTGAAAACTGGGGGCTTAGAAGTAACTTAGTCTTTTGGGATAGTCTTGGTTTAGGACACTTAGGTCCATTATCTTCCCAAACTTAAATACCACAGATATTGAGAAGGAAAATTTAATTCCTATCTATGCGAATAACCAATAGAAATGGTCTAGACTTGAGATCGTTGTTCATTCTGCCTATTCTACCAATGCCTTGTCATTTCTTTCTATAACATACTTGCTAACCTCAGTGACCTACCTGTAGTTTGGAGATTCCAGAGACAGGCACCCAAGAAGTGACATTTGATGGTTCTCTCATATGGATTTAATTCACTGTTTTCCACAAAAGTAAGTGCTTACTGTCTGCAGAACAGGAGCCCAGTTGGCCACCAACCTCCACAAAGAAGTTGGCCTTTGGCTTTGGAGAAAGACCCCAAAATATTTGTGCGTGGGCAAGAATCACTTTTCCCAAAATATTGCTAAAGGCTACAAGTTGTTGACTATTTTTGTGATTTTTCCAATATAAATTAATTGATAACCTTTCCACATGCCATTTCGCAGCTATTGCTTACACTCAGGCCTCTGGCTGCTGGATTCATCCATTTGTGAGTATAACTGATGTCAATTTGTTGTTTCAATGGGCAGGGCACCCTGCCAGCTCCTTCTGTGACAAACTGATTTTAACACTATAAGATTCTCATTTCTGCTGGAGTGTGTTAAGTACTTCATTGCTGAAATATGTGCAGTGGCACTAATGATGGGTTTACTACTCCCCTGAGGTGTGCAGGTGGGGAAAAATAACCAGTCCTTGCCTGACCAGAAAAACTCAGCATCTCCCCTATAGCTGGGTAAAGGAACATTTTGTCCAGGAATGGTCCCTTTCAGATTTGCCCATGTGCATGCAAGAATGGCCAAAAACACCAGTTTGAGGTACTACAGGCAAGGAAGAGGGGCAGGTAGCTCTGAAAATAAAGCTCTAAGAGGGCAAGGTGTGTCATCTCAGGATAGCATGTATTTTGAACAATTTATCTTCTCCTGGTCTTAAACATTGTTAGATCCTCAGCCAAGTGAGGATGCACAGCAGCAAGTGATCAGCACAATTCCTCAGGTTTCCTCTACTGTGCAATGGGACATGGCAAGTATTTGTTTCATTAGAATGATAGAGAGATCCATGGCTATGGCAAACCCATAGTGGGAGTGCAGTTATTTTCAGGAGCACCCCACATTTATGAGCATCAAAGATGGCAAACATGAAAATATCAGTTATTCTATCCCCTATTGCCTCCTCTATTTTCAGTATTTAAAGGAATATTTTTGTTTTAATTTTGTTTTGTTGGTGTTAAGCTGATATATTGCTTTGGAGTAAACACATGGTCCTCTGACATTCACAGAGTTTTAGTTCTACAAAACTAGATGCCCAGCCCCCCTCACTAAGCCCTCCACCATTGCTCAATTAGCAATTTGGCATCTACCATAGCAAAACTTGGTTCTACGTGGCTGAGTGATGAACACACCAATCATCTGCAAGTGGGTGGTGGACCAAAGGGCACTTCTTATAGGAAGAATTCTTAACATGTGCTTAATTCCCAATGAAGTGGAGATAAGCACATGCTTAAAGGATTTCTGTTTAAGGACGGATGTATGACCATTCTTAAGAGATTTCCTGAATCTTTCCATAAGATGGCTTTTCACTGGGTTCAATAAGATTGGACTGGAAAGCAGAAACCCTTTTCATAAGTTTTGGTGGGTTGTATATTTGTTCAAACTTTGCCAGTGTAGAGGGCTAGAACAGCATTTAAACATGAAGAAAATGAATGAAACAAGATACCAATTAAAAACAGAGAGTCCACCACGGAGAAAATGGTCATTTAATTTTTACTTCATATGTTATTAAATTCAAGAAAACAATAAAGCAACAAAAGCACCCCATTTCATTAGGTGGTCGAAATAAGTGTATATCATCGATGGAGATATTAGGTTGCATGAGTGTCATCACCAAGCTCTTTTAATGACCTTCCACTACTAAAAGGCTGAGTGTTTTATTCTGGGTGCGTAGCCCCAGCTCCGTTTAATTTCAGTGGACACATGCTCTCCATCTGTGTGTCTGGAGTACTTCCTACAGATTGCTTCAAAAAGGAATATTTCCCACATGCATTCTTCTGAGCTGTCAGAAACAGCCCTGTAATTTATTGATCTGACCTGATCAAGTTAAGTGGGTTCAGCTCCAACCAAATAGGGTTTAATAAAAACTGGGTACAGTGTGCAAGAGAAAATGTGTGCAGAAGGCTCCTGAAATAAGGTGCAGAAGTGAAATGCTTCTGGGCATTGTGTTCACACAGTTGCAAGCAAAGAGGACAGCACAGCTCAGTGAATTGCTGTTGGGGAGCTGAGTTGCAGTAAGAGATCATACGGGCACCTTTAGAGCAACTGTGCTTTATATTTGCGTCATGTAAAAGAGGACTAACTACTTTTGCAGTAAAAACATACATGGTAAGAGATTCACCCTGGTGAGGAAGTTTACAGCAGGGCAAAAGTGCTCTGCAGAGCTGTCATTTGTATGTGAAATCTTAAGGTGGTTTCTTACTGCATCTCTGTGGGACAAGGTAGTGTCGTGACAGATGACTGAACATAGGGAGGATTCTCTAAAACCATAAGGATTTATTTTTGAAATTAGATGTATGTATACATTATATATTTTGTTGATGCATTTTCTATTGTAGAGCTATGCAATACAGTGTCTCTGTGGACCTGCCTTAGCAAAATCCATGTCTAATTATTTAATGTATTTTCTCAAAAGCGTTATACTCAAAGCTTCTTTCCTGCCAGGTGTGGAGTCTTGGACATCAGTCTGTCGTGTCTGTCTGTTCATTCCTAGATGCAATTTTGGGAGTGGTATTTTACTGTCTTTTAAATTCAGTTCATGGTCCACCTGATACAATATTTATAGTGGTTTGGCTAAAAATGAAAAAATTAAAAAAAAATTGGGGGAAATAAGGGGGGAAAGGGAAAATGTTATTAAATGTTTGTGAAAATAATTTTTGCTTCTGAATTTCAAGGAGTCTGCACAACTGAATTATATTTGATGTCTCCTCTGACTTGACTTTGGTGAAGTTACTCTAGGATGACATTGCAGTCCTTCAGCCTCATCTAGGAAATTGATATTTTATGCATTCTGTTAGTAGCAAGAATTCTCCGTCCTAGAAAAATGATAAAGAGGATACAATGGTCTAGAAAACAAAGGCAGACAACAGAGCAGTGTGAGAATGAGTGGTCTTAAGTTTTATAGGATATATTTGGAAACCTTTCTTGGCAAAGATCTTTCTCAGGAACCAGAAGTTGACTGGCAGCAACCGCAGCCCCAAGGAAATCTTACTGTCAAAGTGTTATCTTCCTACCCTTGGAGATGAGGGATGGGTCAGGAAGACTGTCTCCAGAAAAGTCATCAAATATCCTGTCACGTGCAGGGTGAAACCCCATGCTTGGATGACAGAGAGACATTGGAGATGGCAGCATCATGTGCCTTTGGATAAGGGGGATTGTCAGAAAGGAGAACCCCCTGGCCCAGGCTCCCTCTGCTCTCCAGTGGCTGCCAGTCAAGGGCTATTGAGAAGCGAAGAAGCACTCAAAAATGCTTCACTTGTGTTACTTGTGAAAATAAATCTCTCACATTTTGCACTATGTAGAGCAAGGAAATGTGTGCAAAAACTCTGAGCTGCCTCATTGACACCTGGCACTGAGCAGCACCAAACACCCTCAAGTGTGACCACGTGCTCCGTTTTGCCCTCTGCAAGTCAGTCCTTTGAGTCTCGGCAGGAGCTGGGGAGGCACATGCAGATATATTAAGGAGTTTTGCTTGTTCTGGAATATGAATTTGATGACTTTATGAACAAAGTCACAAATTGCTCTATATATCTTACTGAAGGACCTGGTAGAGTGATCAGGAGTTCAATTGCTCCTGATGGAGCAATTGTTCCACATGGACATTCTGTAGTTAAAGGAGAGATGGAGAGAGGCATCTTCCGATATCAGACCCCTCCTCTGCACTCTTCTGTCATTATCTACCACAGAAAAAGCCTGAGATAATTACTATGTTATTGCAGACACCTCTATGTGGATCAAAACCAGTTTAGCAACACAGAACAAGCTTTTATCAACATTTGAGATATGGTGTTGAGAGAGATTTGGCCCACTGAAGTCTATTGAGAGCTGCTTTCAGGAGGTCATGTGTAGCACAAAATTATGAGATTGTTGAATTTAATAATTTACTGGCAGACATATTTAGGTTCTAAGAGTTAGATTTATTTTTGTTTATTAGTTCTCCCTGCTGGCTCAGAAGAAGAAGATTCTCTCTTTTATGGAGACACCAGTAAAAAGTTCTGCACATAAATGGTCAACATGACCAGCGTTAACAGGCAGTGCTGTAATTATGTTAGAGATGATCTGAGCCTGGATTATTGTTATTTTTTGCTATATGAATAGCCCATTAATATGATACTTATATTTACTTGGTGATCTCATGAAAGAATTATTGTTCCTTCATTCTGGCAGCATTGCCAGTGTACTTAGTCCTGTACATAGATGAAGCAACACACAGCTCTGGTTGGTGAAAGTAACTTGAATTTTGAACACAGCCCACATTTTAAACTTCCAAGTTTGCTTTCACAAAATAGCTGAACATATGCTGTCGACAAACTTTCATGCTCACATAGTTCAGCTGTTGAATATTCACAGAAAGCAACTGTGGTCAAGTCCAAATTCATTCTTTAACCTAAATGAATGTAAGACTCTTTTTCCACCCTCCCCTGCCCTGCATATTCATGTGCTGTGCGTTTAAGCAACACACTTCCTCATGCACCTAATTTTCCACTGAGTTTCAGGTATGTGCTCATGTCGAACAACTATTTACATATGTTTTTCTTGAACAAGGGAGCAGATCCTTGGCCCCAGAGACAGGGAGGATGGAATTCCCAAAGTTTTGCTGCCTACAAATTCAGTGGGCAATCAGGACTGTGTTGCCAACAGAAGCAGATGAGCTCCCCAAAGACCTCAGATGACAGAGCACCTTCTGCCTCTTGCTGTGCCTACGAAGGGAGCTGAAGGAACCAGCTGGGAATTGATACCTGATTTTAAAGGAAACTCGGGTTAGGGGGAGGAACCCTAAAGTATGCTTAGTTAATGCTCAGAGCAGAATGAACTGTAAGCAGTATTCCAACTCCAGCCTAGTTTGGGTTGCAACTGTATTTTTTTTGTACTTAATGAGTAAATACGAAAGTTGTAATGGTTATGTCTTATACTATCATTCCTGGAAGAGAATATTGTATGCTGCAACTTCCAGAAAGGGTTTATTTTAAAAATCTTTGCTTATTCATGAATCTTTTCATAGAAATGTACTATTTTATTTACCTAAGTTAAGTTCTGGATTCTGCCCAGGTTTTTCTCTTCGACTTTGCTAACAGTGGGTTTCTGTCTGATCCTACAATCCGTCTGTGTTCTGCTCAGAGAAGTACCTTCCCAGAGCAATCCCTGTGTTTGTGGAAGATCTTGCCTCTGGAGTAGGGGTCCATGATTTCTCACGGTCAGATTTAGTGATTAAGATGGCATCTACTTCAAATCCACCTGTGGAAACAAACAACCCTGCAGCTGTGGGTTTGCCACTGAAATGAAACACCATGCTCTCCAAATACAGGGGGGAGACTGGATATTCGTGATAACACTTGGGCAAGGTAGTTTCTTCTGGGCAGGGAGTTCAAAATGCTTTCAAAGTACTCATTTAGTGAACAAACCCGTGGGACATACACACAGAGAAATATCACGGGTCTCCTGTTACAGAGGTAGGGAGCAGAAGAATCAGAGCTTTAAAGTTATTCAGATGTTTAAGCTAAGATCTCACTCATATATAGCCATAGGTCTGATCTACTATATTTTACATCCCTTTTTTAAGATTAAATTAATTATTGTCTGAAGCTATCAGTCTCCCCAATTAAGTACTGTTTGCTTGGGCTTAGGCCTTTATTTTTCACATGCCCTAAATATTTTCCATCTGGGGATACAGCCTTTTATTATGCCTACTACTTTTTACAGTCTGGGAATATTAGGTCAGTCTCATGCCACATCCCAGAAATTAAGAGCCATGTCTGTCTTGCAGACATTTATTATATACATATTATTTCTGCAACAATGTCTCCCTAGTTTTGTCTTTATACACGTGATTTCACTACGATCACAGTACTCACTGCAATGCTGTTTGTGGCCCCAGTAGACATCTACCCCTGAAAGAGTGTAGGCTCTGAGGAATTTTAAAGTTCCTTTTCCCCTTTGTCAATGAAACAGGGAGAGACACAGACAGGAACAATGTGTGGGATTGCAACACAGATTGTTACAGGAGTCCTTGTTTTCTGGTTTTCCCCTCGAAGGTTGCTCTGGCTGTCCATATCTGCTGTGCTCCTGTGATTTTCAGTCCCTGTGGGGCACAGCATAGTAGAAAAGTTCAGATAATGATCTTTGTTATGAAAATCAGTTTTGTACTTTTGCCATTTCACTTGTCTAATCCGTGGTATATGACAGAATAGATACACTATGTGGGGAAGACCTACTGTCATCCATAGGATTTACTGAAGGTTTTAATAATGTATTTTGCCTTTACCTTACTGGGCACCATAAGCACATTCAAATTACAAATTAAAGTCAACTTTTCCATATGTCAAGGGCCTGATGGACTACTTAATCTGAAAAAAAGATTCTGTTTGATGACAACCAGCTCTGGGCTAGTACACACCCACGTTCATGTTCCAATTTTACATCATGTCTCTTATGGTCTGAATTAGACGATGCATGATGAAATCATTGAATACATGCATTTTGATTCAAGTTATCTGGAAAAGTCCAAGACTTAATGAGAACCACAGCAAAACCCCAGAGCTGCCTTTTATTAACTACTGTTAAAAAATGCGGCTTCGCTATCCTGGTTTGATAGCAAGAGAGGGAAGAGCAGTCTAGCCTGGGAATGCTCTTCCTGTGTGGTGAAGAGTCAAGAAGCTAGAGGATGCCCTGTTTGACAGAGAACAACTTTATTTTCTTTGGCTGGCAAATACAAAATTATAAACCCTGTATTCCTTGGAGGAAGAGCAGAATGCAGGACTGCAGGCGAGTGCCAGGGTTAGCCCTGTTCAAAACTGGGGCCTTATGTGCAAACTGGTGGAAAGTAAACAACTCACTAGTTCATGTGTCTGAGGAAAAATGATATGGGGCCAGAATTAATTAGTAGCAGGTACTGACTGTGGAAAATGGCTGAGTGTCAAACTGAAGGTCTGAGCGTGAATACTTTGTTAGTCTGCTTTGAGGTGTCCTGCACTTCAGGGTCGAGTCGAAACACACTGAGACCCAAAGATGTCCACAATGTTGGAACAGCTGCATCTTAACTCTTATTCTTAGGTTTTCTTGAATAAATATCACGAGGGCTGAGACCTATCATAAAAGGCTTTAGAAAGCTGACAAAGTAACAAAGACGCCTCACAAAATAGGTCTCAGGCTGAATGTAGTGCTAATATTCTCTAATCCTAAAGAACTTTTCAAACAAACATATCCCTACAAAGGTCTATTTACTCAACAACTGGCATTTAAAACAGGTATATTACCAAGATCCAGCATTCTGTGCCTCTGTTTATATTCTGAAAATCAATATCACAAGAAGAGGAAAGGATCTTTGGCTCTTATTATCCTTGTGGCTTTACAATTCCTTCTTTCCCCACTCCCTCCTGAGATGTCTGTGAATAGCTAGGAATGAATAATGTCTTAATTACCCGTGAAAAGTATACTTAACTGCTAATATAAATATATACTCAGAACAAGGACTTCAGGCTACAGAATATCTTATTATTGAGGAGTTTTAATTATTAACTAAGTGGGTAAATGAAGTAAGATTTGCTTGATTTCTCAAATTTAAGATTGTATCAGGTTGTCAATAGGACCAAAACAAATTTTAGTTTGGTTTTAGTTTATTTCTGTTTATCTCTTCCCTCTGATTCTCAATGTGCTTATTAAGGGGAAAAGAAAGATAATGAAAGGAAAATAAATATACAGTCTATTTCATTATATCAGCTGTATACTGCATCTTTGAAAGAAAAGCAGTAATTCTATAGATAAGTGTAAAAGAGAAATAACTAAGTCACCAGGCTCTTCCAGTCATTGCTCAGAGGTTCATCTCATGAAGTTTTAGACCTCTGAAACTCTGGGTTTGCATCTTGCTTGTCTTCCTCTTTGTCTTTCAGTGTGTCTGTCTCCTGGCAAGACAGAATATCTCAGTGAGCAAGGTGAGGTGTCCTGGTGATGTGCCCCAGGAGATGTTCCAAAGGATTATGGCTCCTGCTCGTTCTTAACATTCACTTTGCCTAACTTCATGAAACATACTGTGGTCATGAGTGCTGAAGACGAATTTAGGTTTACTTTTTGTGTCTGATGATGAGCATGAATAAGGCATCTTTGTGCATCTTCTGACCTTAGCACAGTTCTGTGTATATCAGCACTGCCCTGTCCGTGAGGCAACACCACTGGCACTGGTACCCCACCAACCCATGGGTTAGCAAGCACTTTTTTCACTTCTTCCCAGCTGTCTCTCCCTTGCAGATTATGCAGGTACCAGCTGCTCAGCAATCAGATGGTCTGCTTGGGGGTGCCAGAACATGGCTTTGCTCCAATGTCAGAAATGTATTTATTGGGGATTTGTTTGTTTTTATTTGTCTTACCCCAGGGATGTGCTTTGAGCAACAAAGCTCGTTGTAACCATGTTGTCCACATTATCTATCTCTTCTTGGCAGTGGAGTTCAAAGGTGTTCGCAGAGCTGGAAAGTGTCACTACCCTTGGATTTGGGTGTATGGAAACTGAAGCATGGAGATAACAGCATTTAGTTCAACAAACACAATCCGCAGTGCTACACCAGTTATCTTGTGTAATCTTGCAGAACCCAACAACAGTGTAAAAGGAAAACTCTTATGAAAGGCTGCTGGAATGTCCTCACTCAAATGATATGAGTGCATAATGCACAAAGTATGAACACCACACAGCAGTCCTATTCCAGCTGACAGCTCCACAGAGGAGCACTGCTGTTTTATGCTAGAGGAAGATCTGGTGTTTGCACACGTTCAGTCTTACCTAGGCTAAATGAAACCAAGGGAACTTTACTAGTGTGTTGTGTGGTGTCAAAGTAATTCCAGCAGTTTTTGCGGCCAAACCCCTCTATGTGTGACCTGAATGCAGGGGGGAGGAGCATGCCAGAGATAACCAAGATAATTCAATGATGTTCTGATGCATGGGCTTAAGGGACAGACTGCCTAATGATTGAATTCAGAGAGACAAGGTCATGATAAATGGCTGCAACCGCTGAGCCCTAGAATGGCAGGATTATTAAGGTTGGAAAAGACCCTTAAAATCATTGAGTTCAACCATAAACATAACGCTGCCAGTATGCCACTAAACCAGTCCACCACTTCAAGACTGAACTTGAGCATAAGCTTTCAAAGGCAGCAGACACGTGGTGAATATCTGCAGACCAAGCCAGTATCTTTTCACCTGTTGACACATTCTCCATAGGGAGAATCAAGCTGTGTACATACTGACAGCTTCATTGCATGCAAAACTGTGCTCTTCTGGGCTTTCACTTCCAGATGTGGAAGAGCTGTGTGTGTAGGAGCAATGGGAAGTTAACACCAAGAGCAGCCTAAAGTAGGGAACTAACAGCTGTATGAGCCATCTCTTCCCTTCTCCAGGTGGATTCATGATTCCATGTAACTCAAGACTATGTACACATCTTCATATCTCCCCTTGAAGTACTGAGGATTCTGTGGCTGCAAGTATCATGGGGGATGAAAAAATTGCAAAAATATTGCCCCTTCATGTTGTTCCAAATGATGTTCCAAAGATGATGTTCCAAAATCTAAGAGGAGGGTGAGTTCTGTTGTGACTTGTGGTTTCGAAGATTCTGCAGCAAGGTTTTGATCTCCACTACATGGATTAGAAAAGTTATCTGTAAATAAATATTTCTTTGAAGACAGCCTCCTCCTGGTTCAATTTATACAGCCAATGTATGGTGAGGGTGGGCCTGACTTCTCCTCTGGCTGGACTAGACTTCCTCTCAAAATTAAACATTGATGAGATAATTTCTTGCAGATACAGACTGTCCAGTGCAAGAATTTAGCAAGTAAAATAATGTGAAGGACCTGGCAGAAGAGTAGAAGAGAGAAACCTCTGAATCAGATCACCCACTATCACCTCTGCCTGTCATATCTGCAGCAGTGGATACATTAATGCTCACAGTTTTTGTTAAAACTTACTTCACCTTGGTAAAAGTCACAAAAAAGCAAAATAGCAAATGAACATGTTGTTAATACTTAGAGCTTCTTTGATATTACAGAATTTATGTGGCAGAAGTCACACACAGTTTTGTCTATAACTTTCCAATGTAAAGATCATTTCATAAATCACAGATTAAAAAAAGAAAGATTTGGGAAGGAAAAAAATTACTCATTTTTAGTGGGTTTTTTTTCAGTGGTAAAGAAAGAGAGAGGAATTGTACATAAATAAAAAATAATTATTTAATTTCAAATAGTAATGTTCCCTAGAAAGGTACACAAAAAAAATGTTTAATTGAAAAAAAAATATTTTTATTTTTTAATTTCATATTGAAACTTTGTGCCACAAGTGTTATTGTTAAAATAAATATTCATTTTTTTGTTAGACACATTTTTAAGGAAAAAATATCCACATCATACTTCGTGCAAGTAAAGCATATGAGCGTGTTATCATTTTCTTTGAAACATCCAGTCACTGGATGTAGCTATCTTAAATGTTTGCTTGCAGCCATGGAAACAACGTGTGTTTCCCCTTTTGGCACCATAATGACTTTATCAAGACTCTAAAACTACGGAACATCAGTGTTTAAAAAACCAAAAAGGAATTCAGCTGCTCTTGTGAGTCTTTTGTGTTATCTCTGTAAAATGCCTAACGCTCTTTTGCTTCAGAGAAGTGAAAACATTGACATCTTTTCAATAATTCCTGAAATTTAAGGAGTTTCCAGAGGAATGGAGAGACAGGTATCTCCCATGCAGGAGAGCTGATGGTGATGGAAATGGAGATGGATGGAAGCAAAAGCAGGGGAGTAGTGAAAGGTCACATATTTTCTTAGACTTGATTGTGCAGGTGGAAAGAAACAGAAAATTCCCAATCTAAGTTTGAAGTGCTCAGGACCCAAAAGAAGAAAATACTGGTACTGACAAGCCTCGTCTTGCAGGTGGATACTGCTTCAGTAGGTGTGGGAAATACCTGAGCATTTACAACATGAGTGGAAGACTGAGCTGGCCAAAGTCTGTAAAAGCGGTAGAGAAGCTTCTAATAGGAGAGGAATGACTCTCCCTCAGAAAACTTCTAAGAAAAATTCTCAGCCATTGCTAAAGGAAAGGAAGGGGAGGACTTCATCTTTTCATTCAGGGGTGCGCACCCCAAAGGGACATTCCACATTTTGGAGGTAAATCCAGACTAGCAAGATTTGTTAATCTACCTCTGAGGCGATTAATCTCAATCTATCACTGTATTTTGAACTTCATAAAAGAGGATTTGCTCTGGATGACACTGAGGGAGGGGCTAGACAATTTGTTGTTGCAGTTGTTATGGGGTTAACATCAGCAAAGAAAGTGTCAGCATTACAGTTAAGGTCCAGATTCCTTAACTGATCCTGAACCTCTTCCAAGTGTCATTTTTGTGATACCAGCTTCCATCCAGAGCTTACTACCAAGAAAAGTTTGCCCTAGGCTTTAACTGCAGTCAGATGATCAGCAATTTTGTCAGTGTAAGCAACCCAGGTAATACAGCATATGACCTGGTACAGCAGGTACTGGAAAATTCAGATGAAGCAACAGAAATCCCCAATCTTTGTGCCATTGTGCCACACCAAACTCCTACCTTTGGTGCACACAGCTACTCTCAAGCCTGCCCCGGGGTAGTAGCATCCCTGTGTGGCAGCTTCCCAGGCACATCCTGGCAGGTTATGCCATCCTCTCAGGACCTCCATCCAAGACCAGTGCACATATACCCAAGATACTGATGCTGATGCAGTTGCAGGCAGCTGAAGCAAAGCTGCAAAGCCCATTTCATCCATCAGGGGTAGTGCCAGCAGCCCCTGGTGTGCAGTGCTCCCTCTCCTGTCACTTCGAGCAGGGAGAGATACCCCCCTGCCGCGCTTCATCCTGCTTTTTCAGACAGAGCTGAACAGTCAGCAGTGTGACATGTCCAAGGCCACCCAGAATGAGCACAGAGCTTGGAATAGGATCCATGTCTCCTCACTCCCAAGCTCAAGGGGGGAGATTTTTTTTTTTTTTTCAGGAACAAGACCTTCCTTCCTGTAGGTTGCCGAGCTCCCTGGCACCGGCCATTGCGAGCAGCCCCGGCTTCGGCTCTATACAAGAATGAACCGGGCACAATTTCCAAGCGATCCAAGGGCTGTCTGCTGGGACGCAGGGAGAGAAGCTTCCAATCCAAACAATGCGGGGAAAGCGTTATGCAAAATCGCTTCTCCATCCCCTTCCTTCCCACTCTTTCTCTTTGCATCATGTTGACAGAGGATGTTTCTCCTGGCTGCTGCTGCGCTCTCAGCATGGGCTTCTGCAGCCCCCCGGGGGGAGAAGTGCTGCTTCATGGAGAGGTTCAGCATTTCATGAATTGGCTTCATTTCCCATGGGTGTGAAACCCAGCCTTCTCTCAAATATTCTATGGAGGAAACTCCCTCCAACCCATTAAAATAGATAGAGAAACAGATAATTAATTAAATAATTGTTTTTTCCTCGGGCAATTCCAAATGGTTTGTTCCAAGGAAATATATTTTTTTTTTTCTTTTTAGGTACTGAGTCCTTCTACAGGGTCTGGCTGTGGGTGAAGGGGTTGGAGGGCCCTGTGTAACTCCCACCTGCCCCAGCACTTCTCCACCAGCCATGTGGTGGGGGATGCCACTGTCAGCATGTGGCACAGGAAGAGAAAATTTAAATCCAAAGTTAGATCAAAAAAAAAGCCAAAGCTATTTTAATTTTAATTTGTCAAAATAGCACATTTTGACACTGTCAGAACTTTTCCTTTCTTTTGTATATGATTCGAAAAAGTTTTCAGTTAAACTAACACTTAAATCTCTGAGAAGAAAGGCCTCCATCACAGTTTTTCCAAGTAGTCCCAGAGAACATGATTTATTTACTAATAAAATCCATTTTCTAATGGATTAAATACTATTCTCTTGGTTTTTAAAACACAGTTCTGTGGAGGAGAACTAGGGAAAAGGAATGAATTCAGGTGCACACAGACGTGAACCCTGGTCACATCTTTGCCACTTGATCTGTTGTACCTAAGGATGTCCCTTGGCACAGCCACTTTTTCCTGTTAAAAATAACAGAAACAACTTTTGCAAGAGCCTGGTTATGGTGCTGACAGGAAGCACCAAATTAACCAAAAATACATGTGTGCTGTATGGGATCAGTGCATCTCAACCCTTTGCTGTGTCTGCAGTTGTGCTTGGCAGAGCATGGCCAGAGGTTCTGCTCAGCTTTTCTAACACCTTTTTTTTTTTTTTCTAAGTCAAAGAGCATGAATGACTGCAAATACCAGGGACTTGAGATGCACAAGAGATATTTGACTTTTTGTAGGAACCGTGCCCCTGATCTCAAAAATCAGGCCCTCCTCCAGGGTTTGAAATCTGGCATCAGAAGAGCACACCATCATAAATCATTAGTGACTTCTGAAAATCACAGCCAATTCTGCACAAAATGAGAAAACCTTCTGCTGGAAGTTAAAAGAACAATCTATAAGTGGTTTTAGCAGCTACTGTGCGTCCCTGCTGTACTAAGTTATTTAACCTGAGACTAAGTTTCTTCCCAGGCTCCTAGCCCAACATGGCATGTTTTCTCTGCTGGAGATTCAGTCCTTGTACATCATGTAGTAAATATAAAAAAGGAGGTTTACAGCCCACTGAATAGAGAAATCTCTTTCCAGGTCAATGCAAGAAATTATAGAGCATTGGAAAGCCCCAGTTTTATCTCCTGCCAAAGGAGGGATTAAGCTACAATGATTCCCAGGCCCAGGGTCTTTTTTTTTCCTTTGCCTCTGCCTTCTTTGAGTGCAAATTGACAGAGACGAGTTTTCACTCCAAACAGCTGTCTGTTATTTGAATGGAGTCAGTTCCTAATCCCACACATGACTGCCATCAGTGGCTGCTGTAGTGGAAATGTTTCTAGTATCAAAACAAAGCCTCTGGCACAAAGATCTGTTTGAGAGGGCTCTGCGCGTAACCTCTACTTTCAAATACTATCTCTTCTCTAAAGGCACTGCTCTTCTGGCTACCAGACTAGTCATTACCCATTTAATGGGTAGACTGTGTGGCAGTTCACGCAGAAGGGTGTGCGGAAAAGGCGCTGAAGCTCTGCCAGCTCCATCAGAGAGCAACGGGACCCACCCAGCAGAAAGCGGGGGCCTCTCGAAGCTCTGCACCCACCACAACTGAGGCGGTTGCTCAGGCAGAGCTCTGGTAGGGACACACTGTCACCCCGGAGCTGGGCTGCAGGGAGTGCCAGTGCTGTCCAGCAGCAGTGAGACACCTGTGGGAGGTGTGCCCAGGTGAAGGAACTCCCGCTCAGTGACAGTGCTCTGGGAGGAGGTGAGTTGGTTGAGGAATATCAAGGAGAGTGAGAGAGATGGACAGCTGGAATCACACCCTGCCTTCACTGGGACAAGCACAGCAGGTGGACAGGACACACAATATGGACCATTCCCTAACCTTCTCTCTGCATGGCTGAACACAGTGACCTAAGGGATTTGGGGCAATGACAGGTCCTGCTTGACTGGCCTGATCTCATTCTATGACAAGGTGACTCGCATAGCGGATGAGAGAAAGCCTGTTCATGCTGTCCAGGTAGACTTTAGTAAAGCCTTTGACACCATTTCCCACAGCATTCTCCTGGAGAAACTGGCTGCTCATGGCTTGGATGGGTGCACTGTTCACTGGGTAAAAAAGTGGCTGGATTGCCAGGCCCAGAGAGTGATGGGGAATGGAGTTCCCATCAGTGGTGGCCAGTCACCAGTGGTGTCCCTCAGGCATGCTCAGCAAGCTTGTAGATGACACCGAGTTGGGCAGAAATGTTGATCTGCTGAAGGGCAGGAAGGCTCTGGAGAAGGATCTGAACAGGCTGGATTGATGGGCCAAAACCAATGACCTGAGGTTCAACAAGGCCGAGTGCCGGGTCCTGCCCCTGGGTCACAACAACCCCCTGTAGTGCTACAGGCCGGGGGCAGAGTGGCTGGAGAGCTGCCCAGAGGAAAAGATTCTTGGGGTGCTGGTTGACAGTGGCTGAACATGAGCCGGTGTGTGTGCCCAGGTGGCCAAGATTAGGCCAATGGCATCCTGGCCTTTGTCAGCAATAGTGTGGCCAGTGGGACCAGAGCAGTGATTGTCCCCCTGTACTTGACACTGGTGAGGTCAGACCTTAAATCCTGTGTTCGGTTTTGGGTACCTCACAACAAGAAAGACATTGAGGCACTGGAATGTGTCCAGAGGAGGGCAACAAAGCTGGGGAAGGGTCTGGAGCACAGCTCTGATGAGGAGCAGCTGAGGGAGCTGGGGGTGTTCAGCCTGGAGAAAAGGAGGCTCAGGGGAGACCTTATTACCCTCAACAACAAGGAGGTTGTAGTGCACTTGGAGTCAGCCTCTTCTCCCAAATAAAAAGTGACAGGACCAGAGGAAATGGCCTCAAGCTGTGCCAGGGGAGGTTTTTGGATTGGATATTGGGAAAAATTTCTTCATGAAAAAGGTTGTTGAACATGATGCCCAGGGCAATGTTTGAGTCACCATCCCTGGAGGTATTTTAAAAATGTGTAGATGTGGCACTTGGGGACATGGTTTTGTGGTGAATTTGGCAGTGTTGGAGAAACAGTTGAAGTTGATGATCTTAAAGGTCTTTTCCAACTGTAATGATTCTATGAATTAAGAAAAGATGCACTCTATTTTGCATAATTATAAAGGAGGAAAATCAACATAAGATGCTCAAATGAAAATCAGTTGTTGGAATCCTTCTATTTATTTTTTCTTTTTATGTGTGTTTTCCTTCCTTCAATTTTCATTTGGAAATCGGAGCTTCAAGTGAAGTGGGCTGAAATAATGAATGGGATTGTTCCGAGAATTTTACTTCCCAAAGATCAGTTGCTGGAAGTGCTCATACCAACCATTAATACTAAAATGTCTAAGAGTTTAGGTAAAATAAACACTCTCAGTATTTATGTACTTACTTGCCAATCCATACTTGTTTTTTAAAAAACTCAAAAGATCATGCTCTGCTGATCTACATAGCATTTAATTCCAAATATTCTCGCCTTTGCTTGCCTCAGATTAGGGAGAAATATCCCAGAGGGTGCAATAATTTTGCTTAGTTTGGGAAGTCATGGAAGAGCTAAGTTCTCTTACTGCTTGTGTTGACCATTTCCTTACTGAATTTTGGCAAAGGACTTGCTCTCTTTGCCTCATGCCTTATCCGTAAGACCATGACAGCAACACTTCTGTTGTTAAAAGTTCTGTCCACTCATTCCATCAGGACCTGTTCACACAGCAGCAAGGACACTGCACCTTGTCTTGGTCACACTTATAACAAGAAGACCTGTCACTGAGTTAAAAGCAAGTGAAAGGAGATTGACCTTTCATTAGTGCTGCAGAAGACCAGCACACCAAGATGCTAAAACCAGGACTGAGCTGGTCAAGTTTAAGTATCCAAATCTGTATGGTTTGGTTATAAGAGGGGATGAAAATTGGGTCTCAACATCACATAGCAAGATTCAGGGAACTCAAGTCACTTGCTAAGAGCTGCACAGAGACTTCAGATTAGGAGTAGGGGCACGCCTGGGATCCAAATATGAGGCTGTCATTTCTGCTAGAAAGCATGGAAAGGGAAGATGCATCCTCCAGTACCAGAACAACTCTGCTGGTCTGCAGCGCCCTCATCTTCCTCAGAACACCCTTCCCATCAAAGTACAGCAGCACGAGTCCCACCTCTCCCACTGCCACAGTTGCTTTGGTTCAAAGTGGGTCAGGAAAATATTCTCTATAGACCCAGCCAGGTTCTTTGAAAGATAAAGAAGATCTATCCCTGCCCATGGCAGGGGGGTTGGAATTATTTGATCTTCAAGGTCCCTTCCAACCCAAATCATTTTAAGATTCTATGCAATCAGCCATGCTGAAGATAGACACTGCAGGGAAAAAGAGATCAGTCAGCAGAAAATGGTACATGAATTGGCAAAACACACACAGTGGGAAGGACTGGAGCTTGATGGGCCTTGACAGTGCTGGTACAGCCCCTACAAAGGCACGTCAAACGCTTTAGATAATGAAAAGCTTGGTGCTGAAGCATGTCTCTCTAATTTGGCACAGTAATCCCTCTCAAATTGACTTAATGCTCAGTTCAAGAAGCTTTGGAAGCTCTGGCAGGGTCGGCTGCCCTGCCGGCGGCTGCTATTCGGACCCTTTGAGGTGCCCGGCTGGCTCTCCCTGCTTGCTGGGGGCAGACAGTGGTTGGTGCCAGTTGTGCTTCCATGGTGAAAGGAATGGCCTGCCAAAGCAAAAGTCATGAAGAGACAGCTTGGAGACACTGGCTCGTTGCTGTAGAGCACCCTCAGTTTAAAACTGGTACTCCCTCCCTTCCTTCATCTGCAGCTCACCAATGCACTGAACTCCTGTTTGTAATAACATGTCCCTTATGGGGAAACACCAACAACTAGAAACAGTTTTCAATCCAAACCTAAAAGCTGCCCAACAACAGCTAATGAGGAGCAATGTGAATCAGCCCCTTGGGAAGCTCCTGCAGGAGGTCGCAGCTGGATCAGAACCACAGACATCTCCTTTGAGCTGCTCTGGAGATGGGAGGGCATCAGTGTGAGGACAGATCCAAATGATGGGCCCCAGAGCCTGACCTTGAGCTGAGCCATCAACTGCACCAACCCAACAATCTGTGGTGGAAATTCAAAGAGAAAAGCCTCTTAGGGGTGGTGGGGCACAAAAGGTGCATAAAAGGTTATGGGGAGGGATGTCTTCTGCACGGTCTATGCTGTGTCTTTGTGCAAAGGCAATAAAACCAGAAATGTATGTTTGCTTATTGTGCTTGTAGGTGAGTAGGAATTTCCCTTTTCATTGCAGAAATAACTGGCCATCTTGGAGACATGAACCACCCTGCTTTCAAAATTATCAAGGTGACTTCAATCCCAAACCACAAAGTCCTTTGCTCCTGTGCCTGGGAGTCAAGGAATTTTACTCAGATCTCTGTCCTGCATGACCTGAAGCATCTGTCCCGACACACCAGAAGCAATGTCTAGCGGTAGCCCATGGGCAGAAACAAGTGGGATTTCTGGAAAACAGGGACATCTCAAGCCAACCTCTCCACTAGACCTAGGATTTTTTAGAACTGTCCTTTAGCTGTTCTTTAGCTTAGGAGATTCTTCATCTTCCTGTGTAAAGTGCAAATAAAACCCTTCTTCATTTGACGGATTTTGTCTGAAGGGAGGTATTGATGTCTATTGATGGAGACTGTTCAATTGCCTCGACAGGTGACACCATCTGGAAAAGGTTGTTTACATCTGCATTTTCTCACAGTTTAGGACAAGGTGATAGTAATGGGAGAGTGTCCTTGGATGTCAATAGGAACTTCAGACTTTACTTGCTATCCGAGCTGTAGAAGTGGGATGTTATCTCTAACAAATGTTTTTAGCTGACAGGAAGATTGTCTTTCCAAGTAAGCAGCAATGTTCACTATGATGACTTCTTGTGGAGGTAAATTTGGGTAGGTTTAATGTTTAACATTTTTCAAAATTCTGTGGGGACATTTTTTCTAAAACAGCAAAAAACTTCGAAGAAAGAATTTAAATGGAGAACCATTTTTGGACCATTCCCCAGCTCCTCTTCCAGAGAAGACATACCTTAAATCCACAGCGTTTCCAAGTCAGAAACCAATTGGCTTTTTGTATCACGTCAAAGAACAGAGAATAGTCAAAGCCTCTTTCCAGAGTGGGTAAGCAGAGGAAAACTGATCTCTAATGTTTGGAATCTAAATTTCAGTGTTGTAAGACAGCGAAGAAGCTCACACCAATTACCCTAGTGGTAGGTGGAAAGGTTGACTTGTATTTTTATTTCCTTCCCAAGCAGCTTTGCTGGTCTGTAAACCTCTATGAATATGGTCTACAGATCATGTTCAAAATTGCTGTAACTGATACCCAGGTCCATCTGTGAGGCATCCCAAAGGCTGAATCTACAGTGCCATTATTTGGGGGGGGGGTTGCCTTTCCTGGGCCTTGCCAGGAATAGACATGTGGAGGTGGAGGGGATAACACAAAATGCTTTAATGAAATACTTTTGCTAATGCACATCCCACAAGCCACGAGTGCTCCAGAACCATGACCTCTGCCAAGGGTTGCTTAAAATTTTTTTCTGAGAAGCAACCTCTCCTCTTCATCATCCTGGCCCCTCACAGCCCAACAGAGGGTTAGGGTGATCTAACACTGTGTTCCTGAGACACTGTGCTCCTGAGGACATTATTGGGTGAGAGGAGGATAAAGGTTGCTGTAAGTAGGAATCTTCAGATAAGGCTGTCCCAGCTCTGTTTTCCTCCATGACCATCCATCCATTTCTCATCTGTGAGCCTCTCCCTTGCTTTCCCTGCTTTGAAACAAAAAGTCCATTCAGGGAATGCCAAAGTGCAACTGGATAAAAACGAAAAAAAGCCATCATCTTTCCCTCAGATCCTCTTATGGTGTCTGAAAGGGCATGCTCAGCATACAAAAAAAACCTGCTGACTTCACACTCTGCTGGAGAAGGCTATTTGAAACCAACAAAAATAATTGTTGCTGTGTTTAGCCAGAGTCAATAAAAGCACTAAGGGCCTGGCAGTGTCAAACCCAGGAGAAAATAAGTTGCCTACAATGTATCCTGAAAAGAAGTTTTCTTTTCTTTTTCCTAAAAGAAAAAAAAAATAAAAATTAGAGAGAGTTGAGATGAGGGAGAGCCTGACAAGATATATTTCATATCTAATGATAGTGTTTTAGTGGTGGGCAATACACTGTAGGGTCTTGAATGATGGCATAGGAAAGAAAAAATAAAAGCCCTGCTTACACTGATTGCCTGTTGGATCACATAGTAAATCTGAGGTAAAGTGTCTTATTTGTAGGGACAGGCAAAAAAATTTGTTGCAAAAGCAACAGCGTGACATGATCTATCTTCTTCAAAGTGCCTGTAATTTTGGATGCCCAGCCTGAGACACAGTAAAATCTGACTTCAGAAGGGTGAAGAGCTCATCACAGTCTCCAAATTGCTACCATGTTTTATCCCTGAAAAATGAGGGGGCCTAGTACTTAACACCTACAGGGGATCAGACTTGTGGGCATCAGACTATCCATAATAATGCCTGGCTTTCCTCCTAGCCCTGCCAATTTCCCTAACAGCATTGCCCTGCACCTTTACAAACTCATCCTCACCTAAAGGCACCAGCCACTTTTGAAAAACAAAGCCAAAACCAGAGTTATAACAGCTTTCAGAGATCATGGGAACATGAGGGAAAGCCACGTTCAAGCGACCTTTTTTTGAACGTTTTATCTAAATTAAACAGAATATGGTAGAATGCAGACATCAAAAAGTCAGGCAGAAAATACAGTGCTATTTATGTTTCCTTTTCCGTGTTGTTTACCTTTACACTGGTGACCTCCTAATTTAGCCTTGTTTGTCTTAGCAGTGTGAAGTGCACAACATGAGGGACTTAATTTTCAACCCAAAGCTATCTCCTAGGTGTTGTTAGACATCCATGCAGACCTTAAACATGTCTGGTATCTGCAGGCCCACCTCTGAATATCTTGTTCAGTGTATCAAAACATCCTGTCTGTGAAGAAGGACACACTGTTCCGTGATATTGACACATGTCATCTTTTAATTAAGCAAAAAATGCTCATTCAGTGAGTCCAGAGTGATCTGGTGAGCGTGAGGGCAGCAGTTAACCCAGAGAGCTGAGGAGGAAAATTGACAGTATGCAGAAGTAGGGATAGGGTTGAAATAAGTCAGCCAATGATCTTTTTCTTTGGAAACATCTGAATGGATGGAAACTGCTGGCTAGCAAGCAAGGAGAGGAGTTGGGTTTATGTGTCTCCGTGGCCATCTACCACAGACACCTTGGTACCCTCAAGAAGGGAGGAATGTCCCTACTAAACAAACAGAAGTAGAAATGGCAGCTTCTCTCTTCCAGGGCAAGGAGTCTGTTTTGCTTGGACAAAGTGACCACCATTTTCACCCTTGAGGCTGGATGTGTCCTGAAGAAGATTGAACCAAAAAGCAAGTTGTTTTTCTCTTGTTCACATCTGCCACTCCTTGGCTACAAACCCAGTCGGATTTCACAAAAGCAAAATTTGTTTCTTGCAGAAAGGAAGGAGGCTGAACACACAGCTGTCGGGTACTGGAAAACACTCCCTGCTGCATGCAAATCCTCGTATCACATTTTTAATTAGATGTGACAGCTCATGGTTCAAGCATGTGAGGAATTCCAGGCTGGATGAAAAGGGACCAGGCAGAGATCAATAGGGATAAAGAGGCAGCGATAAGAAGAAGGACCTGCTTAATCTTGTTTTTATCTCTGTTTATTTATCCTCTGTCAGTGGTGCTCTCCTGATCAAACACACAGGCATGTAGAATCCAGTGCACTTACTCCTTAGGACATGAAAATAACAACATCCCCGTCCACCCCATCTCTTGGCAAACAGGGTCGTCCGCTGGCTGACACGAAGCCGTCGCTGCCGTGTTTGCTCTCGGGCACTTATCGGCTCGTCAGGGCACTCAGCTCGGCGTGTCTCCTTTCCCTGCCCTTACAGCGATAGCCAGTGTCGCTCCTCTCCCACACCTTCTCACTTGACAACTTGTATAGTGGCCCGGCTGGAGATCCAGGAGGTGTCAGAGAATGGAGGTGCTTGGCCCTCGTCTCCTGCTGCCTTAAGGAGACCAACTCTTCTCAAACTGCTTTTACTCTGCAACTCATTTAATTTTTTTAAGCTGTAGAAATCACAGTTTTCATTGCTTTTCAAAAAAGACACTCTGGAGTTGAGAGGGCAAGGGTCCAGGGGCCCTGATGGAGCTCAACAGCGAGAACCACATGCAAGTCAAGACAGGGCTGGGCACTCATTCATTAGAACTCGTTGTCAGGGTTAAGTGGGGATTTCATCTCTGATTTACACTCTTTCTGATGGCTCTGCTCTATTTCAACTCCAAAATTGGACCCAAAATATATATCTCTGCTCTTGGGGTTTCACCGGCCTGTTTATACAAAGCAGGGGTGCTGGGCAGCCTCTTCAGTGGAGAGACCTGCAGGAAAGCATGGGTGGGATTTTCATGAGATGTGGGACCCAATTCTGCCTTCTGTACCAGTGCCCTTTTCACTGTCTGAATGCACAAGCAAATCAAGCCCCAGGGCACTTGCTTGGTTTAGAGCAGCTGAGGGTAGAGCAGGATTTTTGGAGAGCACATGTGCTGTGACTGCAGAGGAGAAATCAGTATAGAATATATGGCAGCCCATACTTAGCCATATATTCTCTGGATTATTCCCAACCCCCCAGGCTTGTTGAATAAACCTAATTCAAACAAGGTTATTTTAAATATAATTTCATTTATTTCCAGGATAATTCTTCTGCCAAAAGTGTAACAGGCCTTGCCTTCCGTTCAAGGTTTTTCTACATGAAGCTTGCACAAGGTAAAATATTTCCAGGATTGTCCTAATTCCCATCAATCACTATTGCAAGTTAGCAATTTCTGCAAGGTACTACAAAACATTAGTCATCATAACCACTAGCACATCATAGGTTTAACTTCCAGTCTAGGTCAATGTAGAGGGAAGATTCTGATGACACATTTAAGCACTTGTATTGGCAGTGGCATTACCAAAAAGTGAATACAGCACTTTCATAAACCCAGATTAATGTCTTCCTAAGCTTAGATATTTCACTGAAATACCCAAGCTAAACTTACTCATTTTAGGCTGTTGCTGTAATCTGCAGAGGTTGCCCAGACTGAGCTGGTCTGTCTTGCATCTTTTGGTGGTGCCTCATTCTTTCTGTTGTCTAAGGAGAAGACCTTGAGTGATTGTGTACCTTGCTTAAATAACAACACTTGCAATACATTAATCAGGCCAAGGCATTTTTACAAATTACTTTTAACTTCCTTGGCACCTTTGAGATAAGCAAAGGCATCACAGGTGTTCTATACCAAGAGAGAAATGTTTGCTTTACAGTTTCCTGGTGTTCACTGGGGACAGAATGTGTCTTTGAGATGGGTTGCTATTGTTCATCTGTCCAAAATGAGTCAGAAAGATCTCCTGTTAGGATCACTGGCCAACAAACAGCAACATGTTTAAACGATGTAGAGCTCCTAAGTTTGCTTTCATAGATGAGGCTTGCAGCTGACACTTCTCTAACTATAGTGTTGCCCACTTGCCTGCACAAAAGGATGTCCAGGACTTACACATCTCTAGAAGGAGATTAGAGCTTCTTTTTTTAGCATACCCTCCAAAACTCTCCAAGCAATGGGAGGCAAAAATCCTTAAACTACCATTCGTTTTTCACCTACATGTTCAGTTTTTTTGTCAACAGGCTTTGACCTCTTTTGTGATGTGTTCACACCAGGAAGAAACTCTGTGTGTCCCCTCCTAATCCTTCCCTAAACCTCACCCTTACCATTACCCTTGTCATGATCCCTGCAGCTATCAGAGAGCTGTTCCACTTCTAATCATATCAGTAATAGTTATCTTACTATCACCTTGCTCCTCTTTGTCTAATTAGCTATCTCCATCTTCTGCAGGTAGGCACAAGAATCAGATTTCTTAGATGATACTCTGACACAGATATTAATAGCAACTATTTTAAGTGTATTTGGGGCTTGCAAGGGCTGCGGCAGTGAGTGGTGTAAGCACATCCCGACTTGAACTACCTGGGATCTGGATGCACTTGGGAGGAGCTGGGGGATTTAGACTTGGGCTGTTCTTTACCAAGCTACCCTTCCTATCCTTCAAAAAAATTCAAATTAAGTAATTTTTAATATTATCTAGCCCTGGTCAGAAGAGAAATACAAGAATCAGATTTGGCATTGAACTCCAGCACACAGGATGAAATCTGGCCTGTGTTCTCCCACAGTCTGAGCATATTCTCATTCAGAGTCTCCTGTTAGAAAAAACGGGAAATTGTGAAATATGGATCTGAGTTCAGGTTCAGATCCAGAACTCTAGGTTTATACAGATCCAAGAGAAAAAGAGAGAGGCAAAATGAAGGAAAATAGAGTGAAGAAGAAAATGTAGGGAAAAACTCTTTACTATGTCCTGAAGAAGGAAAGGCAAAGCACTTTATTAAATGGTAATGATATATTAGTCTTTGGTTGAATGTTTCTTTTGGATTTCTCTTCTGACCCCTTTGCCTGTGTTATTTGTTCAACCTAGCTATCTCTCAATCTGCTGAAGAAATACAGCTTTCCTCTAGTCTTTAAGTGTAAGATGTGGCAAGCAATGCCTGCCAACTGTTCTTGCTCTCCCCAGGGACTGAGTCGGGGTTCCTGCTATCATTTTCTCCATTCGGGTCTTCATCCATGGCTGATACCTACGAATATACCAAGTGAGAACAGCACATACTTTTGCTTACTCACATGCAGTGGCACCTCTTGTCCCAGACACTCCATGGCCATTTTTATTTTCTGATCTGGCATCTTTTCTGATCCCTTGGCCAGTTTGGAGCGGGCAACACCTTTTCATTACCAGTGAGTGGTGGCACGTGTTCAGCACAGACCAGGGCACAGAACAGGGCAAAGGTGTACATGATCATCTCTCCCATGGAAATGGAGCCAGACAGGGACTAACACACTTTTAAGAAGTGTGTTTTTGTTCCTGATGACCTTTTAAAAGAAATGCATCTCCTGTCCCATTTCTTCAACCAAATTTGGCCTGCCTTGATGAGCACGCACCTGAGGTGATTGCTTTGCATCTAGTGGCAAGAGAAGTCTTGCAGTCCATGGTTGCATATGGTATTTGGAGAATTAATTTCCTTCTTTTCCTGAGAGGCCATGCTCTTTCCACTGCTTGCCTGTGTAAATGGAGGAAGGGATTTTTTAAATTTTTTTTTTAAAGACTGTTCTAGTCTACTTGAGCAGTCAATGAACTCAAAGTTTTATCAGCTGGTTTCTGAAAGTCAGACCTGATACCCCATCAAGACTGAATTCACCTGCAGCAAGCAAAATGCCTCTAAGCACAGCCATGATTTTCATACTAGGAAGGGACTGCTATGTTTACACTTGTGTGGGTGATCCACAGATGGTCTCATCCAAGAAAGGTGAGGAGCTTGTGCATAAACCTGTTTTCATTTTCACACCCACCAGAAGAAGCATCTAAAGCAGGTGTGTTTATGTTAATAAACATAGATATCTTTCTCATAGATAAAGCAGAGCTCTTATGGGTGCTCTGAAGATTGACTCAGTTGCAAAGCACCTTACATTAAATTGGTTTGGAGTTTAGGAGACCCGGGTTTTCACTTGTCACTGCCATCCCTCTCTGTACATCTAGGGCAGTTGTCCCAAGACAGGTCCCCCAAGTCCAGCTCCAAGACTTGTGAGTGTACTGTCTGGTGCTTCTTGGACAGGGATAGTGACCCTAAGGCAGAAATCTTTCATGAGGAGAAAAAATAATGTCATTTTAAGATATGGCATACCTCACTGAGTACGGTTCACCTGCTGTCAGGTGGGCATTTTTTAAAGATGCTCCAGAGATGTTCAGGAACTATGTATCAGGCCAAAGATGAGTAAATAGCTCATTAAGTGCAGGTTTTCCTAATGCAGATGTCTAAGGGACAGTGATATTATTTCCACCTCTTGAGCCCATGACTGTTACTCTGATTAAATACCTGATAATATCCAGATTTAAAATTTCCAAGGTAGGGATTGCAGACATGTTCTGTATCTATTTAACATCAGCTCCTGACAGGGATCAAATGTCTGTGGGAGGATACTAGACACAGATTACACAGTATAAAGACTAAATAAAAGTATTGTTCAGGCTGGTTGATTTTAGCTCTTTTTTAGTTGCTTACTTTATTTTGAGGTAGTTCTAAGATCGGTGAGGTACCTTTGCCTTCTCTTGTCCTGTCTGAAACTGAAGGAGTATTTAAAAATACTGAAATTAAGGGTCCAGGTTACCCAGATATGTAAACTGGGCATAACACCCTGGTAGCAGTGATACCCCAGTGAACACGCTGATCTTGAGAAACTGAACTCATACAGTATGAGTTTAAGAACTTTGCAGTAGAGATAAGGGAGGATCTGCACATTATTCAATGAATCTCAAACTGCTGGTGATCCAGATGGTCCCTTTGCTCTTTTACAGATGTGTGATCATTAGCAGAGATGTGTAGCCCATCAGTAAATCAACCTAAATACTTTGTTATAATAGTCCTCATTACAGAACATTGATAGATTAACTGTGCTCCATTTCAGTTTACGAGCAAAGCTCTTTGCTCTCCCTGGCAGCGTGATTAATGTGAGGTTCACATACTTAACATTAGAGACCAGTATTTATGGCCTTAAAAACATCAAGAATGAAGCAAAATGTCTGCTGTGACAGCATATATAGTACAAGTGTCAAATCTTATCAAGGATACTCTCATCCATTATAGCTTCAAGAGGTGCTATCATTTACCAAGCTGACCCGGCAGACCTCAGAGCCTCATTGTAACATTCTTTGTATGGTAATCCAGTTAAGAGCAGAATGCAGCCTAAGTGAGACATAGCTCAACGCTTTCATATACTCAATAAAAACATTACTGGGAAAGAAATCATCAGCAAGCCAGTCAAAGTCACTCTTCTCCAAGGGGGAAGGATGGAGACAAATTTAGCCAAGTAAAGTGGTTTTCTCCCTCCCTTGATGCACGAATAAATTGTGAGCAGTGGTATTGCTATCGATATGTGGGTGGTGCAAATTTGAGGGTAAGACTGATGCATGGTCCAGGTCAAGCCACGACATCAACCTTTGCAGTGATTAGTGTTGTTTTCAGTGATGCTATTCTTTAATCAAGGAGATTGAAACTTAGCTGGGGCTTGCAAGAGAGTTATAATGTGTTTGCAATGCAGCTTCAAAGCTTCAGGGAGCACAATGCCCCTTTATACTGAACTGATTATTGGCCTCAGAATCCAAAATCTTGAGTGAGGGAAACAGATTAAATAATCTCAAGTTTGTATGTTCTGTTGCAAAGTCAAACTTCTCAGAAAGTCCTGGATTGCTCTCCACCTTCTGCACATCTGGGATGTGCCTGTAATAGTCACGATCTGCTCGAGGAGCTGCACTCTCAGTGGTTGCCATCACAACATGCTTCATAGATGAGCTCAGAGACAGCTTGACCAGGTTGATTTATTATTTGTCCTGTAATAGGACAGGTGTTACTGAATGACTAATACTGGCCCTATTCAAGACATCAGTTTAAGCACTCAAAGGCACTTAAACATGCACATAATCACAGATACACCTCAGTATCACTGACTTCAAGGAGACACCAACATGCAGTTACAGTCAAGCACATGCTTAAGTACCTTCCTGAATCAGGGCCATTATTTCATCCAACTACTTGTGGCATTTGTGAAAATACTGTCGGATTGTGAAAGTTTCATTGGCATAAGGCTGAGTGATTGTTTGTCCAGAAATGTGAAGGACTACCATCCAGCTTTCTCCCTCTGTCTGAACTGGTTCAAGAGACACGTCTCTTGTGTGCCGAAGGTGAGGAACTGCAAAGTGCTCCAGTGTGCCTTGGATTCAGTGTACATTTCAGTGGGTTTAAGGCATGCAATGAGAGAGAGGCTCAGGAATTGTCATTTCTTGGACATGTTTTGCCATGTCTAAACACAAAGAAACTATGTGCAAGATCAGGCTGTGAAACAATAAAATACAAACAACAGATAGGACTAAGTTTGGAAGGAAACCAAAATGCCTTTAAAAATTCAACCAGCTTTATCCACAGCCCTGTACATCAAATGAAAAGTCTGTTTCTCAAAGGGGAAATTTTAACTGCATCATAATACACTACCCAACTTCCATCCAACAATAGATCTCATGCCAGAACCTGCAGGCAGTGTTGTTTCACATCACCCCCATAATCTGAGGGTTAAAATGCTATCTACCACTAGCTGGGAAAAGGGTTTGGATGCTTTCTGGTTTAGAAAAGTTTCTTTTTGATGATAAAGGGCTCCCAAATTCAGCTGTGAGTTGTAGTTAAATCACTGCCTCTAAATGCCTGGAGTCAGTGGCAGCTTTCTTGAGCTGTGCGGAGATGGAGCTTACAAAGTGTCTCCATTTGATGTAAGGAGAGGGGGGGGGAGTGGTTTGTTGAGGAGTACACATTTATCCAAAGATTTATTGGGGGAGAGGGCAGGCTTGTGCCAGACTTGAAAGAGAACATGCTTCTGTGAGATAAATTCATTTTCATGTTTATTTATCTAGAGTAGAAAAACGGTCCTGCCTAGTAGAGCATATGCTGGGCGTAATGAAAGACAAACGTCAGCTTTTGAAGGAAAACACCCATTCATCAAAGGACATGGAAGAACAAACAACTTGTTCATTAAAACACAATTGAAAGGTGGCTTCTCTTCTCCACTCCACCTGCTTTCCCAAGTTGGGGGCTGCATGGGAAACTGCTGCTCTCTTCACTTTCTACTTACTCTCTGTTTTGGAGTAGATGAAAGGCTTTTCCCATCTCAGAGATGGGAAAAAAACCCCTCCAATGTAGGCCCACAGTACTTAACAATCTTTTTCTTCACTATTTTGAAGAAGGCCATGTCTGCATTCAACCCAAGTCTGTTGTGACTGATCCTGGCTGAAGGACTGACTCCATACCTGGGCCAAATTCTGGACAGCACTCTCTGTCTGCTCTGTGCAAGTCCTCGTGGTGGGTGCTGGAAGTTGGTAATATGATATACCCCAAGGATCCCTCTGAATAGGAGGAAGCAATCAAAACCTTCTAAATTTTCCCAGGGTGGGAAAGCAATTTCCTCCGCCAGCTGTAAGAATGGAGCAGACTGAAAGGACTCAGGGAAAGTAATTATTGCCCTTTGATGAGTCTATCAGGAAGCTGAGACTGGCTCATTGGTGTGAATAAACATTTTTGTCTTAGGCCTAAATGTCTGTATTAATCCACAAGAAGAAATTATCATCTTAGTGTGTCTAATGTCTATATCCCTTCATGCAATGCTGATTTCTTTTATGGAGTATCATACAGATATATGGACATAAATAAGTAATAAGCTAAGGAATAAGGACAAGTAGCCATACCATGTGGTAGGTATCCCAGATAAATCCACCAATTCATGGGCTCTCGCTAGTTTACATTGTTCAATACTGCCCTGTTCATTTTCTGTTATTTTTTTGGCCAGTCCTCAGTGAGGATTTTGATTCTGTCTGTCATAATATCATTCATCTGGAAGCCATAATTAATTAATTTCCGTAAAACCATGACAAAGAAACACAAGTGTTTCTATGGCTGTAGATATAGACCATCTTATTATTTATTGCACATGAAAGCTCTAGATTAGAAAATTACTGAATCACTGGTTGATTTTTTACACATTTCTAATGTGAATACACAGTTCAGTTGAGTCCTTTAAAAACAGGTCAGCTAAGCCCAAAAGTTCATGTTTACAGTTCCCAGTCATCAGCAACAACTTGCTGCTTAGAAAAAAAGGAGACTTTGAGACTCCTCTTTAAGCGTAGATTAGATATAAAAAGAAATGAGTGGAAGGGAGAAATCCTGCTTTACACTTGGAATCTGCAGACTGGACCTGAGAAGAAACAATACAGCTTCAATCTGGGAACACCTTGTAAAACCAAAGCCTAGAAAAATGCACGTAGGTAAAATTAGTCACCATCCTGATCGCAAAACATCAGTGTTGACATTTCTTTGGATGTAACTGGAAACTTACTAACGATGATCCACTTTAGCTGGGGATTTTCTTAACCTATAAAGTTCAAGTAGCTGTTTCTTCTCCCCAGACCACTGATCTGGCTTTGCCGACTTTGAGACTAAATAGATGCCTTGTGCAAGTGACCTTATTGACAACACCTGGCACATAGGCTTCTATTTTCAAAAAGTGAGCAAGCAGACACCCTGGCTTAACTTGTGACCTATTAATATATCTAGCTGGGACACAGCAAGGCCACAGGCATCTCAAATGGTACATTTGTTTGTTTGAACAGAATATTACTTTGTGCCCACGCACAGTCCAAGCCTAAGACTTGTGGGCCAGGAGGGAGCAGCAGTATAAGCCAAACCACCTGGAGAAGAGCTGGGGCAGAAAGAGGCAGACTATTCATTTTTTCTCCCTTTTCCCTTCCCTTCCCTTCCCTTCCCTTCCCTTCCCTTCCCTTCCCTTCCCTTCCCTTCCCTTCCCTTCCCTTCCCTTCCCTTCCCTTCCCAAACCTTCCCAAACCTTCCCAAACCTTCCCAAACCTTCCCTTCCCTTCCCAAACCCTCTCTTCCTAAACCTTCCCAAACCTTCCCTTCCCAAACCTTCCCTTTCCCAAACCTTCCCAAACTTTCCCAAACCTTCCCTTTCCTTTCTATTTTTTTCTCCCCTAGTTCTCAGTCCAGGGATTAACAACTGGATAAACTCTCCAGGTTCACTATCTCAGCTCTACTGGTCATTGTGTGTTTGGGGTCACAAGCTCATCCCATTACACCTGTATGGAATACAGTAGCAGCACCTTCCACCTCTCTTCAGCTCATCTACTGATCACCCAGGATGCTGTTAAGGAAAGGGGATAAATAACAACTATTGTATAAGTTGATAGTGAGTGTGTTTATGCAAGAAAAAGTAGCAACACTTGCCTATTCTTTCCATGTCCCACAGCAGTTACTGTTCCCTGCTACTTTTGCTCCACAGAAGTGATGACATGTTCCCATTGAACCTGTTGCCCTCAAGCAAGTCTTTGATGCTGTGATTCAGAGCTGCAGGCCCCCAAGGGGTCCATGCTGGTATACCAGTATACCAGTCTGCCTTCATGCTGCTCGCAAGTGTACTGCTTTACACATCTGAGGTCTCATAATGCCAATTCATATAGTGACAGAATGAGTGGGAGACAACTTGTCTGGCTTTAGTCATCAAAAAGGCTTGATCTTTGGTCTAACAAAGTCCCTATAAACAATGGAAGGAAAGACATTTTCCAATACATAGTAATTCCTATCTGTCTTAGCAGGGTTGATGGTTCTTGTCTCCCTTTACCCAATACAAAATACCAGAACACAATATTCTACCAAGAACAAAGGGGTTTTTGTTTTGCTTTTTATTGACGAGCACAACAGATTGAGCTGTGCCACTAGACAATGTCTTCTCATAGCAGGTTCTGCCAGCCTGCTGCCAGGGGTAACCTCCCAGACCCATTTGCAGAGCAGCTCACATGAAACGTCTGTTGACCACCTCTTGGAAAATTAGCCCAGGTAGCTGATCCAGCCTTTTCAATTATTGGGCTCAGCTGACATGGTTGATCATGTTCAAGTGACCATATTCCTGTGTTCCTATTTGCTGGAAGACACTAGGGGATGGCAAAAGTGCAGAGATAGGTTAATGATCAGCTGAGGATTGGAACCCCTTCCAGAGGTACAGCTGGGGCTAGAAAGGTGTGTACTCCATAAAAAAAGGCTAAAAGACTTCTGCAATTGATCAATTTTTCTGCAATTGATCAGAAACTAAAAACCATTGCCAGATTCAAGAGCTAAAGCTTGTCTGCTTTAGTAACTCTGCTCTGTTTTTCTTGTGCCAAGCAAAATGAAAATGGCAATCCTAGAGATAACCAAGCAGTCAAATTATTGAGGCTTAGAGATTTATGCATATAGACACATATCTAGTTTCTAAAGCAAGCCAGGAAGTTCCACTCCTCGGAAAAAAGATTAGGGATATGTCAGACGGAGCAGACAGAGTGCTGGAGACAGCCACTTGAAGGCAAATAAATGAATGAGAAACGTTCCAGGTAGCAGATAACACAGTAAAAAATAATTTAATTGCAAAGGAAGGGATATCAGAGGTCAATGTGTTTCTGCTAGTTGTCAAGAGTCCTGAACAAGGAGCAGAGCACACAGTGCTGACGTGGCTGGATGGTCCCTGCACCGCAGTGGGGTTGGGTCCAGCTCCATCACAGTCCCAGGTGGCTGCTTAATTCCTTGGGGTGAAGCTGCACATGCTAAGCAGCAGAATCAGTACCAGAAGTGCCTTCCCACTCCCATCCACAGCCACCCGTGCTCTCTTTCTCCTCTTACTACATGCCTGTTTGATTGTTATCCCAGATCTAAACTGGGTCAGTAAATGTCCAAGAGAATCAAGAACGGATCTCTTACCACAAACACGACATGATTTTTTGAGGAAAAAAATCTGATTCATGTTTACCTTTCTGACTCTTGCCCCCCTGTTCCCTTGCTCCCTATGTGCCAACAGGGTAGAGAGAATGCTGTGACATACTTCTCAAGTCACATGGAACAGAGACAAAAACCAGGAAAGCTCACAAAAAAATTTGGGTTATGTTTCTCGCTCAAGTTGAACTGCTGAGATCCTACCACTACAGATGAAGCAAATCTCCAAGGATTTTTTTGGTGGTTTGGCAAAATAAGATCCCCTTGTCTTAGGAGGAGTGCTGTATGAGAGTGTTTAGCTCACTTGGCAATACATGGCACATCCCCTGCTGCTTCTGCTCCACAGAAGAGATGACATGCTCCTCTTGAACCTGTTGCCCTCAGAGCAAGTCTTTGATGCTGTGATTCAGAGCTGTAGACTCCCAAGGCACTGGACAAAGATAAACTCATTACATTGTGGGCTTGAGGCTGACTTGAACCAGCCTTGTTCCTGTGGGATGTAGATGCACTTCCACTGGAGAACCCAGGTGTGCCAGTCAGAGGTGGCTTCCAGGTGGCTTCTCTGTCCTGGAGGCTAGGAGAGATGAGACTTGGGTTGTTCTATACTTGGTGGTGGTAGGGTCTGAAACATCTAATTAGACACATCTAATCACCAAGTGTGAGAGCAAGCAGTCAGTGCAGAGCACTGCCAGTTCCTCAGGCTACCAAAAGGCACAGATTTGCAGTTTAGTTTACTTGATCTTTCTGTCCTCCATGGGTGAGCACTCTAACAGATTTCAACCACCAGGGATACAAGGATCTCCATCTCTGCAGATTTTCCTTATAGAATCATAGAATGAGTTGTGTTGGAAGAGACCTTAAACATCATGTAGTTCCAACTCCTGTGCCATGGTCAGGCTTATCTACCTTGGTAGAAGACAATTTTGCTTGGCAGTAAGTTGTACATGTGGATCTTTTCCATTAGGAGAGGGACTCATCTTGAAAATTAAGAAAAAAATTATGTACCCATATTTGGAGATATACACAGCATCTCTTTCTAATATCCCAATGTAATTAGTAAAGATGCACGACATGATTCATCTGCATTAGCACAGATGTTTTAATCTGCCAGATGCCATGAAACATCAGACATCTGGCCAGGGCTGGCAGGTACAACACAGGCCATAGAGACCCATGCTCTGAAAGTCATCACATGAGACAGCAAGGGTGCCTGAGATGAAACCATACTCCTGTGATTTGTGCCTCTGGTCTATGCTTTGACACTTAATCTCACAGCTCAGAGCTGTGCAAGAAATCCCACCCAGAAGTCCAATGGATCCCACCTGGCATTTCAGTTACCCAGTGTGTGATGTTGGGGTGATGGTATTTGTCCTCACAGCAACAGTGAAGTGGGCAGCAGTAATCCTCAGGGAAACCTGGAACCACTGGCATAGCCCCCTCCAGGAAAGGGCTACTGGACTAGACAGACACTGGCAGCTACACTTGGATCTGAGTCTCCAAAAGCAGGTTAATTCACTTCCACAGTCTATAGCACCTGGTACCATGGTCAGGAGAAAGGCTGGAATTGCTTGCTGGTAAAAGCTGGCGATAGGGTATGGATAGTTTAGGAGAGTAAATCCCATAAAATAAAAAATACCTAATTCTCATGAAAATATGCTCACAAATCCCAGTGCTTCACATGCTCCTCTTTGATTTCTTTGACTTCAGAGTGAAGAAAATGTTAGGTATTTTTAAAAAATCCTTACATCTCCTGCAGTCCCTTCCCATGCTCTGTTCTCAGCACCTCAGTTAACCTCACTCCCTTCTTTTCTGTTGTTGTTCTGGAGATGTCCTATAACCTGTGTGATGTTGCTAAAGCACTTCAGAGAAACTTATCAAAACCCCCTGAGTGTGATTGCAAATTCTAGGAAAAACAAATAGAGAAAAAAACAATACTGGGAAAATGGCCCTTGAGGAGAGATAAACTCTGACTTCACTGGGTAGGGTGAGGGATAGCTGATGTAATTAGTGGGTAGTTTGAAGCAGTTTCTACCAGTTTGACTCAGCTTTCTTTCTCTTTCTGAGCCTGCAGGTCCAAATATGTCAATATTTCAATATTTCCTTTGTCATTGTTCAAAACAGTTACTTTAAAGGAAACAAGTAATGAAAAAAAAAACCCTGATGGTGGTGAGGAACCTTGAAAAGGGCTTTAATAGATGCAACTGCACAGTTATACTGTCTGTTTCTGGTTTTTATTCTGAGGTTTTAGTTTTTCCTCTCACAAGGTAGACTTGTGTGGTAAAAGGCAGTCAAAGTGTATGTTTACTCATAGGATGGAATAATGGTATTGGTAACAGCTGGCATCTTTTTGTATTATGGTTCTTCATATTATCAGTCGTATTGTACACAAACATATATATATATATATACATCAGATCAAGATTTGGGCCATAGGAACTCTTTCAATAGAGCCTCTCATTTTGACATAGGTTTGTCTATTCCAAATTCCTCAGGATGCTTTTATAAAATGAAATTTAAAATGCTTCTTTTCATTACTTTTGAAAAGTAGTGACTCTGGCAAAATGCCACACACTTCACAGGACACAGGATTTCTCCCTTATCGTCTATGCAGCACTTTGGGTTCTCACAAACTGAAAGATCTATTACTATTTTGACTTAAAACTGGGTTATCATATTGGAGTTTCTTCCTCCAGCTGGAAAAAGCAGTGCCACAGTCAGCACAAAAATGCAGCATGAGAGCGATAAGGGTGGCATTTTTCACTATATTCCATGTGGGTCCCTCAAGCCACTTCACAGGTCTCCAGAACAGCCATCCTTGCTTATCACCAAGAGCACAGCAGTAATGAGAGGTGAGGATTTGTCCTATGGGAAATGGGTGGTGAAGCAAGGCTGGAGACTAGGCTATCACAAGGCCCATTCTGCTCCTTAGCCTTTGGGTTTCCTCCTTATTTTGTATCACAATATCCACAAACATAGAGAGAAACACATCCTCTCTGCAATAATCCTTTGGCTACTGATAAGCAATTTTATCTGTTTTTCCCATCATGGCAACCTAAAGCCTTTATGGGGTAGTAAGAAATAAACCCTCCTACTCTCAATGTTGGAGTTTGCTTTGTGAGCCCAAAGAAAAGTTCAACCCAGTATTTTATATAAAGTTTAATATACACAACTGGCCTGAGTTCATAAAGTAAAAAATGTATGGAATGAAACTAGAACCATTTCAAAAACGTGAAAAATATACATTCAATTAGAGGTGGATCAAGATGATTTATTTATGCAGCAGTGTTGAGAGTGTATGTGTTGGAGAATATTGCAGTACAGTTCGTCTTACTGCTAGAGGTGAATCTGAGTCACCATGCTTGGAACTCAGAGTGAACTTTCCCAGAATTTAGGAGGAAGCCTTTAGATCTCACCAGGGAGCTTTAACTTCAGTTTGTAAAGTTGATTTTGTTGATTTTTTTTTTTTTTAATAAGTTCGCTACCTGGAAATGCCATAGACTTTTGTCCACGCTGTCTCCTACAGGAGTATCCAGCTGGTGCAGTAATTCTTCTCCTTCTTCTTCATCCTTTTGCACCAGACAAGGATGAAAGAAGATGGAAGTAGCTGTTTGTCCCAAGTAGAGAAGGCTCGAGTCTCTGTCACAGACCATTAGCACAGAGGGCCTGTAAGGCCTTCTCACCATCCTGGTCTTTGCTGGTGGTGGTGATCCTACAAGCTGTGGATCAAGAGTGAATTTATCTCTTCTGCAACGACAGCCCAGGCATTCACACCCTCTCATCAGACTCCTCCAGCTACGCCAAACATATCCTTGTCTGCAGATACAGACTTGGCTGTCTGGTGTATTCTCCAACCATCCCTGTCTTCTCTGAGTGAAGCCATTTCACCATCTCCCATTTATCCAGGTTGGAATGTGCAACCCATTCATTTCAAAGACACTTTGAAATGGTGTAAAGCAAGTTTCTCTTCTTATTTCCAGCTTCCAGACATTTCATCCATCATATAGTTACCATGAGAAATTAGACACCAGTTAACATTTATTTTGACTTAACGTGTGTTTGTTTCAATGTTAAAATCTCACCTGTACTTTATTTAAACCTGTTTTGTCATTTGTCCATAACTACCTGTGCCATGTTTTATAGAAGATATTTTAGGGCTTTAGGAAAAAACAAATTGATACTGTTCAGCATGTGCTCTGTCCTTTAGCATGCCATGTGAGCGTGAGGGCCAGGACCCATTTTCTGGAGTAAGGTTTGTGTTATATGGGTTCTGCTGGGCTGATTCAGGGGAGAATGTCCAAAATCACATCAACACACCATTCATAGTTTCTTCTGAGTCTACGCCAACGTAGTTCTGGTGTTTGAAGACAATCTTGTATGTACACTGAGAGAGAGAGACAGACTCAATGATCTTTATGGGACCTTCCAACTCAAGATATTCCGATTCTATGGTTCTATATCTTACAAAGGATCATTGACCAAGGGAGATTTTTGTATCCCAGCAAGATTTTGCCATTTAATAGAAGATGCTCCATATCAGCACATGAACAAGAGATCATTCAGAGCAGCTACAAGCAGCAATTTATCTGCAGAATAAACCTTAGTCTGGCACTGGAGTACTGTTGCTGGATGTGGGATCCCAGCACATAAACTCTACCACTTCCACAACACACCAAAGGTATATAAGCTAATCCCACACATTTCTTGTTATGTCCCTAAATGCCTGATCTCTGGTAGTCTACAGTGGAGAAGCTATTCTGTTTGTCACATAAGTGACCAAATGTTCACTGGGCAAGAGCAAAACTGCTTCCAGTGCCCTGAAAGAGAGCGATCAACAGAGGATGGGAGGTCAGGATCAAGGCCCTGGTCCAAATTAGGCAAAGCAGACTTGAATGCATGTTGCTACATCTCACATGGATGCTTAAACACTAGGCTACTCTGTGAGGGGTAAGTATGTTTCTCATGCTATTCTGGGACAGATAAGTCTCACCATTTCCCTTCTGACCAAAACCTGCATCTTTGTAGGTGTTTGCACATTCCCATGAAAAACTTCAACCATCGGTTTATACAGAAAGAGATTTGAAGCTGTTCAGTAAGCGCTTCTAAAAACCTTGAAACATAAGTTTATTGTCAGTGATCGAATTTTTAATAATTAATTTTTCTGTCTGCAAATATTTTTATTTAAACTGTACTTTTGCAAGATGTGGACTGCCGTTGCTGGATTCTGGTTTGTTGTAGTTTATTCCTCTTTTAAATGTAGAGTTGTGTTTTGAAGAAAGCATCTTATTGCCTTCTCTACCTACTATAGACTGAGAGAGTAACAAGAAATAAAAAAATACAATTAAAAAAAATCGACAAAATATTTTCAATCTCCTGGCCATGTGGGCACAATGATCATCATATCACAACAACGGCATCATTGTAACAATCGCTACTATCATCAGAAAATCCCAAGCTACTTTAAAGAAGACTGGTACCACCATTACCCATGCTTGTAAGACAGAGAAACTGAGCCAGAGGAGGAAGATGTGACATGTCCCAGACTGCCCAACAGTAACAGCTGGAAGAAATGTCTGTGTCTTTTAAGGCTTGCACTAGGAATTGCTTTGCCCCAACAAGGAGTGGATGCGACCATTTGGTGCCAAGGACCAAACTGTGCTCCATGTTTGAGGAGGTTTTACTCTGGAGTAGCTGCAGTCCATGTCTGAGAACAAAGCTTTCCTTGGCTGCTGGAGCACATGAGGTGCATTCCTGACCCACAACATGCCCTGCATTTAGGTGGAAAGGGGCCCATGGCCAGGACTATATCAGGGCTGCTGTGATATGCAAAGACTGAGGCAGCCTTTTGCACTCTGGTGCAGTATTTGTTTCTTTTGCTTTTGTTACAGTTTTGTTGTTTTGCTTCTTTTGTTTCTTGAAAGCCCTGATGATGAGCTGTGGCAACTGCCACAGCAATTTGTAATTTGGAGGCAGAGGGAGCTCCTGGGAAACTGTGACTTGTGTCATGGATGCTGAGGAATATCCTTCAGATTGCCAGACTCAGCAATACTCCTGTGCTATGGCAAAGGAAGGCCACGAGTTTTCCTCACAAAACCCAAAGGAGGTTGATCCAGCTGTGGGAAACAACTATTTCTGTTAGATGCTGATAAATATTGTATAGAAAAGGGCTATTGAACATGCTCTGAGTGTTTTCACTGCTTTTTCAGTTATTCGATAATGGCAGTATCTGAATTTGCAATCTCAGCTACCTAAGCATAGAGGAAAAATGCCTACCCAGTAAATAATCTATTTAACTAAACCCAACCATGATATACACAATAAAGACAGGTCATTGGAAGTTTCTCTGTAAAACTTACACGCTGCCATAACTTCAGGCTAAACAAGTCTGAACCAAGAAGTGTTTTGTCCCAAGACTGTATATTTAATGGGAAGCTGATGCTTATTTTCCATGGGAAACTAATTTTTCCAGAGGACAGTTTCAGCTTGGCAGCTCAGCACAGTGCTGCTGTGACAAGCTGCTCTTTTAGCAGCGCTGACAGATTTTTTTGAGAAATATTTATTTTTTCAGCTAAGTCATGGGGCTGGTGACAGGTACATTATGGAATGAAACAGAAGGCATGGAAGCACACAAGAGAACATGGAAGTTGGAGCACAACCTTTTTCACCGACATAGCCAGATAGGACACAGGTTGAAGCCACATCTGTTCAGCTCAGTAGAAAGATAATAATTATGATGTAGTCCAAGTTTGCTGACCAAATTAAAGATCCTGAATGGAAAATTTTGTGCCAGGTAAACTCAGAAGTTATGTTTTGGTTTGGGCTTTTTTGCCAATATATAAGATATAAATTATTTTGCTCGATCCAGACCTGCATTTTTTAGGCTAAAAATATATAAATCAAGTGAAAAATACCTTCCACCTCCAATTCTGATCTTTGGGAGAAAGAAAACTTTGATGCCAGTGAAAACAAGTTTCTGTTTAGCTTTTAGCCAAGCTGACACTTCTGAAGTCTAAATACATCTCAAAAGAGAGAATTAAGATGAAATCGATTAAAAAGACTGAAAGGCACAGTCCCCCAAATTAAATGTCTTCTGGAACTAGTGTCTTTCAAATTGTCTTATTCTTGCAAGTATGAAGTGAGAAATCTCAGCTTGAACAGACTCAAAGCAATGTCTAATAAGATTGATTTCTCAGACGAATCAGGCCATAGTGCCTTCACTGGTATTTTGATTCCTGCTCCCTCAGTGTCCCCACATACCATGAGACCTCAGCCAGTGCCAGCTGCAGTGATGCTCTCTGGCAAACAATGACTAGAAATAACTTTGTGACTGCACATCCCAGAGGACTTTTTTGAAGACACCTTCCAAGTAAATGGCTATTGGTCACTGAGAGATGCCCAGAACAAACAGAAAAGTGCACCCAGTCATAAGGATCACTTCAGAATATCAGGTCATCCCAAATCCCTTCCCATAAGATGTCAGTTATTTGAATCATTAGTCTCCTCCAAAATTCTTTCTCATGGATGGAAACTGGGATATACTTTCTCCTTTTTGCTTTTGTTGCTGAATAAAGCCAATTCATTCACAAAATTCTCTGTGGGCATAATAAAGTAATTACATCCAATGTTGTACTTTCCTCATGCACTGCAGATTATTTCAGGACTGAAAAAAGTTTAGGCATAACCACAAATCCTCAGGGAACAGAATTCAAGAGATAGCCAATGATCATGAACCTCGAGAAGCTGATCTGGATTTTCAGTTGCTGGCTTGTAAGTAGACTGTCTTTTTCATGAAAAAAGAAAACTTTCAAAAACTTCATGTGAATGAATTTTTATAAAAGCTTCTCTCTAGTCTTCTAATCATAATTTTACATGAATTTATAGCAGTTTTGCAAAAACAATTCCTTGCCAAAATAGGTGGCCACTTGAATTTAAGACTGTGAGGACAATTTTAACACATAAAGAGTTGTTTATGCCCAACAGTAACTGGTAAATTGGTTCATACCACCCTATATTGACTTCATATGGCCATTACTTGGAAGGTCATTCATGCACATTTGGGAAAACAATGAAGTCAGTGGTTAAACATGACACAAGGTTTGCAGGAGGCAGTTGATTAGGCAATTCTCTTGCTTCTTCTGTCAATGAGGTACCCGAAAGCAATTGAGTTCATCTGCAGATAAATATGTTCCTCACCGCTCAAGAAGCCTGAAGTGCCCAGCATGATCCAGCAGCCTGTTGGTACAGGTATAACAATGGTGGCAAGTGGGTTCCTGTGCCTTTCTCCTCATGTCGCCTTGCAGATGGGACACTTCGCTCTGACCCATGGCTGTGCCTATACTGGTAGTTTAGATGAAACATAATCACCCACCCCATAAGATCATCCAAATGGTCTTTTGTAAACTTTCACCCTGTGCCAACTAAAACTCTCCCAGTAAGGCTTGGGAGGTAGCACATTCCAGGAGCTATTCCCAGCAGGCAGCTGCTCCTGGGGCCAGGGATATTCCCCGGGTAACTTCCTTCACTGGTACAGGAACAGCTTCAGCTTACCAACTTCCAAATGGTGTAGAAAAATCATGCTGGGGCCTGCAGGATCCTGGCACTGTAAAATTATACATTTTCTGCAGAATGACTGCCATTCATTCTCCCAGCTCATCAGATTGTAACCAGGAATGCAGTAGGCTGTCCCACGTTAAGAGAACATAATATTACTGTTGCAGTGACCCTTTGAAAGCCCTGAAGTGCACAACACTCTGCACACATATAGCTAAAAGAATGTCCCCACCATTAAAAAATGTATAATACAAGCAGGACAAGAACCAACATGGGTATAGATGGTCAGGAAACCATGAGATGATCTTGGAAGGCACTTCAGGAAAGGCTCTGCTCCATTGTAAGCATTGCCACAGTTTTGGTGGCATGACAGGGTGCTTTCCAAAACACGGAGAGACATTGTCACGTCTGGGCAAGACTATTGCTTGTGCATCAGTCTTCATCCGTTTTCTCAAATAAAGCAAAGCATGCTGAGAGGCATAGAAGAAAGATCTATTAACTCAAAACCCACCTCTCCCCTAAACAGCAACTGTCAAAACACTTCTCCTGGGACTCCATGTTCGTAGTCTCTCTTTACATTTTGTAGCAAATACTTCATGTTTACACATTTTTCCCTCTCCTGGCAGCCCTGCCAACTCCCTGTTGTGTTCTTTTCCTCTTTTGCCTCTTCACCACCAGTGGTGGAGGCCAAACACTCTTCATTATGTGCAACTTCATGATGTCCAGACTCAGTTCTTGCTGACATTTTTGCAGCTCTGTTACTTCAGATGGGGTTAGACAAGTCCAGCAAAACATAACTGCCTCTGCGGGTGCTATCATGACTCATAGTGTTTGAGAGGACAGGAGAACTCAGAGTCACAGCTCTTGGAAATGTGTAATGAGACTACTTTTTCTTAAGTATAACCCTAACTCTCACATTTGCAGAGTAACGAAAGTCCTTCAGGTTCAATTGTTCTTTAATTTCTTTAAGGCAACTTCATAATCTTTGATGCCCAACTCTGAGTTTTTCAAAGTTTAGTAGAAATTTATGAACCTTTAAAGCTGTAAATTTTATTGGTATTCCTGTCCCAGGAATCATCTCTGAAATCCGAATTGAACAAATCCTTCTGACTTCAATCCAGTATTGCTAGTCTCCCTCAGCTCGTTAATGCTCCATGGAGAAAATAGGAGCTTCTACACTTCAGGTCATTAAATTCAACTGGTGCTTTCTAGCAAAATCAATCTTGTCCTAGAAAAGTCTTTTTATTTCCATGAGAGGAGCCAAGGGCAACTCATCATGTAGTCTACACATAGAGTTAGATGAAATTCAGTTTATTCAAGAAGTAGCATGAGTAGCATGACTGACTTTGCTTATTAAATTTCAGTCTTATTCCTTTAAAGAGCATCTCATTTTTGCTGACTAGACATGTGACTATACTGGTAGACACACTTGTAAGCACAGATGAGTGGTTTGATATCTTGTGTATCCTCTCACATTTTGCAGCTGTGCTCTTCACCCCAGAGTATTCCTTCTTTCTCCCATTCCCTTCTCTTTTTTCTGCTAAAAACAAGAGTTTGTGTTGGTGCTTATCCTGGTTAAACCAGGAATAATCTCATACACAGCTTTCAAAAAAAATTTGTACTGGTTTCTCCACTTCTCATTTGAATCCCTAATGAATTCTGCAACTGCCTCTCAAGAGCTAAGTTAGTGAGATAGGTCTAGGCAAGCAGGAGTTGTGAAGGCAGGTAAAACACCCCAAAGAAACACAGTTAATGCTCTTTATAGAAGAGGTTAACTCTTCCTACATGCACATAGTTTTGGTTTTGCTCTCCTTGAGGGGAAAACGTGGCTCAAACCCTGAAGCTCGGTGTATTATTGAACCATGAGAGAAAAGAGAAGCAATGAAGGTCATTTTAATGGGCAATGACATGATAGAAGGTCTGAAGATCTGCTCTTGAAACCTTCTTACACTCTTCCTAAACAGCCATTGATGAGTTCATTGATGACACCTGGGGAAAACTATTGAAAACCAGATGAAGCACAACAAACCAGGGCCATCAATGCATAAGACAAATGAGAGGGAATTGCTCTCCCTGCAAACATGCTGGATTGCTGCCTTCTGCGTGCCTGACCTCGTGCTGGACACTTGCACAGCAGGGAAGTTGTGTTACCTTGATTCAGCCATGGATAAGCAGTGCTGTGCTAACCCAAATCACAGGGCAAGTCAATTTTTTTTCACTGAAATGTAATACAGGAACAATGACGTCCTTCCGAAATACTGCTTGATTTAAAGATCATCTCTTCTTTACTGGAGCCTGGATATAAATTTGGCCTGAATGACTTGATAAATAACTTCAAATAGCAATTGCAGTTTCATAATTAAAGTGCATGTGATCAGGACATGAAAAAAGAGACTGAAAGCTCTTTACCCTTAGATATGTTGTATGTTGAATTGTATACACAAAAGTGCATTTTTTATTGACTTTTTTCCAAGTCCCCATCCTACTTTTATTCCCAAATAATTTTTCTAAGTGACATATTTAATGTGTGTAATAATACATATTGACTTCCTTATGAATCTAAGCCAGGATGCAGGATGCCTTCATCTGGTTTCCTCCTGAAACTGCCTTAAAGCCCAATAAATCTGTGACTATTTCCTCCCTGAAGCCTCAGAGAATATAGAATTACTTCACAATTCCTCGAGCCCGGAGCCCTCAGCACGGCTGATGGAAAGCCAAGATCAGAATGGAGTTTCTGTAATTGGGAAGTGAAACATAAATAGTCCCCTGGAAATGAGTAAAGCGTGAGGACAAAAGCAAGACCCATTTGGAATTACAGCATGATGGTTATCAGGCATCACAGTGAAGTGTGCATTTGCCTCAACAAACTGTTAATACAGTAGCAACTGTCATATGGTTCCAGTCATAACCCATCATTAACAAAAATTCTGTAACAGCACTTGATGACTTGATGTAGTCGTGGGCCAATGCAGTTTAGTTTTTGTCATTGTACAATCAGCAGCTCCTTACTTTTCCTGTAAAGTGATAAATTATGTTTCAGCTTTAATTTTATGTATTGTCATTTCATAAAGAGCCACTTGCACTCCAGACACTGCTGTTTTACTGTATGATCCATGTCATATAAAGCTCCGTCTCTGGCATAACTTTTATTGAGCATTACGTTACCACTGGCTTTGAAGTACAATTTCATAGGTTCAGTCTAAGGGAAGCAAGGAACTGCTCTGGCCACTGCCCATGTTTGCACAGATCTGTGACTGCAATACACAGTGCAGTGTGAGCAGTTTCAGTTTCCAACACTGAAAGAACAGGTTTTTGTTGCATTCCCCCGCACCTTTCTAACTAGGGAGAAATAAAAACAGTGTGTTTGGCCACTCTTTCGTTTGTGTTCACATGAGGATCAAAGTGCATTTGCATAAATCCAATGTCTGTGCAAAACCACCTGCTCTTGCTCACCCATGGAGGGAATTTCCAAGGGCAGAGGCTGTTACCTGTAGGTTGTTCTGTGCATAGCAAAAGAGATGGAGCACAGGCAAAGTGTTTAGCAAAAGTCCCCATATATGTGCCATAATGGTCCAAGTTTTTTACAGCTTATTTACCTGTATCTACTTGCAGACAATTAGCAGGATTTTGAGAAAAGAAGGTTTTTGTGATATGCTAAACAGATTGATACTACTGGCTCATGTCAGAAAGCAACAAAGATGATCTTTCTTCACTGAGATTGTAAAATGTGATAGAGGTGATTAGGGAGATATTTGGTGTTGCAGAAATGAAGGTAATGACTCCACCAATATCAGAACCTATCCCAGGACTCCACCATACCTGAACATCCTGATCTGCTATCCAAATCTATAGCTAGATCTGTGGCTATGTCACATTAGGGTCTTTTCAGGCATTTCATAACCTCATTGCATACCAGATAATGCTGCACAGATACTCTGCAATCCGCTGTCCCACTCCCTACCTCTTGCAGCTCTTCCTTCAGAAGGAAGGAAAACTACTCAATTGGAGAGTTTCCCTATGAAAATCACATCCTTATAGATTCGAGGCAGGATCTGTAGGCATATCACTGTGGTTTAATGATCCCTCTCCTTTCTGCTGTATGCTTTTAGCTTTACAGAAGCTAAACCATTAAAATATGTTTCTTTCACAGCATGGACACTTGGCTCTAAGCATTACTTAAAGGACATGAGTAAACACAGGAAAAGATGTCCCAGCAGGAGGGAAGTGATTGTGGGGACAGTATTTTCTGACAGCAATTCAAAATTGCCAGTGTGTTACAGAGTGGGTAGTGGCAGATAATGAGTTGTTTTATTTAAATAGCCAGCAGGTTTCAGCCCAGAGAACAATGGAGTCTGCTCCATGCTGTACACATGCAGGGAATTTCATTTGGTCAAGCCAATAAAGGCAGATAACATCTCTGAGAGAGGCACCAGGCTTAGAGATTGGCCTTGACTCTCCTTTTGCCCACAGCAGAGAAAGTCACTTAAGGTGAGTAGCAGTACTCCACAGCAAAGCTGGAAAACAGCAAGGCAAGTCTGGGCTTTTCCAGCCTCAGGGTAGTTCTTATTTTTCATTTAAACACCTGTGAGGTTCTCAGGCCAAGATCCATAGCCATGCTGGGTTGGGAGGGAGACACGGCACAGGAATTGGAAAGGGCAGTGAAGCACCCAAACTGCAATGGGGACCCAGCCCTTGGCTGTACAGGGGTACAAAACAGGGCACAGCAGTAGATGGACAAGAAGAGACATTCCTAGGAAAGGAAGGGACTATTCTCTTTTAAATAGATTTTTTTTTTTTTGTTATGCTCTTATTTTTTCATCAATCCCACCTTTCCTTTCTCTGCATCTCCATCTCCAGCCTTCCGTCTCACATCTCCCTCTGGCAGCCCTCTGGGCAGCCCACAGTTTCTGCCCACACTCTTCTCCGCCTTCTTGAAGCAGATCTCAGCATCAGTTCCTCTGCCCAAACCATAGGTAAGTGTGCCCTGCAGTGCCCCTGAGCTTGGGCTTTGATTCCTGGCACCCCTTTGGCATCAGCACCAGACAAGTGTTCCATGGACTTTAGGCCTCCTCTATGAGGAATGAGGGTTTGGAAGAGGATCAGTTTTTCCATTGACTACTCTTTTAAGACCTTGGAAAAAGCAGGTACACTGGTGGACACAGCAATACTTTTTCAAGTCTTCAGGAGACTGAACAGCACACCCCAAAACTAAGCAGAGGCTGGGAACAGTTTCTGTATTCTTCCATCCAGTTTAGCTTAATTATATTCAACAAGGAAAGGATCTGAGAAAAAAAAAAGGTGGTTAGATAGTGTGGTCTTTAGCCAGTGAGGCAGAAAGTCCACAAGCCCTTGTGAGATTGACAAGATCACCTGTGAAACCAAGAGAATAATCTGGAGAAGGATTGTAGGGAAAAGCTACAGATTTCCACCACTGTGGAATCTGTGATTTTCAGTATTCAGTGGAGCAGTTAATGTAGTTTACATAAATGAACTCCCATATTGATTACATTTGCTCACAGCAGTATCACAACCCTACTCTTGTCTAGGAAGGTGTTACACATATAGGGAGAGTGTGGCAAATCATTTCCCATCATTCAATTGACCTCCAACTGAAAAACATTACTTGAGGAAGGCAATAAACCATTCTCCACATCTCCCCAGGGACAGGAAGAGGAGGGCTGACCCTGCAGGAAGAAAGATTCCGGTTAGATATTAGGAGAAAGGCCAGTGGCTGAGTTTGGGCTAGTCACGCAGTGCCTGTCACAGGAGATTTTCAAAAAGACATTAGAGAAATCTCTGTAAAAGTTTGGCCAGGTCTAACTGATCTTGCCTTGGGGTGGGGAAAGATGAAATGTCTTCTAAAGCTCTCTTGCAGCCTTGTTTTACATTTTTCCACCTACAAAATATTTTCAGACAACTGTGATGTCTTTCTTATTTTCCTTCAAGAGGCAGTTGGGAAGCTGTCTGTCCACTCAGCAGAAACCCCAGCATTCAAAACCCTTGAACACATGAGCTGGCTGCCATCCATTTTGACTAAGACTCTCAAAGAGGAGATGGGTAACTCTAAGTCCGATGAAATTACCAACCAATAATGGCCTTCTTGCATGTGGGGAGCGTGCTCCTCCACTTGGGGAATGAGGAACGTTCATGTATTTCACATATCCCACCAAAAAAGCCACCCGAGGGGAACAATTATGATGTCTGTGATTGGGTGATGTTTATGATCAGTGATGATTGGGGTAGTTCTCAGAGCAGCAAACCCAAGATGAAAGATTTCATATCATGTTACCAACCTCCCAACCCAAGTGCACTTACAACATTAGCAGAAACCCTTTGGAAACTCATAGAATTCAATTATTTTGGCTAAATTACCACATCCATGGTAAATTACAGGCTGTCTATTGGAAAATATCTCCTCTCAGTCCTGCCATTTTTTGTTCTTCAGTTTTGTTTATGTTCCCAGCATTTTTCCCTCCTGGCAAAGTCCCAGTGTTTTTTGGGAAGGACTAAAGATAGGCTTTTGCTCCACAGAACACTAGTTAGTGGTTGGACAAGGTTGCAATTAGACAGTGCGGTCTTCAATTCCACTGCAGACCTGCGATATCAAGCTTTCAGCATGACCTACGATACTAGCTCCAGATCTGGGCTTTGCCAGACCTAAGCAGTGCAGAAAATCTGACTGCTGTTTAGAGGGGAGTGCTAAAAGGGCTGTGTGGTTGCAGGTTATCAAAAGCTGCTTCTTATCTGGAGTATCTTCAAGGGGGTTTGAGAGCAATGAGGGGTTTCACTGACTTTAAGCTCCTAGTGGACAGGAGAACCCATTTCTGCTCATAAACGCACAAGAAGACCAGAGAGAGAAGTCTGAAAGTGAGGACTGTACTTTGCTGAAAGCAAGGAGGCTCTGTCTAGAGGCACCAGCTTGAGCCTCATAAACTGTGCATGTGTGTTAGCCCAGCGGCCAGCAACCCTCCTCAGGCAGAAACTGGGGGAGTTCAAAACCCTCCAACCTGTCCAAATAGTGTAGAAAGACTAGAGATGGAGCCAGGATTTCCTCCAAAAATTTTAATCAGAGGTTTAAGTATCTGCTCATTTTCTAGTTACTCTTGTGCATTTGAGATTTGATTTTTGTGTTTCATTCTGCAATTCTTTCATTCTCGACAAGCAAAAGGGAGGTCACTCAAAACACGTGCTCACCCCACGTGTGGGATGATACACATCCCACAGCAAATGTTTCACAGCCTGGAGAAGTGACTGGGAGCTCACATTTAGAAATCATCAACCTTCTTCGGCAAAACAGGGACATCTCAGGGCACGTGCTGTCCCACTGACTGAAGATCTCTGATGTCTGTGCTGGGAGTTATCTTGTGCCTTGTGGGCAGGGGGCAAGCACATCTCTCCCAGTACTGTGTTGTCAAATCATTTCCCAGCCTTTGATGTGTTTGTCATCACATCAGCTCTCTGATATGGGATTAGAGGTGAGAAATCGAAGCACAAAGCCTCAGGTCAGGTTTTGAAAAGATTATGAGTGGATAGACACCTTGTTTCCATCTTAAAAATCCAGTCCCTCTAAAATGACACAAGAAGACCATGACAGAGCAGGGATTTTTACTCCCAAACACCTCTCTAAAGACACAGCACTACTCCTGCCTTTTAAAGGCTTTTTCATCATTTAAATTTAGGCCCTTTGAAGCTGTAAAAGGAAATTACAGTCCTAGACCTACAAACACCTAGAAAATCATATAAATATTTCTGAACCCAATGACACCCATAATCAAATTAAATGGAGTTTTCTAATATTATAGCTAAAGTTTCCTTAGCACACGTCACTGAGATATGTGTCTCTCACTGTATATGGAAAGGTCTGGAGAGGGAAAAAGAGAATACAGTGAAAACCAGACAAATTAAACAAGACCCACAGAATTATTTTTATAGTGTTTAAACTCAATTACATTACATAATAAGAGACTGCTCCACTTATTTCTTTTTTTTTTTTCCACAGAAGTAACAGGGTTCTCTAAAACTTGGATTCCCTATAAATCATCACAGCTGTCTTTAACAATACTGCCTCATGTAAAACAAACAAAAAAAAAATTGAACAAAGTTATTAAGAAAGGAAGACTTTTTAATCCATAATCTGTGCAGGCTGTATTATTTCTTGATGGCCATGGGCTTGTCTGAAAGCATACAGAAAGGATGAATGACCTCTATAGAAAAGTTTTGGTTCAATCAGTTCAGCTTTCAAAGCCAGAAAAAGTTCCATTTACCTCAGGGAATTTGTGAAGAGAGAGATTCTCACCAAAGACAGCGATTTTACATTAACCTTTAGGTCAGACTGATGTTGCATTATTAGCATTATTTAATTAACGAAATTCATGCTTTGAAACTTTAAATATTTGCAAATTCATCCCCTATAATGACTTTCATTCATTATTATTTATCTAGGGCTGGAGTCAGCCTGTAGCAGCTCTTATTTCCCGCCACAGGAACAGCTGGGGTAGACAATCCAGTCACTTTCTTTAGGTGTTTAAATGGGAGCAGAGCTCCTCCAGAAATCTGGCTCCAATTATGAGCACTACGTGCTTTGAAAATCTGACCCTCGTGTTCAGAGTCGGCGAGACATTTCACAAACAAGCCTGATGATAATGCACAGTCATACAGGCAAAGCTCTCACGGCGCAGACACAGCCCAGGCTTGGAGCTCTGCCAAGGTAGGGATCCTGGTGCAGGATCACACCTCTCCATGCCACCAACCAGGGTGTGTATTAGCAGGGCTCAGCAGTGCGGGCACAGCCCCAGGGAGCAGCCATCCAAGGATCCCCAGCTGACCATCAGATCTACATCAATTTGCCACCAAAAATGCTCAGCAGTGAAAACCTCAGGATTGTGCTGGGAGAAAACTGGGCATTCACTTTAGCTGCTAATTTTTTACAAAAAAATCAAAACATTCTACTTAACTTTTTAAGGAATTTTTTTTCCCTGATTCTTCTGCCATCTTGGAGGGTTTTTTTCAGTTTTATATTATCATTTTTAAAAAACATACTCAAACTATGCCATTGAACTTAAAGAATTTTTGTTTTGTGTTTGCCAGTGACTGCTTCACCTTTGTCATCAGCCCTCTGGATAGCCTGAAGTAAAACACTTTGCCTGTTTCCAGCTCTGATCTGTTGATGGTTAAAGGGGAAAGTGATGCTGACGGGCTTGGTAAGTGCTTGGAGATTAAAATGGTCACACTCCTGACAGATGGAGGGAGTCTGCGGGTTTGTACACAGGAGCTAATAAAGCTTTCAGTACTGCACCCTGCCACCCTGTACCTGCAACACTTGGGAAAATGTCCACTGATGTTTTTAGAGCAGTCTTTCTCAGACCAATCTATCTACCTGCCAAGCTTTCATGACCATGAGGAAATAATCAAAATGTGCATGATTGGTGCCTGTAAGTACAGCGGCATCAGGAAATTAATCTGAATAATGACATCTCACAAATGCTGTTCTAAGCATCAAGGTCAAAAATCTCCATTTTGCTATCCCTTCTCTCTGTCCCTTCCTCCTGTATCAGGGCCCCATGGCAAATCTGGAGTTGGGTTTCATCCTCCTTCCTGGTATGAGTGTGACCAGGTTTTAGGGAGAACAAGAGAAGGGGGGCAGAAGGCTTGGCTCATCACTGTGCCATAAGAAGGGCAAAAGCAGTGCCAGGAAGGGGTGGTGAGTTTTGCAAGGACTCAGTGTGAGAAACGACCATTGAATGTGGTGGCAAATGCAGCTGATATCTGGGCACACACACTTTCTCTGGAAAAGCCACTTTTCGCTTGTGGGTTTTAATAAAGGACTCCTAGAATAAGCACCCCAGACGTGGGACTGCAGTTGCTCCTGCCAATGCCAGAGCTGCGAGGGAAGCCTGTGTGGATGTGCACCTGCACACACCAGTCCTGCCTCGGGATGCCAGTGTGGGCACAGACACTGATGGAGCTTGGTGTGTGGGCTGTCCCTGCACCCATCCTTGCCATCCTGCCTCTGGGGTCCCCCAGTCTGCCTTTAAGAGCCAGCAGTGCTGACATTTCAGTGGAAAGTACAAGAAACCCTCTAGTGGACACTTACGGGGAATGGGTTTGGGCTTCAAAGTGTGACTATTTTTATTGCTTTTTGTATTTTATGCCAGTTTGATCTTGCAAAGATCGTTCTTCGCTAGGGAGGCATTTAAATCCTTTTTGTGTGTTTTTTTTTTCCTTTCTTTCAGCCACGACTCAAGCCAATACCCTGAGCTGGCCACAGATACTTGTCTCACCAGGGTTGGAGGCTGTGCCTTTAGTAGTGAAGGCCAAGAATCATAGAATCATTTAGGTTGGAAAGGAACTCATCATCGAGTCCAACCTTTCACTGAGCACCACCACATTCCCCACTAAACTGTGCCCCCCAAATGTCCCATCACACACCTTCTGAACACTTCCCTGGGAAGCCTGTTCCACTCTTTCAGTGAAGAAATTTTTCCTAATATCCGATCTAAATCTGCCCTGGTGCAACTTGAGGCATTTCCTATTTTCCCGTCACTTGTTATGTGGAAGAAGAAACTGACCCCCACCTCATTACAACCTTCTTTCAGGTGGTTGTAGAGTGTTATAAGGTCCCCCTTGAACCTCCTTTTTTCCAGGCTAAGCACCCCCAGCTCCCTCAGCTGCTCCTCACCAGACTTGTGCACCAGACTTGTGCACCAGACCTTCCCCAGCTTTGTTGTCCTTCTCTGGACACGCCCCAGCACCTCAATGTCCTTCTTGTCATGTGGGGCCCAAAGCTGAACATAGGATTTGAGGTGTACCCTCAAGAGATCACCCAGTGGCCAGTATCCAGGTGGCAATGCTGTGCTTGCAGAGGCCTGGTCTGCTCTATAGTAACTGAAGACTAAATAGGGGATTTTTAGAGGTACTCAGGCATGTAACTACATAAGTACCTAAGATTTCCCCTCTGCATCTCTGCAGATCCAAATGCTTTGGACGCTTTCCTGAAAAATCTTATGGTAGTTTATGACCCTTTATAGCTTATTCAGTGTTAGGTAAGAGCCTTGCCAGGGTCCCAGGGGGAAGCACTATCTCTCTCAGGCCAATGGTAAGAGCTGGATAGGATAAGGATTTCATCACATGACATTTCTAGGGTTGCAAAGTCCAGTTTTTTCTGGTCCTTTGAATTCCTGCAGATTTTATTTTTGGCTGAGCAAGATATCCTGTACTGTGAGACACATTTATTTTAGCTGCTGCTTCCTCAGCCCAAAATCTTCCTAGAAGAGCCATGACTATCAGGGTGCCTTCATGGTTCTGTGACTGTTCTTCTCCAGTAGGAAGCTGGTAATGAGCAACACCACAGTTTTGCCCTCTTATCCTGCAGAGGGAATGCTGTGAAGGGCCACTGATTTGGACACTACAGGGGCTGAGGCCCACACAAAGATGCCCAGGTCAGTTCTAGCTTGGGCTACCTTGGTTTCTCAGACAGTTGCACACCCTCCTCATGGTGGATACCCTATTCCAGGAGAAAACAAATTTGAAAGCTTCCTTGGCTCTACTTGTCCATGATACACAATACACAGCCCTTGAAGCAAAGAAACAACTGGACGCATCCAGATAGATGAGCCACTGGTAAAGCTGTGGCAGGGCCCAGAGGTGTTTGTAACAGTGTTCTGCAAGTGTTGATGGAGGAAGGAGAGGTTGAAGCAGAAGATAATGTATGTTCAAAGCACAGCTTTAAGATTTGCCACTTTTCGGTAACCTTCAATACCCTTCTCTGTTCTGTGCCCACTCCAGAGCTGGTCATGGGTGCCAGACTAGCTCAGCCAAGGGTTCTTGGCTTGAGGCTCCCCAGGCAGATGGAGCTGTGCCTCCTGGTGTGCAGAATCTCATCCTCCTCATGGCCATTAAAACTGGACCCCAAAAACACAGCTGAGAGCACTTCCTTTGGATGGCCACCCTTCCCCCTTTCTACCCGTCCTTTGCATATCATCTGAACTCTTTCTCAGGAGTTGAGTCATAGACACTCCTTTGACTTAGAGAGTGTAAATGTTCCCTTTTCCATCTCGGGGGGCAGTGCCTGCCTCCCCCAGGCCACGTCAGGGGTACAAGGGCCTATTTCAACTCTGCTGAATACAACTGCTCCAGTCTGGGCAAAGCATTTAAGCTGCATTGCAGTAGTGAGTCAGACATAGCACGGCAACGGCCTGGGCTCTTATAGAGGAAGCAAAGGGTGTTTTTTCCTCTTTGAGTTTGTTCCTGACTTCCATCCTATTCCTATTTTAAGCAAATACATACACCAGTTCAAGGAGGTACAGCAGTCTCTGGGACCAGAGGAGACTTAACAGGGGTCTCTTAGTTTCTCAGCGGTACTAAGGTGGCGAGTGAGCTGCCATGGCTCAGTGAGCACCTTAGAAAGAATATTTGTCAAGTGTAAAATAATGTTAACAAATTAAAGCAATTAAATTTGGGATGTGGTATGTCAGAAACCGAAGAAAAATGCAGCTGCTGGCATTGCAAGGGGACGCGTTTGTCACACAGTGTCAAGAGGATCCCCCTATAGATAGAGGGATCTTTCACTTTGAGCAGAAAATGAAACTTTCATGGTCCTCACAGGTTATAAAAGGGACCGTTGTTGACTTTCCTCATGTGAAGGTTGCCTGCTCCCCCCAAAAAATCTCAACAGTCCTAGAAAAAAATACACTCAAGTAGATTTTCTCCCCATTGAGACCAACCTTTCAGGCACAGCCATGTTCGCTCCCAGCCTGGAGTGCAGTCCAGCAGTCAAAGTGCCTTTTGTACGTCCCTCCAGAATAGCTTATTCTTCCCTAGCAAACAACATCATTTAGCTGTAGCTGGAGGAGCTGAGCGGTCTCAGGTTAGGAAAACCAGATGTATTTGAATCATCTGTCAAAATCAGAGGCCAGCACTTGATCTATGGCAAGGTAATGAAAAGAGTCACTCATTCATTAATAGTACTGAGCCGTAGGAGCGCTGCAAATCACGGAGTGGGATATTGTATGAATGTGTCAATGTTACTGATATCCAGGGGCCCGTTACTGAAACACGCACTGATGAAAGGTTTCATGTGTGCACCCAGAAACAAGCCAATAAAGTCCTGCTCCTTGCAGGAAAACAAAAACAAGGTCTGAAAAGGCGGCACAGAGTTAGAACAACAGTCTCCTGTTACCCTTTTTGCTATCACTGGAGCAAGACACTGGACTTGAGAGACCTTTTTTTATTATTTTTCTAAACGTTTTTTACAGACTTAACAGCCTACCTCCAAGGTCATGCCATCGAGAGGCCGAAGTGATGACTCAGATGCCATCAGCGAGTTTAACACCCTGTCCTGTGCTGCTGTTATTTATTGCTGGTTTTATAGCTGTGTTTTTGAGGCCCCAGCTGAGGCAGAGCCTCAGTGCATGAAGTCTTACACAAACACAGGACTGTGAGGACAGCCCTGACCAAGGGCTCACAGTCTGTAAAAAGGGGGCTGCAAAGTGCCTCTCATGAATGGCTAGTGGCATGCAGACCATCTGCAGGAGGTACATAGGATCATCTCTCTGCAGTCTGGAGGAGACAATCCCTTGTGCAGCCAAAAAATCGCTACAACAATGACAAATGAGGGTGCCAGTGAGAGGGAATGTACCCGGGGGAACGCTTGAGGGCATTGCCCAGGAGTCTGCAGTTGGAGGCAGATTAGACAGTCTTGTGTTTGTGAGGTGGTTTGTCTTGATCTAGGGCATTTTCTGCTCCATCTAGTGACCTGAAGTTTGATTTCTCTGGTCTGAATGTCATGACCACCAGTGACAAAGGTGATGAAGGACATGCTCAGGGTCACACTGAATTAGAGGCTCAACAGGAATAAAACTCAGACCTCCTCAGTCCCATCTAGATGCCAAGGCAAATAGTTCTGGAGGATGCAGCTGACCACTGATAAACAACACCCTCATGATATTATTATAGGATTTGAATGGTCTTCTGATGAAAAGTTTAGAAAATGTACAGAATCAGATCTGCAGCTAGCACCCAACAGAAAAGCCAGTTTCTCTGAAGTTAGCTGTGACACCAGCCTACACCAACTGAGGATTTGGCCCTCTATTCTTGGGAAGTTATTTACAACGAAAGAATGTGCATACACTTAGACAGCTTGCTCTTTTTTTATTTTGAGATCATGATTCGTTCCAGATTGGTAATTAAGTTTAGTTTTTTCAGTGACAGGAACTGCTCTGACAGCTGCAAATCATAATAATATGCATTTGTGTACATTTGTGCCTACATGCTCATGCATTTTTGCTGTTGTAGCTAAGAGTACAGTCAGTGAATTATGTAGATTACACTGTATCTTGAAATTGTTCTTGCAAACAGCCAGTGCTTGCATGGTCAAGAAAGCTGTGCTCTGCTAAAGAATCTTCAACTTCCTTCCAGAAAAAACTGTCTCCAGATAGGAACATGTCCACCTAAGATGTTGGTCAGATCAGGTCCTGGGTTAGCACAGGGGCTACAAACTCAAAATTAAGTGGTTGTTTCCTCTGCAGCTCTGCCTTCATGCTGCATGCCCCTCACTGCTCTGGGGGAACTAGTTACAGAGAACCAGGACTATGTTCATGGGTCTAGGATGGAGTCTGGGGAAGATATGGAAGAGTTATTAGATGAGAAATGTAGTTCAAATCTTCCCAGAAGTGGCAGCAGATTGCTAAGTGAAAGCAAAAGACATGCTCTAGGCATTGCATCCTGCTGGGGCAGCTTGTCCCAGCTGGCAGCACCAGTTGACCGGGATAGTGTTCTCAGCAGGGGCAAGGAAAAGTTGGGGAGCAGCTCCTGAGCTGGGGCTTGTGCTAGTCCTGATGTGAAAGCACTCCTGAAAGAACCTACTCGCCTCCTCAAACATGCGCTGCAAGGATTACATTTGTGTTTGATTGGTAATCACAAGCAAAAATGCCCTCAAAGTGTTGCTTTAGTTCTGAAAATTCAGCATAATTCAAAGCTAGTTTTATGATACTGCCAGCCCCATTTCCATTGATGGAAATCAAGGCTTCCCAAAAACCAAAAGGAGGAGTGACAGGGTGCCAGTTTATTCCTCCTAGGTGGTGGCACTGGTTGCTGAGTCTAATATCTGGGCATAGAGTAGAGATTCTGCACAGCTTCCCCTTTGGCTCTGTGGTCACATCCTTGAACCCCACATAACCCAGTCTGCTCCTCTCTGATAATTCCACATGATGAAATCCAGCTTCAGTGGGATTTATTTTCATCCCTCTAATGAAAGTGTTTTGATTCAGTTTACAGTATGGTTTAGAGAGCAGGAAATTCAAAACCAGCTCAATGTGCTGTCAGCCTGAATGCAGTGATTTGCTATTAGCCCACCCAACTGGGGTGCAGGCTGGTAAGTGATGGAAAAGGCAGTTTGGGGGCTTCAGAAATATTTTCCCCACTATGGGGATGATTCCTTCTCGAAGAGCAGAGAGCCATCGACAATGCCTCTCCCTGACTGTGCATGAAAGCCTGTCAAAAAACTCAGTATCCTCAAAAACTTGACTGAGATACTACTATAGGCTCAAAAAGTGCAAGTAAAACTCAGCATTATGGTGAGAGAATTATCAGCTATGATTGCTTGAATAGGAAAACTGCAACATTTACAATATATACCAAATATGTTGGTATTTTAAACAACTTAAGTCATCTAATCTGTTCATCAGGCCTCTCTACTCAGGCCCTACATGTTGCTCTTAGAGAATTGGCCTCAACAAGCCATAGAGTTGGGGGCATAGGGTAGAGTCACAGAGCTGAGTTGTGGCAGATGGAGAAGGATTTATAGGAGCTGAGTCTTCAAAGGCACTTCTAGCATGCATTAGACATGGACATCAGTGATGGACTCTTGGAGAGTTAAGCCCAGCCTTCTTGATAAACAAAGGCTTCTCCTAACCTGGGAATTATTTTTAGGATGAGTTCTGCTAGACCTGATGGAGTACATCTAAAGAAGAGAGGCAAGAATGCCCTCAACTTGCTTGGTCACAGACAAGTGGGAAAGCACAGCACAAATCCTGCTCTGCATCTGCCAGAGGAGGGATTTGAATCTGAATCCAACACTGTGGGAAGCACCAGGCTATTATGTGTAAAGAGAGGGGTGAGATCACCTGGTGGGGAGCACATCCTCCTGCTTCTGCTGAGGTGAGAAGGGTTATACTTGGGCCTGTTATATATAGGCCCCCATCCCAAATGATCTACTGCTGTGGATTTCAGCCCCTGTCAGGTATCTCCCTCCAGCCCAGAGTTAAGCACTTTGGCTCCCTGAGTAGGACAGTGGTGGCATCACACCACGACCACCAGCACGTATTTCGGTCGGCCCAGGCATCTCCCTGCCCAGCAGAATTACACCGTGGCCCTTGTTTCAAGGTACCCGTGGCTTTCAGAGCCTTATGGTTTTTCGAGGGGCAAACACATCCATTGGTTCATTGTGGGCAGTGGGGAAGGTGGTATGAGCCTACTTTATTCACCTATGCCTTTGCCCCCATCTCCCAGTCAGTTGTCACCGCTGGTAAATGGGAAACAGCTTTTGAAACCCTGTTTTTCCCTGTCAGAGCATCAGCTAAATTTGGATGGAGTTTAGGAAGCTAACAGGAGCACTGGTTTTAATTTTAGGGGAGAAAAAACAACCCTCCTAAGCTTGAATTTGCTTTCCAACTTCCAAGACAGCAACCACATCCTCCCTGTTTTACTGCTTCTCCTTATCTGACAGATGGGGTCATGCCGCAGGGATAAAACAATATATGTTCAACGCAGAGGTCTCGCATATTTATGGGGAACAGCTACATCCCTGGCCTACTCAATGTGATTTTGAAAACAACTTTTTATTTTAGAGTTTCTTTGATGGCTGATATTGGGGTTGGGTCCCTTACTTCTTCAGAGAAAAGTGACCTTTAAGTCTCCAATTTTGAAAGTCGTTCCAAACCATGGAGCCCTGAGTGCCAAAACCTTTTCACATTCAAATCTCTTTCAAGCAGAACAGGGAGAGGAAGACCAGAGTTAGTGCACTCAAATGACCTCATTTGCCACATCAGAGCACAGAGCATTTATTCTATGAAGAGCATCAGTATGTGTGCAGTATCCAGGATGTCTTGTTAGCCAGTTTTCTCAATATTACTAGTAATAAGCCAGCTTTTATATGGTATGGTTTGGCTAAGAACAAATGTATAAATTCTGCATCATGCAAAATTTTGAGGTTCTGATCAGCAAAGCCACATTAGCACATATGTAAGTTTAGGTAAACAAATATGGAGAGCATTGAAACTTTCCATAAAAGATGTTTTCCAGTGGAAAATTAGCTGTCAGGAATTTCGGGGTGAGGGGTCACTTTTTTTTCTTTTTCAGAATTAATTTATTTGTGAAAGCTCTGCTTTTTGAGGAAAATGCCAAGTGTTCCTTCATAATTCAAATGCTAACTTTGAAAATAAAATGCTTAGATTCAGCTTGCTTTCCACAGCAAATAGTGGGAGTTTCAGTTGCCTTTATATTCCCATTTTCTTTTATGGGCTTGGCCAAGTTTTATCTCCCAGAACACAAGTGGTTTTTCACATCTTGAGAGAAGGCTGTGGTGTATCACAGGAAAGAGAATCTCAGCAAGTGTGGTCAATTGAGGCAAATGTAAGCATAAAGCACTTAAATGGCAATTTCTGCAGGGCAGCACATTAGCATTTCTAACTTAAAAAGAAAAGGAGAAATAAAAAAGATAAAACCCCCCCCAGCTTTCAACAGCAGAAAAATTTGCCCTTTATTGAGAAAAGCTTAAACTTTTCTGCAGGAAATGCTAATGAAAACAGCACTGCTTTCCTTTTTGTTAAAACACCCAAGGGGGAAAAGAAAACATTTCTGAAAAATTTCTGAAGAAGCAACTTCTGAAGAAAGTCAAACTGGGTCAAAGAAAAGGGGTTCTTTCTGGGTAAGATGAAATAATAAATTTTCAAATTATTGTCAAGCAGTGGCTTTGTCTCACAAAGTCCTGCTAGCAGAAACAAACACCTCATAAGAAATAAGCACTTTTCTAATCCTTGAACTGTGCAAGTTCACTGCCAAGAGCATCAGCCTAATGGAGAAAGGTTTAAACGTGTGTGAGAGCAGCGATTCCTCATAAAATAGTGCTTCATGCTTTGGGACCATCAATGGTCATGTCTCTGAAACTGCAGGACTATTAAATATAGATATGTGTTAGACTACAGGTTGCAAATAATAGAGCACGCTATGAATAATCTGATAAAATAAAATAAATTTTAGGTGATGGGGCTGTACTATGGGAGCTGTTACAGCGAGAGACGTCTCATATGTAATTAAATGTTGCTCAGTCCTGACCAGGATGCTGTAACAGAGACAGCATTATCTCCCAGGATTTGCACCCTGCATGCCAGGCCTTGGAAAGGCAAAATGTGACTGAGAAACCTGAAGGAGGGATTTGTTTGGAATTTTTCTAATTATTTAAGGCTTAACTCGGCCCTTACCCACATGCGTTACTCTGCTGAGCATTCACCAGCAGAGCCCATTTCAGTGCAGAGATCTGAAAGGGTTTGACTCACCTCATGCTGCCCTGAAACATATAACTAAGGGTAGTTAATGCCATCACCTTTTGCCTGCAGCTGTCCAGAGATTTCTGTGGGATCCTTCACCCTGTACTTCACCTGTACTGGTGATCTCTGTACACAGGGGACCTCAGGGTTCACCTGGGAACCAAAGCACAAAAGCAGAACTAATTGCAGCGCCTTATATGGGTGCTTGAAAGCTAAAGGCTGTATCTGACCATAAATCACTGCTTTACTTGGTCAAGAGAAGCCCTAGCACATGCAAAGTAAGCTAAAGTATCAACATCTGCTTGTGTTTTAGGAGAGGGAAAGGAAATAGGTGTGGATGGAGATGCTTTTCCTAGACAGCTGCATTTATGGGTCTGCACTGGACTGAGCACTGGCAGGATCAGCCTTGTATCAATAGCCCACATTTCCCCATTGCCTCTGAGGAAGAGGCAGTGAAGATGGCAAACATTTCCCTCCAGGAACACATGAAAGCCTGGCTGTGCCTCACTCTTAATGTGGGGGTTCCACTGCATTTGAGAATTGATGTTGATTTGTCCCTGTTTCTACCAACTCTGTGACTCAGGACTTAGCAAGTGAGTACAACAGATAATTATGGCACCAAGGGCTGGGTCTGCACAGCCAGCAAGCTGCGTGCAGATTGTTCTAGGGGAAGAAACTACTGCTGGGAAAAGTTTTCATCTAATGAAGGAACATCTTACTCCCAGGTGCTAAACAAAGCCCACTGACTTACCCAGTCTGGTGCAGCTTTTACTTTTTCATTTTTCATGTTTCAGGCTGGAAGGAAAATAAAACCTTTTCCAGCAACTATCAAAATTTGGACCCTGCTGTCCTGTAAGCAGATGCACCGTACAGCTTCCAGCTCTTTGGCGTGGAGCAGGTTTACAGTGAGAGACTGGATTTTCTAGAATAGCTATTTATTCCAAGCAGTGCTATACTGTCCTCCCCTCTAAAAGTCTAAGACACTTTATCTAACCCAAAATCCCACTCCGTGGGGACACAAGAGACAATGCTGCCCTGTACTGGTTGCATTTTACTGTGGGTACTGTGGTGTGTTAATCTCAGCACCTCTTTCTACTGTAGCTATTGTGCTGGCACAAAACACTTGATTTAATCACACTGTGAAACACAGATGTGTGTAACACAGGTGTGATGGGAACAGCAGACATAACCCTTCAGAGCACTGACTGCCTCATTCCGCCCTTGGAGATACGCGAGGAAAAAAAACCACAACAGAGTGCCAGGGCAAAACTACCCCACACCTCATTCCCATGGTGTACAATGTACCTAACAACCAGATCTTTCAGAGCACAGCCATTAAAATAAAAAACCCTCATCAACTTTGCTGGCACAGGACCCAGTGTTTTCCAGGTATCGCTGATAGCCGGCTGACATTCTAGCTCTCTGTGCTTCTGAGAGGAAACACTGCACTCTTTTTTCTTTTAATTGGAACTGCTGAAAGTTTATTTTGTTGTTGTTATCACTTTCTGCTAAGTGTTGAGCAAAAGGACACAGAACCAAACAGAGGGGCTCCTGGGGGGAAGTGAGAATGCCAGATACCTTCCTCCACTTCTGCTTTGGTGCAAACTGAGCAGGAGGCGAGTGAAGCTGGGGGAGTGGAGATTGGGGAGATCACTAAACTCACTGGGAGCAGGCAGTTGCCTCCTGGGGTCATAGTGGCTCCTTGCCCCCTTCTGCATCCATTTCACAGGGACCACAGGGCTCACAGATGATGTTCCTCTTCCCCTGTTTCCAAATGATGGATGAGAGAGACAGCAACTTCAGGGATGGGGTTGGTGACCTCTCTTCCTCTCTGTTACCCCCTCCTTGTCCATAGGTTCTTTGCTGCAGGAGTGGCAGGTTCCCAGGGGAGCCATGAGAAGCGCAGGAGAAGAGGGAATGCTGGGGCAGGAATGAGTGGAAAAGTGATCATCCTCTTGCAGGTTGACACCACCCTGGCCTTCTGTAGCTGGGCAGTCCTCTCCCACACACCTTTGCTGCAGGATAAAGTACTTAGGGACAAGTTTTTAGGTGTGTATTCTCAGTACTATTTGACTGCCAACATCTCCAAAACAGGAGCAAGTGTAAAAAATCAGGTTCCACTGCAATACATCTGGTTCAGGTGACAGGCTGAACTATTCTCTAAAAGCTTTTGGAGAAGCACTTTCTTTCCTTCTTTGACTGTATAGGGAGACCCATTTTCAGTTCCCAAGGAGCCAGGTTGGATCCAGGCTCTAGATTTCAGTTCAGCTGAGCATCTTGGAATGTGCTGCATTATAAGTAGGTGATGAGACCCCGCAAAGTTCATTGCACTTAATCGTGCACCCAGAGGTGAGTGGATACTTATGGGTTTTCCTGGATAAAAGCCCTGGCAGTGGGAACAGGCAACTGCAAATCTGAGATGCTCTCCAGGAAAAAGCTTCCTCTCTCGCTCTCTCTCAGGGAATACACTTTCAGAAGAAGAAGTGGCATTTTACTCAATTTCTTTATCAATCTTCTGTCTCAGCCTCATCTGGGACCATCCTCAGGGGTCTATGACTGTTGCTGAGTGGCAGACAAACATGACTGATAAGGAAACCTGACACATTAACAGAGGTGGGGGAATGAAAACAAAGAAAAAATTGTTAACATTTGGGCACATAAACATAATATCTAAGAAAAACTGTTTCCACAGAGAGAAGATTCACTTTTGCTTCTGGAATTATTTTTAATGTAACATGTGTTCACTTCTTTATTTAGCATTACAACAGTAAGCAGTCTGGTGATAAAGATCTCAGTGTTATCCAGGGTTTCGATTTCCACAAGTTTCTTAATCTATATTTTTCTCAGAATCAGCGTTATATAGTAAACAACACTAAATGTTATCTTTTTTTTTTTTTTTTTTTTTTTTAATTTAAAGAGGAGGCCTCTCTTAGGCCAAACCTATTTACAGAGTGAAGAGATAAAAGGGAGCTTTAGGGATTACTTTATTCTATCAAGGACAAAACAAGGAGAGAGTCTGAATAGGATTGAGGCAAACAATTAAGACTGCAAAGAAATGCATCATCTCTGTACTCTGGAAGGTCCCAATTCAACAAAGTATTGGAGTATGTGTTGAATTTTTAGGAACAATTTCCGTGTTTCAAGTCTGGCATAAACCTCATTGTCCTGACGAATGGATTTTCCATGGAGGTTGGATGGTCTTCGCTAATATCCTTTAGTTCAGATTTTCATAGTGCTCGTTTCTGTGGTCCAAAAGAATAGCACACAAACATGCACACACAAAACCACAAGGAGTCACCAGGTTAAATTCTCAGACCTGTTTTCTATGGGAGTTCAGTTCACCACCTTCTGGAGATGCCTTCCTCTCTCCATCCGCTCCAAAGGGAGCTCAGGTTGGGTTTCTTTCTTCTTTTTAAGTAGCATACAATGAAAACAAAACAGACCACCATGACCTGCTGGAAATCTTGCAATATCTCCTGTTCCCCCAGCTCCTAGGTGGGAGTTCCCATTAGGGCTGGATTAGGCTAAATCAGATTATGTGCTGCAGACAATGGTGTCTGCAAGCTGTGGACAAAAGGTGTCAGGGCAAATCTCTCCTCAAACCCATTAATATTGTCCTGCAGCAGGACTGTGAAACGAGCCCCCTAAATCAATGCTCCTTTTGTGGGCAGGCTGTGGTGTAATAGATCAGATGCAGGCTGTGCATATTTTGTGTTAATTGAAATACACATTTGCCAATACTCCTACATCTGCCTAAGGGAAAACGGATGGCAAGTGCCAGCTATACCATCCAGCATCTTTCCCTGGATTATTTTGCTTTATTGCTTTATTTCATTTATTCTACCTTCTGTTGGCAGCCACAGAGAAAAGCTGCAGTACAAACACATATTTTTGTAGAAGTACTTAATTTGGCCAACCCTCACCAAGACTAACCCCAGCCTTTCAAGTCGCATCAGACTGGCACTGCCAGAGCCAGGGGAGGTTTAGATTAGATATTAGAAAAAATTTGTTCACTGAAAGAGTGGTTAGGCATTGGAACAGCCTGCCTAGGGAAATAATGGAAACACCATCCCTGGAAATGTTCAAAAAATGTGTAGATGTGGCACCTGGGGACACGATTTAGTGGTGGACTGGGCAGTGCTGGGTTAACAGTTGGACTTGATGATATAAAAATCTTTTCTGACCTTGACAATTCTATGGATTTATGATTATAAATCCTGAATGTGCAGCTGCAAACCAGCAGGAGCAATGCAGAAGAAGTATTTCAAGCCCCTTTCTGTGAAGGGTTCTGTGGGTTTTGGTGGCATGACAGCAGTTTGAAACACCCTTAACTGGAGATACATTCCATGTGCGTGTTCGAGTGTGTGTGCACTGTGTGCACTAAGTCTTCTTTCTGCAGCTCCTCAGATAATTGCAGAAAGTATGAAGCTTTGCAGGCCTTGCTGAATTAAAGCTTTTAATTTTTTTTCCCCCATACAGCATAGCTTTTGGTTTAGTAATTTGTAGTTTCACGTTAAGATAGTCATGAACTATCTGGGCTGGTTTTTATGACTAAAGCCATTTATATACATTTCTCCTCTTTAAATCTTCCCCCCCCCTAACAAATGAAGCTCCTGAACAGGCATGGGCTACTAGATTAGGCAGTTGAAAACTGTGGACTTTAGCAGTGTCTTGAATAGAAAATCCCACTTGATTTAAACGCTTACAGTTGCCTAGTCATAACTGTTAGCATAAGAGAAGTTACTTCACACTAACCCTCTCTTTAAAAGAAGATGCCCTTATTAAGGCATTTGGAAGCCAGTACAGTCTTTTCTGTCCTCTCTCAGATTTTACACAGCTGAATCCTGACCTACATTACATCACCTAACCTTGAATTTGATGTAGACCAGGGTGAGAGCTGGCTTATCGCCTGTCTTATAAACAAGGAAGGCCTGAGAGCATTTTGCCCCCTCAAACCGGGGCTGATGTCACTGTGTTGTGTGTGTATTACTCATGTCAGAGGCTTCTGCAAAGAAACTTGATGCCCAAGAAAACTGCAGGGCAAAATATACCAGCCACTGAATCTGTCCTTTTGCTAGAGAGTGCTAACAAATGGAGAGACCATTATCACTATCACTACCACAATGAAATCAATACTCAGTGGAAAATTTCTCCTCCCTCTTGGATTCTTGTATTAGTTTAAAAAAAATCAGCAATCTTTTGCAGTAGAGCAACTTTGTATATTCCAGTCCAAATGGGATTCACTTGCAGTATATTCTTATTAACATTTGCCAGAATTTAGTTGTCTCTGGAATAATGATGAGATATGACTAACCCTTTAGTGACAAAACAGCTGTGCATAAAAATTCTGAAGTAACTTAACAAAGATTTCTTCACTCTTTTTGAGATGGGAGGAGGTAAACACACCATAGAGGAGGTAAATACACCACAGAGGAGGCAAGGATATGGTCCTGCAAAGCTCCTGTTTTCCTGGAGATGCCCACTCTCAAAAGGCCAATGGATGATATATCACCAGAAGTGGATGAGAAAGAAGTTACTGCTCACAAGTTTGGTTCAGGCTGACATAACCAGAGCCATTGGGACTTAGCAAGATATACAGGACAGGCTGGCTAAGCCTCTTCTGCTCCCAGTGTTCAGTGACTGTTCTAGCAGTTCGTGGCAAATGCTTTGGGCATCACCCAGAGGGCATGGCAATGTTCATGCTCAGGAATTACCTGAGCCATTGGTTTTTCATTCTGGATACAGATGAAGGATTGCAGGGCAGTGTGGAAAACTCAGTGTGGAGAAACTCCCTGTCTTTCCCAGGTAGTCAGAACAGCATTGTTGAAGAATTAGATGAATATTAGATGTTAGGAAGAACCTTCTTCTTTCAGAGGGTGGTAAGGCCCTGGCACATGTTGCCCAGAGGATGCCCACAGGATGCCCCATCCCTGGAGGTATTCAAGGCCAGGTTGGATGGGGCCCTGAGCAACTTGGTCTAGTGGAAGGTGTCCCTGCTCATGGCAGTATGACTGGAACTAGATGGTCTTTAAGGTCCCTTCCAACCCAACCCACACTGTGATTCTATGATGCTAAGAAGGATATGGAATAAAACCAAAATGCAGCAAACCAAACACATTTATGTCCCAGTCCAGCAAAGTTGCATTTCTAATTACTTTCCTGAGGAAAGCTGTCTCAGTAATCTCAACTGTACCTCTGTCCTTGCAGACTGTGAGAGTGTGGGCCGTGTGCCCTAATACTAATGTAGCATGGGGCAGAGGCAAAGGGACCTCATCTGAGGACCAAAATGAGGGCTGCTGCCAGCCCAGTGCCTCTTCTCTCCAGGCTGATGTTGAAGCTTTTGAATTCCTCTAAACAGCCTAACCCAGGAGGTCCTCCTGGTTTGGACATTCCCACTGCAGGAGTCCTCTGTGCATTAGTGCAAAATACTGCACTTTGGTTAACAGAAAACCACATTTTTTTCATCATTATTCACTCTGAAAAATGTGCTTTGGCAAGGGCGTCCTCTTTATTTCTGTGAAATCCAACTGAAGAAACAGAAGATAAATGAGTATGTCTAACACTGCAGCACAGTTTAGAAATAAGGTCCAGTCTACCCTCTGATGCAAGAGTGCACCATTTTTAAACCTTGGCTAGAGATGCTATATTGTCAAATACGCATACACAGAGGTCAATAGAGTTCAGTCTGATTTTTTTCTCTTCCCTAGCCACTGTTTAGATTGGTGCTTTAAAAATTTACTGCTTTATGCTCAAATTATATTTACATTTGAGCATAGAATTTCAACATGGGCAGGGGAGGAGAGTGTTTTCTTCATTGCCAGCCATTGATGGTTTTTCAAAATGCTTATTTCTCAGAAAATATCCACAAACTTTCCATTGTGATCAAGAGACACTTATCTTAAACCACTTAGAAATTGACATGACTGCACAGTAGGTCACTCTGACCACATAAGAATATTTAGTCAGGAAGAATGAGGGGGAGGATTGTGAGTCTGCCTTTGCTATTCTTGACATGCCATCCCTGAGAGCTGTGACTGTATAATCTGTCCTTCAGGGTATTTACATTCCTGAAAATAAAGTCAGTTTAAGATGTGTTTTAGGCAATTTGTTGGAATCTAGTAAAAGGAAAATCTTTTAACAGATCTGCTGCAGTTATTCTTATTTATTTTATCCTCTATTTTATTATTTTGCAGAATTGTGAACATTGATGTTGAGACACAAACAGGACTTCATTGGGACTGACAGTGGTTCAAAGATGAAAAGGCCTCAAGAGGTTTTTTGTTATCAAATTCCACTTACCCTCCCTGTTGTAACTTTCATCACAGCTAAAGGGATGGTGCCAAAATCTGACTTCACCTCAGAAAGTGCCAGGAGACACCACTGGGGTTACAACAGAAGAAAGAAAGTGGGAAGGAGACAAACTTCAATGCTGACTGTGGCCCAGGAGAAGGGGAAATGGTTGAGGGAGAAATAAAATGGCTTAGTGTAGCTTCCAAACCCTTCTCTGAAGTTGCTAGGCACATAGGGGAGATGAGGCAAGCCCCACACTTTCCAAAAAGTGCTTTTCAGAGAGTTTTCCTGTGAAATGGGGAAAAAGGAAGAGTTCCCACCAAATGACTGCAAAATATGCTCTCTGTTTCCTGCCAGCTCCCTCCTCTTCTCTAAAGCAGACGAGAAAATCCAGCCCAACAGCAGCTGAGCAGGTAGCATGCTACTACTTCCCTGAGGATCTCAGAGACAGACAAAACCAATTTTTCTTTGCCTCAGCTTCTGATTACGTGTTTCTGTTTGAAGAACAAACTTTTGGGGTCAGGGATCCCTCGCTCGTTTGACAAGCGAGTAGAGCAATGAGAACCCCCAAATCTATATTTGCTTGTAACCACAACAGTGATGCCAATAATAATGGTTGCATGGCCAGTTTATAAGCCAGCATCTTCAGAACCGGCAAGAAAGATTTGTTGCCTCCTGTCTTGGGTATCAACAGTGGACCCTTCAGAGGGTCTGCTTTTCAAAGTGTAGATGCTCACCATTATCTTAAATTCAGTCTCTTCTTGCTCTTCACTTAGGTTTGCACCAAGATGGAACATCTCAGATTACCAATAATTCTAGAATATCATGCCTTATTGTGCTTATTCCTCAGTTTTTCCTGGTTGTGCAATTGAAATAAGCCTGCTTACTCCACTGTGATTTCTCAAAGTACTTTTAGTGACTCCAGCAAGGGCCATTTGTGAGCAAAACATTATTAATATTGTGAAATGATGAATAATCAGCATGTGCCAGCTGTTACCACATAAACTTGTGTCCTTGGGCTGCTTTATGCTTGACAGGTCTGTCAAGTTAAAGATGAGGTGAATTCAGAGATCAATAGTTATTAAATAACCCATAGATGAAGACTCTTATTTGGTAAAAAAGATTTTAGACTGATCCATAGGCGGAAGATTCTGGCAATTGGAAATAAAAATCTCCACACATGGAGTTACTCAGGGATAGTTATTTCAGGAACAATTACTGCTTCAGGGTTATTCTGGAACAGCTTCTTGTCTACAGCAGGGGGAAGCCCCTGAATAATGTAAGACACCACCGCACAGAGCATCCAGAAAACAGCTATCTTACAGGCATCCAGCCAGTAGTGGACATTGTTCTCCATTTAATTGAAAATAAACCTATTCTTCTTTTTGATTGAAAAATCATGGGCAATTTTGGAAGAGATTTTCTGCTTCTATTTTGGATTCCATAAGAAAGGAGTTAGAACAAATGCACAGCTCACCTGGTGTCCTGCTTCTGAGGTGGTCAGGAGCAGGCACTGAGAGAAGGAGCCTTAGGCAGACAAGCATGACACCTCCTGTGGCACTTGCCTGAAGATCCTGCTGGCCATAGCTCAGGGATGTCCTGCTCTCCTGAAGACAGCTTTTTTGCATCTTTATGTTTACTAGCTCTTGAACGAATGGTCCTTTGGAGCTCTGTCTAAACACTTTTTGATAAGTTTATACTTTTGTCATAACATCTTGTGGTGGTGAGAACCAGGTTTGTGTCATCACTTCAGTTGATGTCCACTGGTTTGTAGGTGGTGGATATTAAGTAAAAATGCCCAGTTCTCCCCTCAAACCACTCAGGTAGACAAGACCTTTCTCATTACATTCACTGGGAATTGGACTGTGCTCTAAAGCTGATCACAGGCCCTAGAGGAAAACCTCCACCTTGTATCCTCATGTCTTCAAGCTTCAGAACTCAGCTGGACATGAAATCAGTTCTTCTCTGACCCAGTCTTACTGTTAATCACTGGGAATCTTTTACTGTGCTTCAAAGCAAGCTCTTACCTACTAACAGCACTTTTCCCACTAAGTTCATGGAATTAGTAGTAAAATTTGTCAAGGAACATAAATAATAGTAAGATATATTTGGTGTCTAAAATGGGTTTATATTCCATGCTTTCCTCCTGCTCTCTGCTGCAAAATTCAGGTGCTACTTCGTATTTCAGTACTTGACAGACTGGGCTCGTTTAAGGTAGCACCCAGAGAGAGACAAACATCTTTTGTTTGGTGCTTATCTGCTTCTCTTGCCCTCTCCCCACCCCTCTCTCTTGCTTGAGATAAATTCACAGCTAATCATGAGAGATGTCAGATAAACTTACTGTGAATTGAAATCCTGCAAGGCTGAAAGGAGCACTGTTGTTCCTTTCTCAAGCAGGTATTGTATTTATACAGCCAAGCGAATAGTCGATGCAAAAAAAGATAATTCCCTCAAAACTTGGCCAGTAAACTCTCCAGAGAAAGATAAATGATATTTAATTTTTTTTTCTCTTGATGTAGGGCCAACAACATGCCCCTGGTGCAAAGCAGATATTATAATCTTCTTCCCTGCCCTTGCAAATGTTTCTGAGTCATCCAGGCATCCCTAGTGCCCCAGCTGGCTACCATACAGCCTCCGAGAGCAGCCTGAGGGATGGGGACGACCATCCTGGCAGACCTGGGCTGTCTTCACTACAGGCTGCTCTCGAAGCTACCCAGTGCCATCAGCTGCTCATGCATGACTTATCTTAAATAAATGGGACCCCAACTTTAACTGTGATGTAGTAACCCACTCCTACACCACTCTGGGAATGAAATCTATCCCAATGTTTTGTTTAACCACTGTACTTCTCCTAGGGACATAAAACAGTTAAAGGGACGTTGCTAATATTTCACCCACTGATCCCTCTACAAACAGTCCCCCTCCACTGAAATGGATGAGTTTTGATATTATTGTTTGGTGTACAACAATGACCTCTAGTTAATTAGTAATATGTGTGTTTTTCCCCCACCTGTTTGTTCAGTTTGCCTGAACAGTGAGGAATTATTTAAATCAACGACAACGAGGTTAAAGACACCCCTGCTTCCGTGGGAACCCGTGGGTATTCCAGCTGCGATTTTCTGTTTGTAATGAATAGTGACAGAGTGTTATTACACCTAAGTCCTCCCTGTACCAGCCACTGCACACAGGAACACAGCACAAGGGCCATGACTCAGACCTGCACGGTCAGTGAGCAGAACTGTGTGGGAAAAGCAGAAATGCCAGGGGAGAGGTAAAACTCGGATCAGATTTGCTGGCATTTGCTTCAGCATTGCGGCACCAAGTCGTACCAGTGCAGTTCCCAGCTCCATGGCTTTGCATGCTGCCTGCTCATTTCTTCATGGCCCAGTCTGCCTTTCAGCAGCCACTTTGCTATGCCAAATCCCTGTAAGCCTCACTAAAGTCAAAGCAGGTTCTTCCAACACAAAATGATGCCAAGTCTTTGCTCAGCTACAGACAAGAATTCAGACCCTTACTGATTTTAAACTGTTCTGTCTCAGTACTTCTAAAAGTGTTGGAAAAATCTTCAGGCTGTTCTTCTGTGAGGGTAGACGGAGATATGGCCCAGCCAAATACTGTTCCTAGCCTGCATTACAAAGCTTCCCTGAGATCAAAGTAAACAGCGGGACTGAAAATATAAATATGGTCCTATTAAGTAATGTGAGGAAAGACTGCTGAGATCAAATCTAGTCCTGTGGTGAGCACGAAGCCCTCCCTGTTCAGGGGCCATGGGATTTCACACAGGTACTTTGCTTGCTGCCAGCTGCTGCTCCGTGTCTCCAACACTGCTGGAGCTGAAGCCACCCTGCGAGCAGAGGCTGTATGGGCCGAGATCAGCATCTTCCTTTGCAGTTGTTCCATGATGCTCTGAAATCAATTTCAACTTGTACCAGCCATCTGGAGTAAGTACTGTATAGGTGCATCCTGGAGTTACCATGATGCATCACTGTATTTAGGGTGCTGTTGCACAGCAAAGCAAGAGAGGAGGGTAGAAAAGTGGTGTCTAATTTTGATCCAGATCAAAAACCCCCTCTGACTGACACAGAGGAGTGGGGTGAGGCTCTCAGGAAAAAATATTTGGATTGAGTTGGAATATGTCCAGTTAGTAATTGCATGAAAATTGTCTTTAGTGGTCAGTTCCTGAGAGGTGCTTTACATGGAGGCTCTCGGCACCCCCAGGGGAGCAGATTCCCTCCTTTTCCCTGGGTGTAACCCCACCAGACTGATGCTAGCCCCAGTATGCCCCTAGATTTCAATGCCAGCATGTTTCCCACCAAGCATTACTCATTAAAGGCTCATCCCTTCTCTTTCTGACAACACTCAAGACACAGAGCTAACAGACAGAGAAGGATCCTATTTATAACACATTGTATCATATAGTTAATTTGAAAATGGCATTTGTCAGCAAAAGCAGTAATTTTTTCAAGATGCTCACGCAGGGCTCCTGAGCAAATAGCCCCGAAAATTACAGGCCTATAAACCTCGCTTTGACTCAAGTAACTTGACAATGTTTGCTGCAGAACTATTTGGGGATGGTTATTTAAACACAGCGAGCAGTTCATTATCATTTGTGTTTTCCTGCTAAGCTTTCACTCTTTTGTTAAACCCACTTCAGTCCGGATTGAGACATTCACAAACCTGCCAGGTCACTCCTGCTTATCTTTCCCATGACACCCCTCCCCACACCCCCTCACCCCCCTCATCTCCCAACGAGCCGAGGGCCATGTCAGTGCATTTCCACATAAAGCAATTCTTCTGGCTGAGCAGAGGCATTTCCCCCGTGCCTCTTTTCAGGGATGGTCGCCCGGTTTCAGCGCAGACAGTATGACAGATGCGGGGTGCATTTCCCAAGCAGAAAAGAGAAGGAGGCTGCGGGATGAATGTTAAATGTACCATACGCCCAACATAAAAACAGACCAAACATGCTTACGAGATTTATACCAACGCTTACTTTCTCTGCTGGTCAAAGGTTCAGGCGCTTATAATAGTTTCCCAAGGCACGTTGACTGTGACAGATTTTAAAGAAGAGACTCCTGAAGGAGTTCAAGGCATAAATTGAATTACAGTATGCTTGGCCTGCGGTTGCTAGGGAGATCCCAGATCCGAGGAGAAAGTTCCTGGTGATTTTTCACTGTTGTTTGAAGGCTGTGAAATTAAGGCTTTGTGCAGTGCTCACCGAGACAAGGCTGTGGTTGGCGTTCACCATTGACATCAAGCCGGATTGGCCTGGAGGGGGCAAATTTTTATGAAACAGATATGACAAAGCAGCATTTTGATCAAGTCATCGCTCTCTTTTAAAAGAGCCACTTTCACTTTTATTCACACAGAGTGATGGACGTTCCTATTTAAACACTTTCAGCTGCAGGCTGAGGCCTGAACCTCAGACCAGGAGCCCAGGCTGCCCTGAGCTCTGGAAAGAGTAGGGAGAGGGATCAGGGCTTCACAGCTAATCCTTTTACCTCTGGCATGGGTTGAAGCAAATTCCCAGCATTGAATACACCAAACTTTGAGAGAATTCATGTCTGGGGCTGTGTTTTTCAGCCAGAGTCTAATTTTAACTCATCGCATGGGCTTGGGCTTTTGCAGGATTCAGGAGGAGTGAATTTCAGTTTTCGGGGTTATGCAGGCAGAAGGGAGCTCTTGAAGAGGACAAGGATTTTTTCCAAGGGAGCCGGTGGCCAACAGTTTATGTAGAGCCACCTGCAATCCCATGAACACCCTCTTCTACTTACACCCAGCCACGCACGACCATCATCTGAACAACCTCTCCATGGGCTGTGCTGCCAAAACATTATCAAAGGCTAGCTTTGGCAGGATGCAGCCTACAGAGTGGCCAAACATGACCCATGGCAGCCTGATCTCCACTTTCCACCTCCCAGGAATACGCTGCTGGAACAGTCCCAAGTTGTCAGAAGGTATTGGGTCACTACTATGTTTTTGGTACCTCCTCCCAACAGTGGGACAATTACTATTTCCATTCCAGGACCACAGAAATGTGTCTCCATGTAACTGAAAAGCCAGTGATTAAGCAAATAAAACAAGATGAAGGGAATTGTGTACTCTCTTATGGCTCCAGAGAGCTGGGCTTATGTCCTGGGTTTCCTACATGAACTCATATTGGTCAAGGGCTATACACACAGTGTTAAATAACACAGCGTTGTGGGACAAACTTGGGTACTGCACGTTGGACAACTGAGCAGCCACTTGGCTTCATGGTTAGCAGGCTCCCCAGCTCAGTGTGGACCAAGACTAACCTGCTTCTGAGGACACTTTCCTCTCTGGACCACGCTGGGAAAATAAAACTGTATGGGTGTGTGGAAGCACCAGGTTTGGACTCCACATCCTGGCACAGTCCTCCAAGGATGCTTTGTACTCTCAGATACACCCTCGTGTCGCACTCCAGAGCTTGGACCTCTGTATCTCAGTATTACACTGTAAAAAATATTACTGTTGTGGCCTCAGCTCAACCCTCATATTTATTTGGAGACTGTGAGCTGGGAACACAGAGAAATGAGCTCTATGGCATGGGACCACGTAGAGTTCAGAGGAGAGACAAGGCAAAAAGCTATGTTATCCACACCTCTTTTTTGTCTTTTTTTTGGCAATATAAGCATACCCTCACTCTGAAAATATGGTGTCTAGAGCAGCTGTGAACATGGTACCTTCTGTTTGATGTCTGGCCATAGGAGTGTTTCAAGTAGACCTGGGTTGGGAATGTTCAGCACATGTGTGCTCTGACCCCCTTAGACAGTAGAAATGGATTCTCCTTCTACCATCATTCTGTCTTTCAGAGGAGGAGTGGGTTTTTAAATAATGTGGGATAGGAAATTTTGTTTGGATTTAGATCCTCGTGGCACATACATCCAAATCAAAAGACACTGAGTTTTTTTCAGAATTGCTTTCCATTTTTTCCATATTTATATAGGGAATTGTTCATGGCAGCTTTGAGAGCAGGAACAACACATGGCTGTGCTTGCAAAGCAGGTGCTTTGCAAGTCAAAGACAAGTCAAAGCTAAACAACAAGTGAGGGGTCCAAATCCCAGAGCCACTCCCAACAAGCCCAAGCCAGGTCCAAGATCCTGTGCTCAGTAGGACGTTCTGAAGATTTCTCAGCTGTATATGCAAAGCCAAATGTTGTCAAATCATGAATGCCAAGACTCTCTCTCGTGAACCTCTCACAAGAAGGTGAGAAAGAGAAAAGGATGAAAGTGGAATAAGAGACTTGCAGAGCTGAGCCCAATGCTCCTGCTTTCACAGGAGGGATGCTATCTGGGAGGAGTGACTGTCCCACAGACGTCAGACTTGCCCTTTCCCTTCTCTTCCCAGCCAGCTTTGTGACTCCTCATGGCCCTGCGCTGCTCCTGGTGCCAAGAGGACCTTTCTCAGCTGCGGGATGCCATGAGCCTTTTTCTTGGAAAAGAGTCACCGTAGCTGGGAAAGAGTGCCTCCTTAGGGTAAGGTGACCCAGAGCCACACCTGGAGTGGCCTGGCAAGGCAGTTCCCAGGACTATGAGCCCATGAATATCAGATCATTTGTAATATCAGATGACTTTGGCCAGCTATCACTGCAGCTTAAGCAGCACCAGTCATCGTAGTAGCTAGCAGCTACAAACACTGGGAAGAGAGTTAGGATAAAAGTAAAACACCAGGATTAATGTCATTGAGGAATAATTTTAATAAATCCTAGCTGGAAAATTTATTTGCTCCAGTTTCCCCTAAATCGTTTTGTCTCCATCCTCTCACCCAATCCCAGAGGAACTGATGCTGCCCCTTAACTAACGAGCTATTTGGTATTTGAAGTGCAGCTGGACTTGTCTTCATTTTATAAAATAGTAGAAGAACTTTGCAAACACAAAAACCCTCCCAGAATGAACCCCTCTACTTCTTGTGTTTGCCTATTGTGCACAAAATTTCATCTGTTTACCGAGAGGAGCCAAGGGAGTAAAATACAGATGGGGAGATCTTGCTTTCACCCCAGCAGTGTTTGTTCCAAAACATTATGCAGTGCAGATTAATGTCTTAGCAAAAGAGAATTCAGATGAGATTCTGAGATTATGCCTTCTCAAAAAAACTCTCAAAACAAACAAACAAACAAAATCAAAGAAGGAGTCTTCTATGAGAGAGAGAAACCCCGGGGAAAAAAAAGAGTCCACATTTTGAGAAGTTGAACCTGAGGCAAAAGGAAGAAATTTTAGTGGAAATCAAGGAAGCAGACAGAGAGCTTTCTCAGGGTTAAATCACACAGTGTTGGTGGCACACAGAGAATCTGCCTCGCACACACTGGGAGAAAGGCAGAGTTTGGGTTTCACTGAGGTCCTGGTTTGCCAGCACCCACAGCCCTGCCATGTTCCTTGCTGCAATCACTAGTAATGCCAACAGGACTCAACAGACATGATAAAGCAGGAATTGTTGTTGACCAAAAGCCCAGACTCTCCTGCAGAGCTCAGCACTTGAGCCTGCTGAGGCAAAAGCAGGCAAACCTCTCCAAATGCTGCTTTTAAAAAAAAGGTTCCCCATTTCTGCCTTTCAGGATCCTTCATATGCAGTGATTTCTTACCAGGATAGATTGATGCTGGCAATGTGAGTTTCACCAGCAAATCCATAATCACTCTTTGATTTTTCATCTTTCTGTGGCTGTATACCTGCCTCTGGCTGCAATGGCTCTGTCAGTACCAAACTGTGTCAAACTGTCCTTCCCTCCCTCTGACTTTGCTCCTGAGATAATTCACCCCGTGTTGGTTGTAAGTTATCTGCTGCACATCTCAAAACCAAGTGTAAGTGGTTAAAAACACATGTAAGTGGATAAAATTTTCCCGTGGAAGCATTTGTCTTGTTTGGAAGTGAAGAATAGTCATATAAAATTTTATTTCATTCTATATAATGATGTTTTGCTAGGCAAATATATATTTATACGTACCCACATGTATATGTGTGTATATTCAAAGCTTTTAAATGTTGACAATGCTTTACATCTTTTTGTTTCTAATCAATACCTGAGAAAAAGGCAATTAACCTTTCTGGAGAAAGTCCTTCCTCAGAACAACATCTCTATTGATGAGCAGTTCCCATCCACAGCAGATTCCTCACCTCCCAGCAGGGGAAGCCAATGCAGGCAGAGGACAAAGCAAAGGATCAAAGGCAGGAGCTGCAGTCTACAGCTAACATCACCTTGGCACCTCAATCCCCAAGCCTTGCTCAGTGTCTGGGCAAGCCTTGTCCGTGAATGTCACGCACTGGTCCAGACACGGTGACTTCCACTGGTTGCTGCTCCTGCCTATCAGCTGCTCAGAAGGGAAATGTTGCCCAACTCCCTGCTACAAACCTCGATCTTTTGGCCTCCCCGTTACACAGGTGGAGAGGGATCCCATTACATGCCTCTGGGAATGGCTCGTGGCTGAGTTTCTCAGTGGTGCAACACCTTTATCTCTCTTCTATTAATTTCTAATCTACCCTTTCCCCCCTTGCCCCTCCCCAGTATAACTCTGGGTAGGGAAACAGCTGCAAATAAAGTAGGGATTTGCTCTTGTCTCTTAAAAGACAACTTCTCATGCAGTTTCTCTTTTAATTGTTAGTGCTGTCGTTAAGTGAGACAGATGACACCTATTTATGTTTTCTGATCCAAGCGTGCTGGGGACAATTGAATCACTTCCATTCATTCCCACATACACTGGACAAGTGGCAATACCTACAACATCATCTCCTTGTACAGTCATTAATTTACATAATTTCTTTTTCCAAATCACTGAGCTAGTCCATGCAAAAAAAAGGTGAACATTATACAACATATCAGGGTTTCTGTATTTTTCCTTTGGGTATCTTTATCTAGACTTTAAAAGCCATTATTAAATAATGCTTTCAATTTATTTTATGTTTTAAAATAATGAAGTCTAATAAAATTGATTTCCAAAGCCATTCAGTTTTAAATGAAGCTGTAGGGTAATAAATCAAGCTGTAGAGATATTGTGTGTGCATGTCTGTATATGCCAAATGCAACTATAATAAATGCATTGATGTTTTACGCTATTATAAAATGTAGTTTTATATTTTTTTAATGCCATCTTGATTAATTGGTCCCCTAAGTGAACATTCAGGCTGCTACTGTGACAAAATGTTTTGTGGGTTGACTGGGCGATGGATTATTATAAAGAGCTGAGTAATTAACTCTATTGGGAGTCTTATATCAGGCATTGGGGTTCAAACCAAGCCATGATGACTTGCTGTTAGAAATGAACCAAATGCCAGGGGGTAAATTCATACCTGGTGTAATCCACTATGCAACCCACTGGAGTTATGCAGGAAGGGGGTTTACTTATGCCTTATGTTTTCACTTGCACAGTGCAAAGGTTAAGGCTGTCAGGCCAGGCCGTTTGAAAGCTTAACGAGCAAGTATTATCAGTGTTTGAAGAGTCATTCTTCAAATGTTTTCAACATAAAACACTTTATTAAATGTCTGGCAGACTTTCACTGAGAAATGCCAAGATGTGATTTCTCCCCTTCCTCACTGTTATTTTAATACTTAGCACCTCTGCAAGCAAGGGGAGAGAAAGAGAAGAAAAACCCAAAACTAAATGAAGCCTGATACTCAAAATACAGCTACTCAGAACTTCGGGAGGGATCCAGGCCCCATCATAGACATTTCCACTAGAAAGGGCTGTGTGGACCAGGAGTTGTCACTCAGTGCCACCAGTCCTCAAAAGAGTCACACAGATTCCACGCAAGACATCCTCCATCTGGGCTCTTTCAGCTAACCACCATGAGCTGGGGCATTCTCCTTCCTGTTGCATTTTTTGTTCCACTGGGGCATTCTCCTTCCTGTTGCATTTTTTGGCATTTCCCTGATTTATTTTAAACTTAAGGATAGCTCTGGCCTGTGTGATGCATTGCTTGATCCACCACCTTGAGCTGAGGGCACCATTGGACCCAGCCTTGGCCCCATCATGTGCATTCTGTTTGTGGCACTGCCAAAAAGGCTTTCACAATCATTTCTAAGACTCTGAGATGTCAACAACCTGAACATAAGTTGATTCTGGCCCATCACTGGATAAAGAAAACATTTCTTGTTTCCCAGCAACAAACAATCATTTAAACTTCTACGAACTCATGTTAGAGAAAAGAGATGGCTCTGTATCTCTAAATAATTCCCAGGAGAAGGGGAGTCCAAAAGGAAGAACACCGTAATGGAGAAAAGAGGAAAGAAATGAAAGAGACCCTGGAGAAGACCGAATTCTATTTTACAGATGTTGTTTTACTGTGTTGGAGAAGCATTTCTCCTAACAGAAAAAAAAAAAAAGACAGCATACCACAGAGAGATTAAAGTTTATGACTGCAACAGTGTAAAGAACTTGGGCCAAAAACTATGCCTAAGTTAAGGCATTGTTCCCAGCCTTGGGAACAACATGGTGAGAAAAAGGAAGTGGGAAAAGCAAGAAGTGAGCAAAGCAGGCAGCAGATACAGTACCCTCAGCTGAGGATCTAACACCATAAAAACCAATGACACGAAGCCCAGACTGGCTCTCCATACCTGCAGTCTCAAGGTTGTGTCCATGTCATAGAATCATAGAATCAGACAGGTTGGAAGGGACCTCTGAGATCATCAAGACCAACCTTCGGTCCACTACCGCCATAGTTACTAGACCATGGCACTAAGTGCTACATCCAGTCTCATCTTAAAAACCTCCAGGGACAGAGAATCCACCACTTCCCTGGGCAGCCCATTCCAATGCCTGATTACCCTCTCTGTAAAGAATTTCTTCCTAATATCTAAACTTCCCCTGGCACAAGCCCTCTTGTCTTGCTGATAGTTGCCTGAGAGAAGAGACCCCCGCCTGGCTTCAACCTCCTGTCAGGTAGTTGTAGAGAGTGATGAGGTCTCCCCTGAGCCTACTCTTCTCCAGGCTGAACAGCCCCAGCTCCCTCAGCCTCTCCTCATAGGACCTGTGCTCAAGTCCCTTCGCCAGCCTTGTTGCTCTTCTCTGGACCTGCTCCAGGACCTCAATATCCTTTCTGAACTGAGGGACCCAGAACTGGACACAGCACTCGAGGTGTGGCCTCACCAGCACTGAGTATGGAAGAATCACTTCCCTGGTCCTGCTGACCACACTGTTCCTGATCCAGGCCAGGATGCCATTGGCCTTCTTGGCCACCTGGCCACACTGCTGGCTCATGTTCAGCTCCCTGTCAATCCAAACACCCAGGTCCTTTCTGCCTGGCTGCTCTCCAGCCACTCTGTCCCCAGACTGTAGTTCTGCAGGGGGTTGTTGTGGCCAAGGTGCAGGACCTGGCACTTGGCCTTGTTGAACCTCATCCCATTGGAATCAGCCCAACTCTCCAGCCTGTCCAGGTCCCTCTGCAGAGCCCTCCTGCCTTCCAGCTGATCGACGCTCCCCCCCAACTTAGTGTCATCTGCAAATTTGCTGATGGTGGCCTCAATCCTCAATTATTTATCATCTAAATAATTGATAAAGATATTAAATAGAACTGGGCCCAACACTGACCCCTGGGGGACACTACTAGTGACCAGATCCCAACTGGATGCAGCCCTGTTCACCACGACTCTCTGGGCCCAGCCCTCCAGCCAGTTCTTAACCCAGCACAGAGTGTCCCTGTCCAAACCGTGGGCTGCAGCTTTTTCAGGAGTATGCTGTGGGAGACAGTGTCAAAGGCCTTGCTGAAGTCCAGGTAGACACATCCACAGCCTTCCTCTTATCCACCAGGCGGGTCACCTGGTCATAAAAGGAGACCAGGTTGGTCAGTCAGGACCTGCCCTTCCTAAAGCCATGCTGGCTGGGTCTGATCCCTTGTCCATCCATCCTGTAGGTGCTGTGTGATTGCACTGAGGATGATCTGTTCCATAATCTTGCCAGGCACTGAGGCCAGGCTGACAGGCCTGTAGTTTCCCGGGTCCTCCTTCTGACCCTTTCTGTCCTTCCTCTGGTGCCTCTACTTCTCAGGATGAAAATCGTGACACAGAGATGTCAATCCTTTCAAAGAGAAGAGGCCTCTCCCTACATTAGGGATGCAGAATGGCCTCAATTTTTGGCTCTTTTCAGTTTTGTTTTTTTTTTTCATTTGTAATGTCTCCAATTTCATGAAGCTCAGCTCACCAGAGGACAGCTGACATCCCACATGTTGCCACTCGCTGCAAACTGGCACTGAGTGTTTATGAAGTAGTGGCTTTCTACTAGCATAGATTATTAGCTACAAAGCTCCAGGAAGTTGATCAGAATTTTACCACTCAGAAATACTAACAAGTATTTCTCCTTTTTTGATGAGGACTATAACAGCGTTTTTCAGTATATTGGTCCTCCAATGACTTTATCATGACCTTTCAGCCACCAGGGCCAAGTGAGAGCCCCAGGGCATCAGAGATTTTTTTCTTCTTAAAAAAAAAAAACAAACAACCAAAACTTTGAAAATTAGGAAAGAAGCTTCCACTTATTTATGGAGTACAGTGTGGAAGCAAGAGCCACATTTTGGACTGAGTTCTGTTTAAAGACAGCTAACTCTGTAGATTAAGACCCAAATCAAAAAACTTTACACAACAGCTTGCTGCAGGAGATAAACAAAAAAGTACAAGTGAAATGTTGGATGCTACAAGAAGAAGAGGTCGTTGCTATGCTTATTGAGAACACAGAGAGTTGGAACCTTTATAGTAACTTTGTTGGATCCATTTGAGACAGATTAAAGAAAGCAATGATTTCTCATCCAAAAGTCTGTGCTTGTTAAGGGAGACACGCTTCATCTTTTCTCAGAAGCATGCATCATTAGGGAAACCGTCTTCCTCCGTTAGAATAAATTATTGTGCAGCAAACATATGCTACTGCTAATTGTACTGGAAAAAGAGAAAGCATCTACTGCTTTTCATGGTTATCAAGTTAAAATGGATAAGGAAAATGAATCAGCTTTGTAGCCACTCTTTCAGTGTTCTGAAAGCATAGATATCCATATTGTGTTCACAAAATGAAAGAGAAATTTAATTTAGCAGGATTATTTAATAATTCTGCCAATGTCTGAGCAGGAAGAAATAATGAAGAAGGTAGGATATTTGATTACTTGTCTAGCCTGCATCATGCCATCTAGAATATTTTTACCAGGTCCATCCCTGGGGACAAAACCTATTGACATACATTGATGCAAGGTAAGAATAAGTCTGAGACGTACATGGACTTTCTTCTAATTTGTGATGTCCCGTTCCTGAAAGCATTCAAGGTCAGGTTGGATGGGGCTCTGAGCAACCTGATCTAGTGGGTGGCATCCCTGCCCATGGCAGGAGGACTGGAACTAGATGGTCTTTAAGGTCCCTTCCAACCCAAACCATGCTGTGATCCTGTGGCATCTACGGGGATGATAGACACCAAAGAGCACTCTGAGTCACCATCAGAAATGCTGGGAGTCAAGAAAAAACTGGGGTTTTGCCACTTAAGGAGAGCATATAGCAACTTCCTTTCCTTTCAGTGCATTCTGAAATTGGATGCACTTCAAGTGGATGCACCTTAAATTGAACAGATAGAACAGATAGATTTCTCAATAAATTTTTCCTTAAATCGCACAAAATAGGATAATAATGGTCTCTGCCTTCATTTCCTTTCTCCAGGTGTTAAAATTTTAAGGGAAAGAAGATATCTAGGAAGGTTTATTTAAAAAATTAGAGTAGAATGTTCACTTCATCTGAAAGACCTCAAACCTGAAAGTGTTGTAAATGTTACCATTTGGAAGGGCACCTAAATCCCAAGGAGTTATGTACAAACTGCTTGGGAAAACCTGGTTTTATTTGGCTTGTTATCTAAGCAGCATCCGGGCATCATTTAGTAACAGCTCAGACAGACTAAGGCACATGAAATCTTATTGGTGTATCTCACATTCTGCCTTCAAAATATGTGAATAATTGATATGCAAATATGAAATAAGTATTCATATGTATACATACAAATTACTGTGGGCAACAAGCACAGATGTTTGACTTACAAATTCATGGGTTGATATTATTATCTCATGTCAAATGAGTGTAATTCAGAATAGGAACAGAGTCAAATCCCCATCCCAAATATGGGAGTTTTCATTTGGTGTCATTCTTGTGAAACCAAGGGCTCTTCTCTTATTTACACCCCTGTAGTCACGATGAGAATCTGACCCACCCATAGCATGGAGGAGTGAAAAATGAGATGCAAATCTCAGCTCATTTCACTGCTGCGTGGATGCAAATGCCACATACTATGTTATGTGAAGTAAAAGTGCTCAGACATCATCCCGCCTTATCAGAGCTCCCTACAAACACTGGATTTATGAGCTGCACCTTAAGCCCTGTGATTTATGATGCTTTCTCCGCTCAGGTTTGCTGCCTTCCCCCCAGGGATCATATCTGTGTCCATAGGCACTTTCTAAGATTTCTGTGCACTACCTAAACAAAATGCCCTTTCATGAGGCCAAATACATCACATCAGGAAAGCAACTGTATTTCTTTCATAACGGTTTAAGCTCCATCAGCTCTGTGAGGCTCAGTAGCCGGCTTCTGGAAAATAGTTAGCCCTGTGTACACCGCAGTGATAAATTAATACAGAAATGTTCTTTTAATTTAGAACTGCCTATGTTTCTGTCACTGGCCATAGGGTACCCTGACAGGAGTACAAGGCCCCTCTGTTTGTGTCACCATCCTTAATGCAAAGTAGGTAAACTCTGACGCAGGCTCTCTTCCAGCAGTGTAGCAGCTTTTTCCTTTTATTTCACTCCTGAAGTGGCATTTTGATGCACTCAATATGTGTTCAGTGCAGGGCCAGCAGAAAAAAAATTGAAGGAAATACCAACTCCCACAGTTTCTTCTGTTTTCATGCAATAGCACACTCTAAATGGACCTAGGAATTAATCAGCATCCGCAGGAGAACTGCACCTCACTTGAGTTTCCTTGGACAGAGATTATGTATCTGGCAAAGAAAGAAACCTCTATCATATTTTCACCCACTACTGTATGTAGGCAGGATTTTATTGGCCTGTGTGCTGCAGCTCATGCTTTGTTGCAACAAGGCATCTGGGAAGTCAGCATTTTAACATTAATAGCCATTGCTATTGCTTTGAAGTAATAGCCATTGTTATTGCTTTGAAATAGTATCTGTGTTATATGGGATGTACATGCCATATCCAAAGACGGAGGAAACTCAGGAAAAATATATGTGCAGCAGAAAAAAAAGACAAAGATAAAGACGGGTTTTCTGTCTCTAAGCACTGACACACCTTTTTGGTTGAAAGGGAGAAATATAAATACATTTCTTTTGAAAAATAATCATCTATCTGGGCACTAGCCCAGTTTTCCAGTCCCTCATATTTATAGCTTGGCTTACAAGCTATTTGCGTCTTTTTCATTACAAATACCCAGGCTTCTGGGGGCCAAAACCTTGACTAATAAAAATAACAATGATTATAAAATGTTAATGGTGCACTCATTTTATTTGTAGATTGCATCCTTATTCCCCACCACTTGTTCATTCTGGGTAGCATCCAGAATTGTGCTCAGAGACCTGAAATGAAGCTAAGGAAGACTTTAAGCTCCTATTTTGAGGAGAACAATTCAAAATCAACCCTCTGAAAGGCTTTAGTTACTTTAACAGTCTTTATTTTCTGATGAAAATATTCTCAAGCTGTTTATTCAAGGGGAAGGGGCGTCTAGAGATTGTGTTCTTCTGTCTTCACTGCCTGAGTGCTCTAACCAATAGTCATAATAAAAAGGTGAGCATAGAAGAACGGACCAGAGGTCTCTCCACAGAAAATAGGGATCAGCTGCACTGAGATACTTTGATTTCAGTGCCTGCCTGAAAAACAACTTCAGACTCCGAACTCCTATTTCACTTAGGGGCAGAATTGTACCCTTCAATTATGAACTACTCCTGGATAAAAAGGGTATTTTTTCCCTTTCCATAGGCTCAGATGTTCCCCCACCCACTCTCAATAAACCTCTAGGCTTTATAAATGTGTGGCTCACTCAATATTCCATGCTTTATCATTTTCAGGTGTTAGAGCTCTAAACATCTCAAATGCCTACATCTCCTGCTTAGATAGAATGTCTACAGAGCCTTTTTCTTTCTTTTTTTTTTTAGATTGTAAGTTGAGAAACGCAGATAACATCTCAGGCAAAGTGCTTATTCCTAGTGATACAAAAATTTACATAATAATGTCAGGAAGAGGAGCTGGTGTGTTCTGTTTGTTGCTCTTCTGCTCCTGAATGAACTCTTTCTCCCCATTGCTCATAGTCTGGACAATTGGTCCAGGTGTGGATTCAGCATTGCAGACATGAGGGTTATTGGGATGAATCCTGTCCACCATGCCTTTGAAACACTCAGTGTTCACCTGCAGCAGAAAGCAACGTGCTACTCCACTACCCTTTGTTGGACATCCTGAGTTAACATGTCTGTCCTCTCCCAAAGCAGGGTAGAATGAAACCTCTGGGCCAGCTCCTTCCCTTTTCTCTGCCAGGGGAGCCCACAGCCATTTGCACCAACAGAAGTAGTTTACACCAGTGTTTGCTGCAGGGAAATAGTTTACAGAAGAAAAGCTCTCCTTACAGTAGAAATGCTTCAGTAACAGAGATCTATGAAGGTGAGATCTAACTCTGCTGCAGAAATCCCAACCAGGTACAAGTTGGCCCTGAATTGTAACGAATAAATAACCTTTTCCTTCTCTGACAGACAGAAAGCTTTTGTTCTTGTCCAGTAAGAAGGACAAGGAATTCCCATCATTGTTTCATGCTTCCCCCCCACCTTCCCTCTTTCTTCTTTCTGAGTCCATTTTTCAAAAAGTAATTTTGAAATGTTCTGGGAAATGCAGGGGGTAGTGGTGCTAATCTATCATCCTCTTCTGATAACATTTAATTAAAACCCACAGCTTTTAGTCATCTGCTACCCCACCACCAGGGCTGACCTGGCAATATCTTAACACACTGGTGAAAGAAAAATTGAGAAGATTCTTTTTCATTTTATTTTATTGTAGCAGCAGGGGAGTACAACATATAATTTAAGGGAGGGCAAAGGCAGTTTCTTCTGCCACTGTCTCAGGAGGTTAATCCGGTTTTTTGTAACATGAGGGTTTTTTTCTGCTGTTGCAGTTAATGTGGTTGGGTTTATTAAAACAACAACAACAAAATGCAACCAAACCAAGAAACAGCTACCAGCTATCATACTCCCAACAGAACTTCTATAACTTGCGTTTTCAGCCTTTACAAGAGTTACACTTTTCCCTCAATGGAATGGGAAGCCAGGAAGAAAGAGGTTTAATTGTAAGAGAGAATATTTCTGGGACAAATCATTGAGTTGGCCATGGACTGATGAGATCTGGGCTCAGACTGGCCCATCACTCTCAAACTTGTCTCTTCATATACTTGCTGGCTGGGTACATACCCAAGTGGAGAAAGCTCTAAAGCCACAGTACCAGGAAAGGAGCAAAAGGTGAGTCAAGACAGCTTTATTTGCATCCATTTGCCTTTTCTGTGGCTTAGCTTAAAAATTACCTAAGCTAAAAGGTTCAGAATCACATTTCAGAGGTTGATGAGAGACAGCAGCACAGTTGATCTTGAGACTTAAACTCCTGACAAGGATAAAGGCCACTCATGAAACCTGGGTCCAGATCCTGGTTTCAGGGTGGGAGGGAGATGAAGGTATAATTTCATTCTTGGTCCGGTTTCCCAGTCAGAACTGAGCAACACTGACCTTAGTCTGAAGCTGGACAGAACATCTAGGGGCATCAGAAAAGTCAGAAATAAACAGTGAACCTGCTGAAGAATGCAAGTCTCCATCATCAGACTGTAGAGGTGGAAATTGTCAAAAAGAGAATTATAGAATGGGTGACTTAAATTATGAAGTATTTAGATGTGGCTTAAAAAAAAATCAATCCTGGGTTCACTTGCTCATTTCAGACCACAGCTCTGCTTGCTGGGCATGAGTGCAGAGACAGAACAGCCACACAGTCCCAGACCATTCACTTGCTGGTAGGATCCAGGGGCATCTGCTTAGGGAACACTTAAAAGACACATGAGTACAGCACTAATTCATTCCCTCAGTACCTTCCTAGGGAATTTCAACTTGCAGGTAGGTGCTTCCAGTCCCAGAGACTGCACCCACAGCAAAGTGTTTAGTGATCTCGACAAGTTTAACTTCCATTAATGTACCGAATTGCTTTTCACTTCCCTTAATACATTCGGCATTTGCAAATTTCTGTGGCAGGAGGTTCCACAACTCAATTATTTGTTCCTTGTGGCTTGTTCCTGGTGTTTGAGAGGAAGGTGAACACCATTCCTGTTGCATATGGTGTGGCTGTACACCATGTGTTCTCTGCTTTCTATGCTGAGATGTGGAAAGGGGAATATACTTAAAATGTCCCCTTTCACCATGCAAAGCCTTTTCTACCTATTTCATACATAAAGTCTGTGAACCCAAGGAGGCATTTGCAATAGATGAGCAACTTTACTTTTGTAAATCTTGATGCCTTGGGATGGACAGAAGGGTAGACAGGGAGGTGGGGACTTACAAGATAAATATCTTGCTTTGCCAAAGCAAAGCTGGTACCAATTCAAGCTTCCCAGAGAGCAGATGTCTCAGTCCCATGTAAATCACAGACAGAATATTCTCTTGTTGTGCATGTGGAATAAACACTTAGATTTGGGAGAATGTTAAAATAGAAAGAATATGAATGAATCAGTAAAAGCAATATTGCATTTTCTTTTCTGGGTGACTCCTGAGCCAGCAATGCCACAAAGGACTGAGACATTTCCTTCCTTCAAGCCCAAATCAGAAACTACTTGCTGTCATCTTTTATTTCCATTCATCCTCATCAAGTTAGGCTGTATCTCCACGGTAGAAAAGGTGCACTCTCAAGTTACACTGTGCTAACCAGGATTACAGTAACAGCGAAGACAAACCCTTGGCAAAGCACATTAAAGTGGGAATCTGAGGTTGAGTGCAGGCTGTGAAACTACTAAAATGCAAACCACCCTATGTTGTGTTTGCAGAGACACCATTTCCGTTTACTTTCTTGTTATCCTTTGTCCTGAAAAGGTACTGGAAGTCCTTGCTCAAAATAGAAGTTTAAGGCCAAGGCTCAAGTGCCCAAAGGTGTGTTAGATGCCTAATTTGCATCACATACATGGGAAGATGCCTTTGTTAAACTGGAGTCAAATTGCTAATGATGGAAACAGACTCACTGGTCCCCTCCCTTCTTTGTAGAATTTCACCAGGTGCTGGGGCTTGCCCTTCACGTCACCTAGCCTGAGATGTGGGTCTAGCTTGAGACTGCCAGAAAAACAAGCTACAGTTTCACTTTTCTCCCATGATTTCCAGATCAGCTCAGCACTCAGCTTTTAAGAAGAAGAAAAACCAGTGAGCAAACTGTGGTCACAACCACACATCCCCTGGAAGACTATCCCTGCAATAGCTAAAATGAGGATGTGTAGCTACCTACTATTATTTTTATTATGAGTCCAGCTTGGGTTCAGGCTCCTCACAGCCGCTGTGGTACTAACTCATAACATGTAATTACAAATGAATTTCACAGTCTGCACTATCTGTTCAGTCCTTACAGAAACACATGATGGAAGATCCTAACAGTGGCAAAGTCCCTTCACAACACACTGCATAAAGGTACTGAGCTGAAGTCTAAAGCTTACCTGACTTTACCAAATTGCCAGAGTAGTTTCATGTGCAGCAGAACATGTTTTCCTGTCATCATATGGTTTCTAGTCATCATGTGACCAGTGTAATTAAAAAAATGTCAGCTCTGACTAAAGCCTCTCTAGAGTAATTCCAGCCTTTCATTCTCTCTTAGATGAGGATTCCCTGGTGTGCCATAGGATTGTGTTCATGCTACCAACTTCTCCTCTGATGGGAAGATGATGAGGCTTCTTCCCTCTTTCTTCTTTACAGAAGCATCATTTCTAAGAACTTGGTATCTTCAAGACCTTTACAACCCTGTCAGATTTGATTGAAACAGGCAAAGGCATTCAAAAGTTATTTATTATTGATGTAAAGGGATTTAGAGAGGGCCAGTAAAAACAGACAAGCTAAACATTCAAAATATAATCAGAGGAGGGGATGATGGTAACATTGCAGGGTTTCCTATAGAGCCAGCAATAGTCATCTTTGTTTTGTATCTCTATTTTTACCAAGGCTGAAATCACAGCAGTGGACAGTTCAACTCATGTGAGTCACTAACCCACAAACCAACAAATACCCTTCTTCCCTCTACTGATGCTGCTGAGAAAGCCAAGATTACAGCAAGAGCAGACTTCACAAAATCAGCTCTCTGAGAAGTGTTTGGGCCACACCATGTCCAGCCACCTCAGGGATGTGCCTCTGAGCTGTTGTCACACCTTTGGCTCCAGTGTAGACAAACCTGAAAAGGTTTTTGAAGCCTGAGGCTTTGTGGGCTATTGGTGGTCCAGCACATGGGGTGAGGAATGCAGGGCAGCAACAAAAGGCAATACCTACAGCTCAAGCACATCACAAACAGGGCCTTGACTTGGCTTCGTACCCTTTGGGACCTCAAGCTCCTACAAAGACCTTCCACCTGTGGCCCAAAGGTTTTGTGTAAATGCAAAACACTAAGGTTTGAATGTGCAAATTGCTTTTCCATATGGAAAAAAACATCCAGCATTTGCAATTGGTGGTCCTCAGCTGTAAGTATATTAAACCTTTACAGACCTATCAAAGGCATGAAGTGAAGGCTTAAAACTAACAGATATCCTATTTTGGACACAATTCTGCCAACATGTTGGTTTTCAGAGATACTTTATTATTATTTAACCAACTCCAAGTCTTAAATGGGAAAAAGGTGAAGCGATCTTCTGTGTTTATTTCTCTTCTTCATTTGTTAGAATGCGTGGTTTGGTTTGGTTAAGAAAGTAGCTATAATGAGATGAGACCACAGACCACTGGTTAAAAAGCTAAGAATAATCATACTAATGTTTTATTCATGTGGGAATGTTAATTCAGATGCAGCTGTAATTACAGTACCATCATCATCTAGTGGCCTGGAAGTGCAAATGTTCTTCCTGACATATGGAATAATGGAAACCAGCTCAGTACAAATGCTGCTAAGTAATTCCCAGACAAACACTCGGCCACACTCCTCTCCTGGCCCCTGGGGTGCTCTTCCAAAAGGCATCAGTCACTGCCACTCACACAACCTGTTGAAGACAAAGCTGCATTTTCCATCTCCAGGCTTAAAACAGATCACACTGCATCCCAGGACTGAAACAAATAAACAGGCAGCTAACCTCAAAGTCCTCACCGACACCAGAACAAATGTTGGGAGCAAAAGTTAGATGTTGGGGAGTTTTCTTATTGTCCACCTTTGCTTGCAGAGTTTGTGGTGCTGATAAAGATGCCTTGCAGCAGGAGCTGTGCTTTCACAGCCATGTGGAGTGCCCTGTGACCAGCCCTGGCACGTGGTATTTGTCTGAGCTGAAGAGCAGTGCTGATATTTGGCTGCACCTGGTATAACCTCTCCTCCCTGGGGAACAGCTCCGAGAGGTACAACAGGCAGGAGCTGCTTGGCATTGCTCATCTCAGCAGTTGCTTTTTCATAAATAACAAGAAAGCAAGGAGCAGAAAACACTCCATTGTTTGACCCCTTCTTGGCATTAAACTGAGAATTAAATTAAGTTTTACACAGGGCTACAATGTTTCTGAGGATGTACTTCTGCTTTCCTGAAGACCTGGCTTAAACAATGACTGAAATCTAGAAAGGTCTGTGTAATGAATTATGTGCAAAGTTCCAAAATCTCTGTAAAACTTCTTTTTGTCACAAGTGCTATAAAACCCCTGACACTCAGCTTTCTGGCAAGCTTATTTTACTATAAAACATTTTGACCAAGCCTTTTCATCTCTACACATCTACTGTCTTTGTCTTACAAATGCATGCAGATCATAAAATTTCTTGTAGTGATTGTCTTTTTACTCCATGTCTATGATTCAGTGAAAAATTATTCCATTCTTCTATGAATAATACTCACAGTATTTTGGAGTGGAAGATCCAAGATTTCAACATTGTACATCACAAATTTGGATGCCAGGCAGAAAGTTCAGGTTTATACTGGACAGCTTTCAAGGTCACAGCTCAAGAACTGGTTGAGACCCATCTGTAATAAAAGCATTCATAGTTTGGGAAAACATATCTTCATGCTGCTAGAGATGTCGGCATATCTAAATTGGATTCTGTATGGAATGGAAATAGTAATCAAAGTGCTAAAAAAGAAATAATGATAATAATTCCAAACCAAAATGTCAGTTCAGGAGCGTAAAAAAACACACACAAAAAAATAAAACTCTTAAATACAACAAAACGTGTTTTCAAATTTCTGATAGAAAAAACAGTATTTTGTGGCAAGGGTAAGCCCAAAACAAATTTTTGCTTAAAATGCCTCAATCCAGAAAACCTGGACACGCTATTTGAAACAGAGTTCCCTGAAGAAAAACATGTATGCTCACAACACTCTCTAGTGTTCCCTCCACAACATACCAGCCTGGTACTGCCATGTGGTCCAGTAGGAATATTTTGATGGGAGGTGTTTTAGCCAGTTTGATGGAGTGTGCAAGGGAAGGACTCCTCTGTGTATTGGCTGCTTCATTAGTATTTGCCAGTCACCTGCTGTGCCAGGAGACTTTGTTCTTTGGGTGGACAGGAAAGCCACAGTCACTTGGTTGTCACTGCAAATTTCTTGCCTAATGGTTGCAGCGTTTAATTGTCTTAATTTCTCAGGAGTAGAGGACCAATACTTAATACAAAGAGTTAAAGGAAATAATTAGTGTAGCACTTGTCAATCACGAGGTGTGTCAAATCTGAACTGTGGCTCCTACCATAAGACACAGAGAGCTCCTTTGCAGCTAACCAGAAAAACTGCACCTATTTCCATAGCCACAGCTCTTCTGCTCAGAGATACTCTTCTAAAACTGGTGATACCGAGAGGAAGGCAGCAGCTCTGGCCTTTACTGAGATAGAAATAACAACAATGGAGAGACCCTGAAACAGATGAGGAAAAAATTACATAACAGGATGATGAAGTGCAGGGACCTTCTATACAAAGACAAAAGGTTTGACTGGTTTCCTTTACACATGTATTCAATAACTTATAACTATAATTATGTTATATATCATATAACTTATAGCAATTTTTGGGTAACAACAGGGAGCTTCTAATTGTGCTTCAGGCTATTTGTTTAGGTGGAGCACATAGTCCTTTCTTACAGATTTCGAGACACACCAAGATGTTCAATTCTCCTTTCCTTTAGCACTGCTGCCCTCATGTCTGTGCTGAAGGGGATGCACCTCCTTCCCACTGCTGCCTTGGCTGACCCATTGACTCTCTACTGAAACAGCTCTCTCTACTTTGAGAAAATTCTGATTTCTATTAGAAGACATCACAGTCTTCAGGACAGTCATCCCATCATCCCCCTGGTTATTTCTGAGGTCCTGCTGAGCTCCTCACACAATATGTACCTGCAGGCAGCCTTCAGCCACTTCCACAGGCGATCTGTGAGACTCACTGTGAATATCTATAAGCTGGTATTTCAGTACCTGCATCCATAGGGGCAGAGTTTGTGCTTGTGTCTGTGCACTATCCCCAGATCATACACATCCTTAATTTGCTGACATCTCTCCTGGTGCTCAAAGCCCTCTGCTTTCCCAGAAAGCACCCAAGTCTAGTTTGGGGGCTGTATGTGTCCAATCAGCACATGGACAAAAGCTGCACTGTTTTGGGAAGGGAACTAGCACCCGCTAAGACATGAGCTGTGCCATTTTGTTTGCCTGAAGGACAGGGAAATAGGCCCTTGTGCATTCTACTTACTGTTGTGGATGCAGCCTTGAGGTGGTGCCTGGGAAATGCCATCCCAAGAGTGCACAGAGAGGAAGAAATGAGATCTGTTTTGGAGTAGCTGTTTCTGAAGGTGAATCAGCAGAAAGCCCAGGCAAGGGAAAAAGCAGTTCTGCGTGGCCATACAAACTCTCATCCATGGCCCAAATATTAACCACATTTAATGTTTTGTGATTCTTTTGGTAGCTGGGAAGATTGTTCTCATATTTTGAAGGAAGACATGCATGTGAGATCTTGGACCCGATGATTAGTGCTACAGTGTGATCATACTGTGCTAAAAACTCATAAAAAGGCTCATCTCACCTGTCATCCCAGACAATTAACGCAGTCAGGACAGTTTGAGGGTGAAGAACAGCCCAGAAAGGGCAATTGAATGTGAAGGATATCTAGTTCTGAGGAAGAGCAGCAGCTTCTATTAGTCAGATGTTGGGGAGACCATATCTGGCAAGCAGCACAGCTGGCTGGTAGAGGGGGAAGTGATCAGGGCACAGCATCACCCAAAGGAGAATCCCTCAGATCTCTCCCACAGCATGGAAATACACACCACAACCCCTTAAAATCTGAGCTTACTAGCATCAGCCTCACATACTTCTTCCCCAAAATGATAAGCTTGTGAAATAGCTTAAATCTTTAATAAATGATGAATTCTTTTTTTTTTTTTTCATTTACCCTTCAGACTTGCAGACCCTAAAATCCACTTAGTTGTGTTGGACTTTTCTCCCTCCAGAGGTGTGTGGGACACTCATGCACCGGCACAATTAGCTGCTGGGTTTCAAGCAGGGCATTCAGACTGGGAAGGTTCAGGTGACAACTTGTGGCACAAACAACTCCTTGAGCTGCATTTTTGCTCTCTGAATATACAATGTACTTATATTGACCTTGCTAATCTAGTTAGAAGTGAAGGGAATTTTCTTTCTTTCCTTTTTTATGAAGTTTTATGTATCATTATGTTGAAAGGGAAAAACATAACAGAATAAAGTCCTGAGAAATATCCAGACCTGGAAAATTTTGCAATTTCAGCTGTTCTACTTCTGGAATTTACTTCCACTTCTTAGATATAAGTAACACCAACTCTCTCATGCAATCCCCCATCCCACATGGAAGCTCGGGTTCCAGATGTATTCAGCTTGGCACAGTTAAGGCCTTACCCTTTACTCCTTTCTTGACCCAAGCAACTGGGAAGACCTGGGCCTGCCCTTGTCGTGAGTCAGAGCATTCACAGAGGTTTTTTGATAGATAAATAACTCTGTAATGACTTCATTTGCTTTAGTGAGTCCATCTGGATTGACTAAAGAGGAACCCACAACAACAGCTACACCCTACATGTATGTGTATGTAGAATAGAACAGAATAGTTTCAGGTACCTACAGAAACAGGTACCTACGGGTACCTCCAGCAACCATCTTGTCCCATTGCCTGATCAAGTCAGGGCTGACCAAAAGTTAAATATTTTTACTAAGGGCACTGTCCAACTGCCTCTAACACTGACAAGCCTGGGGCATCAATCACCCCTCTGGGAAGCCTGTTCCAGTGTTTGACCGGCACTTCAGTAAAGAAATGCCTCTTAATGTCCACTCTGAACCTTCTCTGATGCAGCTTTGAACCATTCCCACGGATCCTATGGAGAAGAGCTCAGCATCTCCCTCTCCGCTTGGCCTCCTCAGGAAGATGTAGAGAACAAAATACACACATGTAGTTATAAACATACATACATACATATGCATACAACTACAACCATAGGGACAAGTTTGTTTTACAGTACTAGATGGATTTTTTTCCTAATAAAAACATTTTCACATTGACTATTTAAAAAATCTACAGTTATGTAGCTCCCAATAATACCTGCATGCTATTCAGAAAAGTAACAGCAGATACGGGAACTAAAGGCAAAGAGTGAGGGCTGAGAGTCCCAGGCAGAAGGACCTGACTTCAGCAACCTTTCCTGAAAGCAAGAGTGGAGTTACCCTGTGCAATTCAATGTCTACAGTGTCTTGTAACATTGCCACAGAGAGCTCACCCCCCACACCAGTCTCTGCCTCATCATCCCATCACTCCAGTTCCCATAACAAATGATGTTCCCATTTCTCTCTCACACCAACAGAGCCAGTGTAAAACTCCTTCTGGCTATTCCCAGTCTCTTTCTACAGAACTAATATATTTACAAAAGTATTTCTTGCTTCTTTCATTTTCCCAATTTCTATCCTGGTTTTAATTAAACGCTCCCTGGTTGTGCAAGTGGGGCAGGGAGTGTTTCTTTCCCTTTCTGTAGAAAAAGCCCACCAAGAATGTTTCCTTAATCTCTCATCAGCATAAAATAAGCTTTCATTATGTCAATGAATAAGCTTCAAAGTTTTAATCAATTTCTCTGCTTACATAAGCATAACAATATTAGTCATGTTGGCCTATAAATTGTAGCGACCAGGCTTAGATTTTTAATTAAATTAATGTCATTACCTTCAGAGAGATGAAATATATTCTACCACATCCCCTATCTACGTGTTACTTCTCCTCCTTTTTGACTCCCCCTCAATTCTCTGCGGACTACAAAGGTGGGTTCAAAGCTGGGCACACCGGAGGAGCTTACCAGCCAACCACTCATAAATTAACAGCCATGTTTGGAAAAGGTATTCCCTCGGAGAAGCAGGACCTGTTCACATATACTACTAACCAAATGAAACAAGAAACCATAGGGATGAGGGGATAGTGGGGGAATGAATATGCCCACACATAAAAGATACTCCTTGCTGTCTGTAATTTGTGAAATACTGTACAAGCACAACTTTGGTTTGCTATTGTAGCAATTTACTGGTGCCTAATGAAACATTCGTTTGTGTGATGACATCTATAATAATATAGAGGCTCATTTAATCATAGAAATGAGGAGCTCAAAGGAACCTCAAGAGATCAATTCCATCCCCTGGTCCTCTCTCAAGTCATATAATAAATAACAGCAACCAGAGGAGCAAAACCAAAACGCGTAAAGAGAGCGGGTATGGTTTAGAATTTGGTCTCCTGTTGTGTTAGAGGTTATCACAGATAAATTGTCCTTGGAAAATACCTCCTCTTATTTGCAACATGCTTTAGCTCAGTTGTAACTCATACCAGATGAATTAAAGCTTAACTAATAATTCTGATGTTCTTCTTACTGAGGTTTGAAGAGTGTGTACTTAATGACTAAAATGTGTTTATTTAAAAATTACATAGCAGAGCAATGACAGTCTTTTGTAAACTCCAACAACCAATCTGTTTTGCTGCCTGCAGTTCAAAAAAAACTACCTTCCAAAACAGAAAATAACCTTTGGTCTCTGCACCACATCCCACAGAACAAATGGTTTCACCTTGCATACAGACAGCACCACCGCACCGAGGACTCATCTAAATCACTAACTGCTAAGCTGTTTCAGTCAGAGGTGCTATGGATTAATGCAGCTCTTCCAGTAAGTTCGTACAGGAAGCACAAATTCTATGTGTGTCACTTGTAAGCTCTTGAGGGCACAGGGGTTTTTTTATGTTTTCTAAACCTGAGGCATGTCCATGCAAGGGTGGAAAAAGTGCTCTACAGTGTGTGTGCTGCAGTCCTGGCTGTGTCATCACCCCTTTCACTCCCTGCCCCACATCTGAAGGTTGCAAGAGATGGACTGTTCCCTGAACTCAAAAGAAAGTGACAAAAGCCACACACACAGAGTGATGGGTGAGGACACAAACTGTGGGTAGAGCCAATGAGGTCACCAGTCCTCAGCTGACTCATTTCATGACACAGTGCAAGACACAGCCATAGATGTGGATAGGTATGGATAAGGATATGGATACGGATACTCAGATACTATTATACTGTGGTTTCTTTGTTATTATAAAACAATTATATAGATGACTCTTAGTTGTTCCCTTTGCCTGTGTGTCACTAAGCATCCAGAAGCAGCTGAAGTGTTGCATGGCTCCTTGGTCCTGCTATCAGTGCATGAGTCCAACCTGCAGGACTGTCTGGAAGGAGCACTGACTTGGACCCCAGGGTGTTTCTCACTGGAGAAGAAAGAAAGGCATTTTCATTCCACATAGGAAGAACTCCCCCAAGCCTCTTTCATACATTACTTCCTGAGAAGGCATTCTTCCTGGCATCCCGAGGGGACATACCTGCTTAAGTCTGTCAGTGGGAAGCCAAGAAACATTTGCTGACCAAGCCAACGAGGTAACTACATTCCAACTCCTTCAGGAGCTAAGCAGGACTCAGTCTTAGGGTAGAAACTCCTTTATGGATGTGTGTAGAGATAGAGGGTATGTCAGCTTTTCTCCAGCTCACTGCATATTTAAGCATGATTCCCAACCCAGGTCTGTGGGGCTCCTGGCTTTAGGGATCATTCACCATGATGAAATGAATAAATAATCATTCAGCTGGAGGAAGGCTGACAGCTACTGCAATAGTGTCATTGTCCACCTGTGTGTGTGGGTGGGAAATCAACCAGGTCTGCCTCTCTTTGCATTTTTAAACATTAAAAGATGGATAAATGGCTTCAGATAGAGAAACCAGGAAAAACTTCCCAGTGAGAGAAAAGATACTTGGCTCTCATCTCAAGGGGTAAGGCACAGCTTAATTCCCAGCAATGAGGTAGGCTCAGAGCAGACCAGAGTCTGTGTTAGACACCCAAGAAGAGTTATCAAATAAGTGGGGCATGATGTAGAGAGAAGGATGAAGACAGATTTTTTTGTGAGTGTAGATCTCTCTTTACTTTTATTAATCATGAGTGAGTGCAACATTTTAGGTTGTTTGTTGGGTTTTTTTAACATTTCATTGTCTTCCCCAAACCCAAAACTTCCCACAAAAAGTTTCAAACTTCAAAAAAGGCGGCCTTATGATGAGGGCACAGGACCCTTAAGCAGAGGACAGGAGTTAGCATGTCTTTTTAGCTGGATTTTGTTCTGAAATTCCCATGTTTCAATGGCAAAAAATCTCTGTGTGACAACACTAAGCCATAAACTATCTGGCAACGCTGTATACAAATCTATGCAGAAGTTTAATGGCAGAACCATGAGGGAAAGGCAGGCTTGCTGAAAGATCCCAGAACTGTCCATAAGGCCAAACAAAATCAGGACAGAGCAAGACCAGGTCTGGAGCATAGGGAAATAACTGCTGATCCAGCCTTGTGCTACATATATATCACCTATTACTAACACACTGGAAGTCATGAAGCACTGTAGAGTATGTAAGCACTGTAAAAATGTATTTTATCTGTTAGCAGAAGCTCTGAGCTTTTTGGATACTGAAGACCAGCTCCGTAAAGAGGTGATGGATTCTCATCCTGCTAAAGAGAGGTGGTCACCATTAGCAGCTCAGGATTCCAGTTTCCTTGTGTCAAAAAAGAAAAATCAGAGTGGAAAAAACAGGCACAGAGCTTGGGTTATCAGATTTTTTGGAGTATGACACCATTTTTGAATGGTGATCTTTGAGGCTGTGAATCCTGCTATTGCTCTGGTATAGAAGGATATAATCTGGTGGCAGATGTGGTGGAACTAGGACATAGTATAATAACTTTCCCGTGAAAATAAGAGTACAGCTAAATTATGCTTTTGTTTTGTGGAACAAATTCATTGGCATGGTAGAGGCAAACCATTAATTGTAGCAAAAACCATTAATTGTAGCAACATAATGCAAAAAACCAGCTCGAGTTTAACCCCACAGACAGCCCATTTCAAGGCACCTACGAACTACAACAAACAGTTAAATTTCCCCTAAGTGAGAGTTATATTTTCAGAGTTGAGGTCAAATTATAAAACTGTGACCTGGACTTTGGCTGAAACTTCAGAGTTCAGGAGTTTTCATAACAAAGGTTTTGTTTCATTTTGACATTACATGTGAATTGTGAAGCAGGAGATATTCTTATGAAAATATTGAACAAAATAAATGTTTTCCAGACAGACATCAGCTTTAAAAAAAAAATCGCCTAAACCCACAAGTATTCATTTTCAGTATTATTTTTTAAGTATTTATTAAAATTAAAGTATTAATTAGTATTAATTTTCAGACAAATATAAATACTGTGTTAAGTGTTTTCAAAAGAGGTTTTAATGCAAATGTTTTAGAGAAAGCAAGGGCTCTTCATAATAATATTAATTTAAGTGAAAGTTCAAATTCCCAATGGATAAAGAGGAATGTGAAATACTGAACTCAGTGGAGAAGCCTTGGTAGATCAGGAAGGATTTGCTGTCTGAAGGTATGTCTGCACTGAAATACAGAAAGAAATAGGATGAGATTAAGGGTAATTTATCTGCAAGGTTTGGATTTGAGGGAACAGCAATACATTTGTGTCTAGCAAGAAGAAAGACAAAATGGGACAATAAATTAAATTGGGTAACATATCTGAATGCAAAAATCCTTTCAATATGTAACCATTTTTTGGCTGTGCAGATAAGGCAGTATTTAGTTTGGCTGAGTCAAGAACTGGGATGACTACTGACATAGAGAATAATAAATCAACAGGGGCTTGACACCATTTTCAGCTTGACCAATTTAACTCAAGGCCAGTTGTTCTGAAATTATTCAAGTTCTTTCAACACACAAATGGTAAAGGAGATTAGGCCTGGTGTGCTCAGCACCAGAGAGGAGCCTCTGTCTGCTAAATATAACGATTTAATCCTTTATGTAACCAGGAGGTAAAGAGGGCCCACACCTTCATTACGTCCCTGGACAGAAAACAAAATTCAGAGAATCAGGTCTGTGACTTCTGGTATAAAATGTTGGGCAACATTTAATTGCATCTTTCAGGTGTAGGCATTGGTAGCAGGTAGTGGGTTTGAGATCATTAAAGAGGGCTGTGGAAAAAAAGAGCAAATTTGTGTAGGAAGTTTAGTAACACGATCTCAGACCAGATTAGCTGCTGACACGGAAAATTATCTCCGTGAGCTGCTTTAGATAAGTGGTGAAGGAAATGAAAAAATTCAGAGAGTGGCTGCCAAAAGCCAAAGGTGATATATCCCCACACACTGGTGTAAGAGAGACCAGGAGAGAGAAAGGAATAAACTTCTGAGCCTTCGTTTCCAATGTGTTTTTCTTACACAGCACTGATCACAGTCACAACCCCATGAAGGACTTGGACTTATAGAAACTGGGGCAGTATGGATAATAAATAAAAACCCCTCAGGAGAAGGCTTTTTTTCCTCCTCCCAGGTGACATTTTGCAGCCTGATGGTGTGAATTATGTGTCCACTCCTTGTCAATGCTCTCATACTGCCAGATGATAGGGAGCATCCACACTACAAATGGGAAACAGGCCCTAAATTCCAGAAAATAACACTGTGGTTTTTTCTGAATGCCTCAGTAGTTGGTAATCCAGAATTATGTAAATTTAGGCTAATTAGAAGGATATGGTGGTACATACATATTTTCTGAATTTAAAAAATAAAGCATTTGAGGAATCAGGAGACTGACTTTACTGGAAGACACAGGAAAAAGGCCTGGGGAATCCAGCCCCCCATGATATTTTGCAGTCTTTCAGATGTTTCCTATGTAAGGAACTTTGCCTTTTCTTTAAGAAATTGGTTCCGTGCCTTTCTTGGTTTTCCCTTTTGACATATTTTTACCAAAATTTATCATTCTACTTTCATCATACTACTTTCTTCAAAATACTTTAGAGCAGCAGTGAGTTCCCTAGACATTGTCTTCTTTGAAACTAGCTGTCACTGTTTGCTTTTTGGCATAAAAGTCTGTCAGGGGTGAGCTCCTATCTCCTCTGGTTACCCTCCACTCCTGGACAGGTCCTCATCCCTGTGCCTTGGAGCCCCTGGCTTCCCAATCATTTAGATTAGCCAGATATCCAACCATCTGTCTCTGCTTTGATCTGTTTTAAAAGAAAATTCGGCCACCAAGTACTCATGCTTCAGATAGATATGACGCTCATCATCACCAGGGGTCTTTACCTAGAGAGTTATTTGCAATGTGGGGGGGAATTCCCTATCCTACAAAATCTCCACTAGCAACAGAGAGTATCTGTGGGTTATCAGGCAGACCAATAGATTAGTAAATTACAAATTTAGTTGTGCAGATGCTACACTGAGGAGCCCTTTGCCATAGGCAGCAGAGGGCTCTGCCCTGGGAAGAGGGCTTCCCAATCTGCTCTCAAAAAGACCATTATGAAGATCCTCATATCTGAGGATACAAGCCAAATATGAAAAATACAGTATGTTGGAGCTGTGGGGAGCCTGTAGGATCAACGCTAACAATTTCATTCCATTGAAAATACCCTTAATGACAGAGAAGCGCTGGGCCATGCTGAGCTCAAGGAGAAGTGGCTTTGTGGGACTGGGCAATGCCAGTAGGAGCTCAGCTCAGACTGCCTGGGAAATCTGCTCCAAGGGAAGACCTTTTTTCTCAGATGGAGATTAGATTGCTGTCCTACCACAGTTAGAGCCCCAGAACAGTCACAAAATTTAAGATCTTTCTTTAAGCAGAGCTCCAGGGTTCATGGCTGCCTGATTCTGACCTAATAGTCCTCTGGGTTTATCTCTTGACAGAAATTTCATTTTTTTTTTAACTATCACTCAGTGTTTTGAGCACCTCTACAACAAGGTATTGAACGCTTTTCAGACATAGTGTCTTCACTTGCAAGAAAAACTTTGAGGGGAACTTGTTGACTTTACTGCTCCCTTGGTCATGTCACTGCTCACGCTGAATGCTCATTTACAGCCTTCTAGTGAACACAAAGGAAATTGCTCTTCAGTTGGGCAATGTCTTCTTTTAATAATCAGAAGAAGAATTAATTTATTAGATCAAAACCAGTAATATTCCAAGAATCTAAGGAATTCTTAGACATGGGACCATTACGAAGGGAAAAGTAAACTGTGTAAAAATAAAACCACAGGGCGCAGTCATTTTTTGATAATTATTGCTGCCAAATATGATTTTTGGCACAGTTTTTGCGGTGGGATTTTACACTATGGACAGCACTGCTATGACATTAACAAGCATGTTATCTGAGCACCTGAAGATACCTGTGCATGTAGTGGTTCAGGTGGAGCTGTAATTGTTGTGACTGCATGAAACAACAAGGATAAACAGAGAAGATCACTGAGCTCCACCCTAGCTGCAGAAAACGTTCAAAGTACTGAAACTTTCTGGTGTTCTCTTCTTCCAAATCCAACCAAAAATGAAGACTATTTGTTGATACTTTGGAGGCTTAAAAGAGATCTTTCTTCAGTCAGTTTTGCACATCTTTTAGCCTATCCCAAAGATCTAGGGAGAAAATTGCCTTTACCACCACAAAAATAGGAGCTGTCATGCTTCAGAAGAAAAGCTGGCTGCCAGCTGTGAATGTGAATGTATTTTTCGTTGAGCTTTTCTGCTTCAAAGCTGAGCATTAAAGGTGCTATGATACTTCCTTTGAAACAGGTTTTGATAAAATTAAATGGATCACAACTGTATGTAGTTAACTGTCACATATTCAACAATTCAACTCACAGTCATGGATGCAGAGCTAAGTCTGCATCACAAATTGAACAGCAAATTGATCTTCAGTTTCCACATATAATCTTTTAATTGGAGAATTTTATAATGAGCTCTGTAGCACTGAAGGTCTTTTATACAGAGAAAATTTAATCAACTAGTTCTGTATCAAGACTTTGTATCCCAAGCTAAAAATGGGCCTTTCCAGTAACTTGGATCCAGATAAGCTCTACTTTCAATGAATTTAAAATACATAATAATCCATATTTACAGAAAACTCAGAGTTGTTTGGTCTCTATACAGCGAGCGTTGTAGGACATTAATTACAAAAACAGAGTTTTGATTCCCACAGTTGTAGGTCGTCCTGTCAAGGTTGATCTTGACCAATAAGATGAGCCCTCATACCTTAAAATTACGTCCTAGACCTCACAGTGATGCACGGATTGTGGTTCCCATATTGCTGGAGGATGCAAAATGTCCTCTGGCCACCAAGTGTGAAATTAGGCAGCTGTGACAGGGTTAGCACTGTCTCAGGAGGGAGTTAGTATGCCAGAAAAGACCCAGGAGCCTAAGACAGAATCCTGCCTGAAGCTCATCTGGTCTGGGCTTGACCACCCTGATTCTATAGCAACATCAGGGTACTCCAGTGCCTATTGTAATTTTTTTCACATTCCCCCAAATTCAAACTGTCCTTCCTGTAGGCCTTTTCAGACATCTAATTTCATTCTTAATGAGGTCCTTGGGCTACATCATGTGGTTACCTATGCCTTTGTTTTCTTCTAAAAGGCCAGTAAAACCAAACCAAAACAATAAATATTGAGATAAAATGACCTAAGTGCTAAATTCCAGGATGTTTACTAATTATATTAGAATCTCTTGAGATACAGTCCATTGAGGAGAGGACAGTGTCTGCTGCTGACTTAGGTCAAACTCTAGAAACATTCTGAGAGCTGCCTATTAATGACTCACTTCCTTCCATCAAAATGAGGAATTGAAATTGCAATTGTGCTACCAGTTGACTTGACTCTGAGGTCAAAAATTTAAAGAAGTTAAAACACCAGAGCTGCCAGACCAGAGCTCATCCAGACCACCAGAGGAAAATCAGACATTTCCAAGCTCGCAGGGAAAGCAATGAACCCAACAGTATCCTGGTTTTACATGCAGTTGATTAAGGAGATGCCCTTACAGAACTTACTGATGCTGAGTTCTGTAAATCTTGGTATGCCAGGAAAATTCCATAGAATGCCAAAAGCAGTGTCCATATTAAAAACAAGGCTGCAGTAGTTCAATGAATACAGCTGATGATTTCAAAAATGTTTTCAATACAAGGAGAAAAGCTCATACACTATCCAGTAAGCCACAGATCCTAAAATTCCCCTTCATTTTCAGGCATATCTCAGCTGTAACTCAATGCAAAGAGCATCAAGTTAGAAGAGGAATATTTAATAAAACATGGCAGCAAACCAGGAAGTGGTGAAAGGTAGTTCATGCATGAACTAACATGGCTACAAGTTAAAATAAAGTCCCTAAATGGAGGTCCTGCTAGGAGCAATCAGTGAAAAAAACCAAAAATAACAGAACATTTACAGGGATTTGATAAATTTATGACCAAGATTACAGAAGGTTGATTCCTTTGTCAACTGGAGCTGAACTCTACTGGAGCACTTCCAGTCCTGTGAGCTGCTCTCCCATGGACCAAATTTACCAGAGGATGCATCCCACTTCTCCCCACTGATGTTACCCAAAGCCATATAAGTTCCAGGCTCTGATAAGTGTGCGTGACACAACTTCTCTCTTCCTGCTGCACCTCTCTTTGAACTGTTCTTTGGCACTGCCTATGAAAGAAAACCAGGAAACTAGATTCCTAATCTATGCATATCAGTTTACAGTTTACCACTACATGCTGTGAAGGTTCTTCCCTGCTCCCAACCTCAGACGGCGATCAAATTTTCCACTGTCATCATGTTATCTTAAATATTCAATGAAAAAGAGTGATAGCAAATATCCCTGGAAAAAGGAGCTCCTTGTTCCCTGGAATAAGGAGCTGAGGACCTGTGTAAAGGATTTCCTACCCCTCAGAAACTGCTCCCCAGTTTTCTGCTCTTAGTTTCAGACAGATCCATTTCAACCACATTGCTTCTACTTTTGCTTGTTCCAGGGTATCAGAAGATAAAAAGCTTTTGTGCTTTGACATTAGATTGAAAAGCAGAGTTACAAAACTGCTATAACAGTGAGGAAAATTTCATCACAACCTATCATGGAAGGATGAGATCGAACACAAGATGATAGTGCTTGCAGCATTAGTAATGGAAAAGACCAGTAATGTCACAGAGTGTTTGAAAGGATAACTGGAAACACATTTTGACTATCTTATTTTTTATGAATAGTTGTACTACTTGTCAAATTGTAGTTGGATTATTACTCTGGTGCTGAATATAGGGCAAACTCAAGGAGCTAAGCTAATTTTCCTCAGTCAAAGCAGCATCCTGTCAAATTCAGTTACAGAGACAAAGAGTTCAAATTTTAATTGGACGGAGAGGAAAATTAATATGAATTGTTGGTCTGGATGAAATCTTTTAATATACTCCAAGTCAGTAGGATTTGGAAGTGACACCACCACTCAGGCTTACGATATAGCCCAGTATCATGTCAGAGGAAACAAGAGCATGCTCAGAAACAGCCAAAATCTATCGTGCAGAGGGAACTGCTGAAAGTAAGTGTTAAAATATCAGACACATCTGGACTTAATCCATAAGCAAACTTTCTCTTGAATTTGAACTTGGATTCAAAGAATAGAGGGCGGGGATGGCAGCTATAAACCCTCCTGTGGTGTGACAAGTGAGGGCTGTTCTCATTAAGGTGATGCTGTGCTTTTAATTAGATAGTCCCTTCACTTGGCTCTAAAGTGTCAAGTATAATTAATACGACATTGATTACTCCACAGTAATCTTGGGAGTTGATTTTTTTTTTTTTTTTGCATTCTTCAAAGGCCACACACTGCTCTGATGGAAGTGGGATGATCCCTTTGCTAGCAGTCTGGGTAATCTCTACTTTCTGTTCTTGTGCCTTGTCCTACTGTCTATCTTTTCTTCCTTTATTAAGGAAGAGTTTTCCTATCAAAGGTTTTTTTTAAACTTCTTTTTAACTTCTGTGTTGCAATATGCCTGATTACCCCAGGAAAGTCAGGGATAGGCACCGGCAACCAAATGTCTCATTATCTGTCCATCTAGAGATGCAAACATTTGCTTACAGGAGTTGAGGGGCATAATTTCAACATGTGTACACATGCACACACACATACTGTGGCACCAGCAAGATGCAATATTGTCACTGTAGTGGATCACAGCTGTGCCCACCCTGCATGTTCCTACTGTGGTTAAAAGGAGCTTTCACCTGCATTTTTCTACACTACACTTTTTTCAAACATGAGTCTTTTCTTTCTTCTTTTTTCCAGAGGAAGTCAAATAGTGGTTTTTTTCCCCCACACTCTCTCAGAAAGACAGACATGCACGAATTCATGGTTTACAGCATAGATGTCTCCAGGTGTGTAATGAAAACTGACATTTTGTTTTTCATCCGACATAACGTCTTCAGCCTCCAAACTGGAATGTTACAACTGACCTGGAGACCTTAACACCCAGGTTTTGCTGTGTGACTTTTCGTGCCATTGTCTTCTCACTGCTTTGCCAGGTGGTGTGAGAGGATGTAGCTGAGTTCGGAGCTGTCAACTGACTGTTCCCGTAGAGGGGACTCCTGGGTGCACCGGATTGTGACCTTCATTGAGCTCCAAATCTCCTCAAAGAACCATGATTTGGTCTTTACACATGCCTGATTTTCTTCCTGTGATATTTGTTACCCAGCTTCTTAGGGATATCACTGAAGCTGAGTTTCTCACTGCTCTTCCAGTGCTTCATAAACATAAAACCATGTTCCATAACCTAATGAATTTTAGAGCTCGTGGGATTACACAGCACGGACCAAGGCAATCAAAGGAACACAGACCTTCCTAGATGGTTTATTAAGCACAAACAACTGTGCCTGGCAGGCAGACACACACAGTGAGCCAAGGCTTTCTCTCCTGCCCAAGTCACAGCTTTGTCTTAGCTCACCAGGGACCCCCAGGTCAGTGGCCCCTCTGCACAGCTCACAGGGACATCTAGTGACTGAGCCCCAGGCTGTTGGCCAGTGCAGGATTGTGAAGGCTGCTTGGGTAATGTCCTATTTTCTGTAGAGATTTACTAAATCTAAATATTTTAAAACCAATATAGGAGCTGAAGCCTCTTCTCCCTGTGGCACAACAGGATGCTCTTCCACTGTTTATCTTGGTTGAGCACAGGAAGTTGTGTTGTGGGGAAGCATTGGTGCAGATACAACTTGTTAGTATGTTGTATATTTGCCCAAAACGTCTGGACAGGATTCAGGGTAATCTGCAAACGTTCAGCCAGATAGATGTGTCTCTTTGGGCTGGTGTGAGTCATGGAGCACTGACCTACTGGGGAAGGAAGGAGATTAAATAATTTACAGTAAAAGCCATTCTGGTCTTTGTAGCTATGTGCACATGCAGACCTGCCTCATCTCAAAGCACCAGAGAGGACTCATGAGCTCTTCAGAGATTATGAGAGCTCTGACTATGGCAGGCACTGAAGAGATCATGGTTCTCCTCAGGGTTCAACAGGACTAAATGTTTCCATTTGAATCACAAGATTAGGACCAAAGGATGCTGCTGTTACTGCAGGCACAGACACAGAAGCACATTCCTCTGATTCAGCGGCAAATCGACTTAGTTATGGTGGCTGAGGAAGGCTATTCTCACCCAAATAATGTGAATTATTGCCATCTAGCTTAACCCACAGAGGAAGGAGTTTAAGATAAATCACATTCTTTGTGGAATGATCCATGGACTGAGAGCACACACCCTGACAGTTACTACATCTCAGCTGACGCTCAAGCCTAAGAAGGATTTAAGTATTCCACAAGTTGACCATAGATCTTCTAGCAAGCCAAAGGCCCCAGATACCAGCTGTTGGGAGAAATGGTTGCTCTCCATGTGCTTATCAACTCCATCCAGTGCACACTGTCACAGATGCCTGAGATCAGCTCAAGCTTATGCAAGCAATGCAGATCCATGGCACACACACATCAGATCCTGTAATCTGCAGCAGACCTACCCCTTCCAGACTGCTGCTGCATCAGGACCTGAGTTAGATGAATGTTGCTACTATTCACTTGTTCATCATTTTTGCTTAGAAACAAGTTTAGTATTCATCTGACTCAGCTCTGAGAGTTTGAAAGACCTAAAATCAGGGTGAAGACAGAAGGGAGAATAACCTAGAGAGGTCTGATTTCTAACATTTAAAAGAGTACAGCAAGTTCTGAAGTTTGAGGATTAATAAACCTCCAGATTGCTTTTTATCATTAATTATAACCGGATAGTCTGGATGTGAACGTATATTTAAGTTCTGGCTAGTAACCAGAGGAGCAGGGGCAAGATAAGATGAAAAATAAGGAGGGAAAAATATTGAGCATATCTTTTTTTTAAAATCTCAACATTTTTGACAGAAGCTTTGAGGATAGTTTTCATTTTATCCCAATCAGACTACTCTAGTTATGGAAAACTGGAAGATAGCCACGTTTTTACCACATGAACAATTTGGTAACTTTAAGAAATATTTTTATTAATAGCTTTTGTGTCTGTGTGTGTGTGTGTATGTAACATCTGGGCACACAGAAGTGTTAATGGTCATTAATGTTTGCTTCTCTGCTAAAATAACTGAAACCATGCTCAATGTTGCCAAACAACCTGACCTCACTTTTCTATCCCCACCCCAGTTGTGATAGAAAGAAGACCACTATCACTGCCAGCAACTCAGAAAAACAAATCAAAAACAATAAAACCAAAATATATGAAATAGATTAAAACTCAACTCCTTTTCATAATTCGAGGCCACAAGAGTCTAAGATAAGCTCTTAAGTTTTTGAGGACTGTTTTGACCTGCTCAAGCAACACAATGGTTTTGTGGCGCTTCACATCTTTGTCTTGGTATCTTGTTTACCAGGAGATGGCTCTTTTTCTACTCATCAACAGGGCTAAGAATGGAAAGGAAATCATACAGAAAAATGAGTATGCTCTCAGCTGTCAGTACCCTAGAGTCAAGTTCATTTGGGTGCACCACCTGAACATGGCTGGGAGCTATTGCTGAGGTCACATCACTGAAGGTGCTTGGCCAGAGGAAAGGAATAGTTGATGGTTAACTCTCTGGTGCACATTTGAGTAACAGCCTCCCAGCCAATCCTGTAAATTAACATTATCACTTCTTGAGAATACATTAGAAGTATTTTCTTCTCAAGATTGAACACAGGGGACAAGAGAAGGAGGTAGGACTATTCACTCATTTTGACTTCACTTGTCTAATTAAATGTCCACATTCGGAAGCCAGTCCCCTTTATATTTAATGGAAACAGCAGGAAGATAATTCAAGATAAAGCTTAACTGAGAGCTCTGAATTCCCCCTTGGAAAAGCGTCCATTTATCGGCTGACTATGCCTTAAGGAGGTAGTCTGCATACCCCACAGGGTAATAATACTGTCAGCACTCTAACTAAGGATGGTCTTCATCATATATTTTCAAGCTTCAGTGAGACATGCTTTCTTTGGTGGCATTGCCACAAAAGTGTTTTGACCTTATAAAAATTACCAGCATTAATTATATCACAATGCATTTGCACCTTCCTTATTATTTTAACTTGCATTGGGGCATTAGGAGAAGGAATTTAATCACATGGATTTAACAGTATATTAAATTAGTCTTATAGAAGTCCTAGTAATAATATAAGTCATAACAACCCCAACAGGTTTGGCAGTACAGTGTCACAGGTACAATACTACTTCTCTGAGACATTGTGAGAAGTGACCTGACCAGAAGGTAGGTTCTCACAACATTGCTGAATGGCAATGCTGACCCTGTTAGGAGGACCATGTACTTTCCAGAAAGTCTACTTGTATCTTTAATGTTAACACAAATGCAGATCTGGCTGCACAGTCGAGGCTAATGTTGGAGTTCATTTATTTATTCCAACTGGCAAGAGATTGAGCACATTGCTAGAGCCTGAACACATTGCTCACCCTCGTCACCCCAGGCTGTCCCACCTGCAGTCAGGATGCCACCTCATCAATTTCTTGTGTGTCCTCTCCCATATTTGTTAGATCCATGTTACTGCCTCAATTAGCACTGGACAAACTGCAATCCTAAAATGGGCTGGATAAAGTATGCCCCTTTTTCTTTAGTGTTTTTAAATAAACTTCAGCAGGATGCTCTGGGCTCCTCTGCTTAGCCAGATGAAAGTAGGGAACTCTTTAGAAGTTACTCCTTAGAAGTAAAGCACCACAGATGGCATAAACACTTTCAACAGATGGTTCAGTAGAGAAACTCCTTAAACTTGATGCCCTGCATGTGATGCCCATCTCTAGTGGTTCAGCAGCCAAGTTCTCCTAAGTTCACCTGCACAGTGATTTCTTTCCATCAGAATACAGATAAGACTCTTAATTTGGGGTGTCCAAGTTAAGCAGTGCTTTCCAGTGGTTAGAAGATACCTACAGAAGATGTTCAGCTTGCTGATACCTTTCATACACACAGGCTGTCATTGTACCTCTTCCCACCAAGTGTGAAGGATCTGTCCTTGAGTTGTTACACAGACCTGGTGCAGGAGCCTCTGAACATTCCCACTGCTCTACAGAGCAGAGGCAGAGCACACTCTGCTTCCTACCACTTACTTATACAGAACAGGCACAATTTGCCCAGCAGGAATGTTTGTGCAAATGGTCCATTTTACATACAAACATAGTGGTTTGGGGCTCTCTCTGTGCATTCACAGCTGAACACATGAACTATAGGTCTGTGAGGTTTTCAGTTTGTTTTGGGCTTCTTTAAGATGAAAACAAGTTATACACAATAACTGGGACATGACAGTGACAGCACTATTCCAAAATAAACCCCTTAGAAAAGACCCTGCAGTCAATCATTATGCCATAAACCACAGTCAAATAAAAGAAGACTAAAGAGCAGAAGAGTTTTCTTCCAAATCCCCCTTAGTTTTCTAGTAGTTTCTTTGCCTTCCTTATGATCACCAGGCCATGATTTTCTCTTCTACTCACAAGCCCTCAGAAGCACCTTTGATGAATTCCTGCAGGGCAGTGATGACAGAGGTTCGATGTGAGAGAATATTGACCACATTTCTGTTCTCAGTGACTTCTCCACTTCTTTTTTTTCTGTGTTTCAAGTGGAAATAAATTTAGTAGTAGTAGTGGTGGTGGTGGTGGTGGTTTTTATTATTATTATTATTATTATTATTATTATTATTATTATTATTATTACCATCATTGTAATTTCTAAATACTTGCCCAGGATTCCTCCATTCCCTCTGGTCAGTGGACTTGCACAAAATTAGGTGGTGACCTCTGTCTCCAAGACCTCCTAACCACCACATACTGTGCTCATAAACAAAGTTCACCGGATGCTCAGCATCCAGCTTTCATGAAACCCTGCCAAGTCTGTGAGCACTAAATGTTGAACTAATAGTGAACTTTCATAAAGCGGGTCATATAATAAACTTCCATGAATTACTGTTGTAAGCTGCTGTAAATTGCTCTGCGGCAGGTTCCAAGCAACGTTTTTGCTGTCCTTTCACTAAAGCTGCAGTAAATCCTTAGAAAGAAGAACCAAATAAGATGTAACCTATCTCCAAAACTTGCAGTCTTGCTGCAGTTTCTAGACCGTCTTCAGTCACACAATGCAAAAAGTGGAGCAATATTGATCAAGGAATTTTTTGTTAATCATGTGCACAAATTGGAAGAAACCTTTCGTTGTTCCAGAGTCTAGATATTTCTCTGAAGAAAGTAGAAAAAATAGATTTTTTTTTTTCAAAATGCAAGGACCTTGGCTTTAGACAGAAGTTCACCTCCAACAGGAGTCAGGAGTTCACAGCTTCTCTGAAAAGCTAGTCCAACCATGCAAGGGACTTTTATAACACCAAATTATTTTGCAAATTCAGCTGTGATGTTTCTTGTCCCTTGGCTCTCCCACCCTTTGGTCAACCCCAGACTCAAAGGAAAGAGCAGCTTTGAGAATTAAGTGAATACAGATAGAAGTCACTCACTTCTTTTTTTTCTTTTCTCTCCTTACCTTTCCCTACTTTCCTGTCCTAACAGGCTCTCTCTGCCTGTGACCTTCATGGTTGTTTGCTATAGGTAGTGTGGGATCCTCCATCCACCTTACTGGGATGTCTTCTCCTCCACAACAGTAAACCAGCTAACTCCAAAAATAAAATTAATATTTTATTACTAGTATCTTTCCCTAGGAAATGCTTCTGTGTCCTACAGGCTAATGGAGGGGGTATCCTGCACTCTGATTAAATATGGCCACGAACGTGATACACAGGAGTTAATAGAAGAACCTGCCTATGAGGGAGTCTGGGAAGTTCAGCAGCTTGGGAAGTGATGTAGCTTCTAATTATGCTCCCCAATTTACTTCAGTCTTTTGTCCTGAACTACTCCATGTAAAATCTTTTCAAAGCAAAGCATATCAGAGTTAAGTATTTTGATGTGTATATTTAAGACACTGATGTCTTTTCCTGAACCAGTCATTAAATGCACAGCCCTGCAAGGTGCTGGTTTCCCCTGGTTTTCACTAATATGAACAGAATTCAAAGGAATTTTGTGCTTTCTTGCAAGGACTAAGCAACACACAAGACCAGGGTCCAGCATCTGGAATAGATGTCCCATCCCAACTACGTATCATATCTGCAGCTCCCGATATGGAATATTTTCCTGGACAAAAATAAGAGAATATCTTAGCTCAGCCAAAACTCTGTTTATCATTTTCCCCTTGCAAATTGCAGCCATACTTTGATTACGTCTGCTGAAAACTCCTACCTTTTTTTTCCCCTTTGCTTGATGATATTCACTATTATCTGTTGTAGGGAATATCATTCACTCTGTTTCTATTCACAAGACATCCTTCCAGCCCAAGTATGAGGGTAAGAAATTTCATAAAAGCACAATCACAATCTGTCTAGGAGGAGAGGAGATAGCTGGGAGACAGACAGAAGAGAGGATAAAATGTGTTCAGTCAGCAGGTCCCACAGTGGCTGAAAAGAGAGTCCCTTCGAGGAACTACATCCTGTTTCATATCTTTTCCAGGAAATTAATTTTTCAGGAGTTGAAGAGGGTTGCCAGGTAAAAGGTCATGAAACACCAAAATCCTTTATTTATCCCCTGCAACAGAGCAAGATTTCCCCACAACACTGCACCCATGGGCTCCAACCTTCTCCCGGAGGAATCTCTTCAGAAGAAGAGTGTGTGACTCCCTGCCCTGCAGCCCTGGGGCATCCTGCCAGCTCTTCCCTGTGTGAAAGGCATCAGTCCACAAGGTACCCGACAAGCTTTAGCAAACTCCTTCCATGGTGACTAATCAACAGAAATCACAAGAACTAACTCTTCATTTATCCTCATTACACATGGGACAACTGGCATTTTCCAGGCTGTCAGACAAATGTATTCCCAGAATGAGTTTCATACACAAAATATGTAGGCAGTAATGTATGTATGGACATATAAATCTTTTCTTAATCATTTCTGGGATGGTTGGCAGGAAAACTGCAGTGTTCTTCAGCTGATCTGGAGAAATATAAGAGCAGCTCATGCACTCAATCTGTGAGTGTTAAACTGCTAGGAAAATTAATAATAATTGTTAGGAAACAGTAATTCTTATTTATTATTATTCTATAATTATTAATTGTTAGGGAAGTGTAGAAAAGAACTTTGAAAGAGGTAAGTTTCTTATTTTGGTATCTCTGCACTAAAGGGGTGGGCATAAGCAATGAACAGGAAAGTGATCTCTCCATGAGAAGGGCTGGATCCAGCACTTAGCTCAGGTTTTGGGAAGCAGCACACACAGATGTAGGAATGCACACTACAAGGACTGAGCATCAGCCATGCCAGGTGGCTCCGTATTCTTAGGAGTTCTAACCACCGCCACAGGACTCGTAGGTAGAGAGGAACAAAGAGGGGGGTTGTGTGTTAGACAATGACATCTTTGCCAGTAGGGTCAGGGAGAACACATCATATATGTCTTTCTCTAGGTCTTACACATGGACACGGGCCTGTTCCAAAACTCACTGAAATCACCAGGACTTTCTCCACTGACACCAAGCTCCAGATCCGGCCCATGAAGAGCTGCAGCAAGACTGCAACCATATGGAATTATTTCTGAGTCACAGTAGTAAGAGATATAACAAAAATATGTTGGCTTGTTTTAGTTGGTAAACATAACAGTCTTGGCAGGCTCAGCAAGAGAGCAGATGCTAAGCGGTCTGGAAGCTATCCTCTCATCCCTGGTGGTGGCTACTTCAAATGAGGATGAAGACCATGAAGAGGGCAATGTGGGCATGCCAGCATTGCTGCTGGCTTTCTACCTGTCCTGTAGACAGAGTTTTCCCAGTCTGGCAGTCTGAAAGCTAAAAATTCCCTGTATCTAAACAAAACCATGGGAAAGGACATACTGAGCTAGATAAATTACGGTTATGAAATGCAAGTATTTAATTAAATCTTGTCTGGCTGTATTTTGTACCCTTCAAAAAAAAAAAAAGTCCAAAACTAATCTGGAACTGACTGCCTATGTTATAATTTACTAGAAACTCTGTTGTCATCACTTCAGTTCATAGAAAGGAAAAATAAGGCCAACAACAGCTTTCATCAGTTCTTTTAAAAAAGAAAAATTCTGCATTTTAAAGAAAAAAAATTAAATACAGAGACAAACCCAGGTCCAAGTTTGTGGCAACTGCAGGGAGGTCAACCAGGCCAGTCAAGGTGAAGAAAGGTGGGTCAGGTTAGCAGAGGGCAGACAGGTTTCCCAGTGTCCTCCCACTGGCTGTCCTGGCAGCCCTGGGAGGCCCTCCTGACCCTGCATTTGTCTGTATGAAGTCCTCTGGCTCCAGCTGAGACAGGACATCTCCTGACTGCCAGCAGCTACATGTCTCCATGATGGTGCATAAAGCAGACTGCAGACAAGAAAAAGTGTGAGGCAGCCGCAGGATCATGCCATGGCAAAGGCTTTTCCAGATGGGAGTTACCTGGAGGGGACTGTGACCACTGCCCTTGCCCCTTTGGGTGACCTTGACTGCTCCACATCCAGGCTCCTAACTGAAGGGTGACTAACTCCTCTACTCTCCATCCACTCTGTCTAGGAATCATAGAATCATAGAATAGTTTCAGTTGGAACAGACCTTTTAAAGGTCATCTACTCCAACCCCTCTGCCACCATGGGCAGGGACACCTCTCACTAGACCAGGTAGGTCAAAGCACAGTTCAGCCTGGCCTTGAACACTGCTAGGGATGGGACAACCACAGTTTCTCTGGGCCACGTCTTCCAGTGTTTTACCACCCTTGTTGTATGAAAAATTTTTCATTTTATCTAATATAAATCAACCCTCCTTCAGTTTAAAACCATTACCCCACGTCCTTGTAAAAAGCTCACTTACATTTCAGATCTTCTTAGCAACCATTTGTTCAGGACCTACAAGAACAGCAGCCAAGGTTTGTGAATGGAAGTATAATATGTTTAAATAATAATAAAGATGTCAAGGGCAAAACAGAATTACAGCTTGCTTACAAAGTAATTTATAAAATCTACAGTGTGCAGCAGGTTTTCCAGAGCATCGGACTGGCAGCTCAGGTGAAACAGAGGCAGGGCACCAGGGCTGGTGGCTGTATTGTAAAAAGGCAGCTCCACCCAAGCTGGTTTCCTTGGAGTGTCTCTCTGGAGGTTTCCTGTGTCTGGTTTCAGCCAGCTGGTGAACTGTTAAAGGGAAATGTCAGTGCACACCATTTCCCCACCAACGCACCCGCTCGGCTTGGGGTGTGTCAGAAAACCCTGCTCACATCTCCCTGTTGAAAGCTGCCTCATTTTGAGTCTTTTATGGATGGACAGAGTTTATCTGGACTTTGCTTGCTTTCATAAACTTAGTCATGCAACAATGCACAGTTCCTGTTTCATGTGTGTGTGGTCACTAGATTGGTCAATAGATTGTTTATTCAAACCAAATGGCTCACGTGCAATAGGATTTTCTTAGGTCTTTTTTTGTCCCTTGCATGCAAAGACAGCAGCACATGTCATGTTGGTTTTATTGTTTCTTTTTCTTTTCTCTGCAAGTAGCAGTGACACCAAGAGGAGCAAAATGAAGGTCATTTTTACAGATTTCATCTGCAGGTGGAGCATGTATTCCCTGTGGATAGACACCTAATCCTGAATATTTACACTAACCATCTTCAAAAGGCTATCATTTAATGTCATAATTTGTAAAATAGATATGGACCATTATGGCAATAGTGCTCCTTTCCTGTGAAAGATTGCATGTGAGAGGAAACAGGAGTTTACCTAGATCCTGAGATTTTGAGATGCTTTTACAGCATGAAAGATGTCTCCCAACATTCTGATTTTTTATAAAAAAACCATGATTTTGGGTCCCTACGCAAAAAATTTCGGCAAAGGTTATTTTGTATTGAAAAACAACCCCCCCCCCAAATTTTATCTAATTGAAAAAAATTATCCATTCTGTTTGAAAGCTGAAAAACTAGGCCTCTTGTTTAAGACACCATGCAGAAATGAGAGCAGAAAGCTCGTGGTCAAAGAAGGTGATAGTCTGAGGGAAGTAAATAGATAAGGAAGAAGCATCAGGACGATTCTCTGATAAAGGACAAAGATACAGCAGGGTTAGTTGACTTACATAGGGTCCCTCCGGAGAGAGAAGTGCTAAACCTCAGCCTCCTGACTCCAAAGCCAATGCCTTAACCACAAGGCTAGTCCTTCCACCTCTAAAAGAAGGATTATTTCTTTTACCGTTGGAAGCTGTTCTTTTTATCCTATTGGCGTTTAAGAACTGAATGTTTTGTTAGCCATTAATTTTGGATGAGTTTGCCATCTGAAATCTTATAGCACTTACAGTAGTTTTTTGAGATTTCCCTTGTTGGACCATTCATACAAGTAGATATATCTTATTCTTTCCTTGGCTTCTTTCTGTGTTTGTTTTGGCTACTAATACACTCTACTTACAAGAAGAATAAGGGAAACTTTTCCAAAAAATTAGCACACTTAGTTATGAGAGAGTCAAAAACTTATTATGCCCTTGCAAAGCGGGACTGACAGAGAGAATTACTCTTTTAATTATTTTTCCTAGGCCCAGAGGAAGCAAAATATTTGAGAGAAAAACAAAACAAATCTGTTTACCATCCCCAAAATATGGCGAATTTGTAACTGGAGAGGGCTGCACACACTGGTGTAAAGTGCCAGCCTCATGGGCAGTACCAAAACTCATTCAACATTTGAAAAAAAGGTTTTCTTTAGGTGGAGGCCAAGCACAACAGCAGTGAGTTTCCCCACAGACACACACTCACTTTGCTTTCATCTGACAAACACAGGTCCGTGAATTTGCATCAAAACTAATTTATTTTTTTTTTGGGGGAGAGCCAGTATTTCTTTTTGCTTTGCTTATGGCAAAACACATGAAAATATCCAGTGGAAGAAAGTTCTACACAATTCCAAAGTCCTACTTAAAGCAAAATAATTTGTAGGCTGTATGGTCTTCATGTTGGATATTTCATTTATTAATTTCTTCTATGAAGAACATCGTTGAAAGCTGGACTGGGACCTTATGTAGAAGATCAATTTCATCTCTTTTCCATTGGATATTTATTTTGTTAACCCAGATGTCCCACCAGAGTTCCTGGGGTGCCTGACTCCATTGCTTGTCTCCAAGTCACAGTAGCTGGCTCATGAACACATTTCCTTTGTAACCCAGGAGGCTGAAGCCAGGGGATGAATGGAGTCTGCTTCCCAAAATTGCCATCTGCCTTTTCAACTTCAACAATCAACAATCAGTATGTTTTATTAAATATACTGGTCCAAAGCTGCATTTTGTTGGGAACACTCTGGATCAATTCTGGGTTGACTCAGCCTCTTGAGATGAGGTTGCAACAAGAGTCTGAGCCATAAACACATACAGAGTGATTCCCTCCACGAGATGTCCCCTCACCCACAGAACCACCAGTGTCCCATGATGCCTTACACCTGCCTGCAAGAGCTGGGCTGGAGGAAACCTTCCTCTTTTCTTCATCCTGATAGTCGAGCTTTGGTTTAGCAGGACAAAACAGTCACAGTTCTACACAGCCTCTAGGAAATGCTCTTGGTTCGTCTCCCTTCTGTATTCAAAGAGTTTTAGAGGCATCAAAGATGAACAACAGCAGGCAAAGGTTTAAGCTTCTTCAGGCATCTCCACTGAAATGCCCCAACACCCCCCACCTCCCTGCATAGCTTGTGGCCTTGGTGTACTGCCTTTAAGGACAGCAAATCTGGCCTTGAAGTGAACTTCCAGGCAGCTCCCAAACAATATTGAAGACAAAAACATCCAGTGCCTGTGGTATAATGTTTACCAAGGGTTTGCCCTTGAGTCCTTGACTTATTCCCACAGTGGCTGAGTTTTCCATGTGGTCACCTATCCAAGTATTATTATTATACAGCTCCAAAGCTGCCTTGCTCCCTGGGGTAAACAAGATGAGATGGGTTCATCCCAGGATGGAAAAATGACAAAACAGAGCTGCTTTCAACCAGTGGAAATCTCAGCATCCTCCTTACATGCAAAGTCGACTTAGGGCACTTCTTCCTTCCTTCAGGGTTGGGTTTAGCTCTACAGTGGACTGACAAGCCCAACACAGGGCACCAGGTAAGATGGGATCAAACTCTCCATGAGGTATTAGTCATCCCTTCTTGTTTTTATTTTTGATATACGAGAGGCCAGTCATAACTTTTTGCATATCCTAACTAAGAAAGTTATCAGTGTATTATTCCCACCAGAAACAGACTCCTTCACCATTACATTTAATTAATTTCAGGATCTTTAAATCAAGTCCATATGAATGGTGTGCAGAGTCTGATCCTCAAATGCCCATGTGTATTAATTAAATTCTTATTTTAATAAAAAGAATCCTCATTTAAGCTACGGGAAATTGCAGTGTGTGTGTGTACATGATCCTTCTGTCCATGCTGCTTTTTCAAGTATATTTACCTTGTCCACACACTCATCCAAAATTAAGTTAATGGTCCCAATCCATCCCTCAGGACTCTGCAGATGGCAGAGACTAGTCATAAACAGTTTCTCTGAGAAAGTACTAGGGGAGCACACAGAACAGATCTCTTGAAAAGGAGGAAGGATAAAAATATTATTAGGGTAAATTATGTTATTCTGTGCTGCAGAAGGAGAGTAAGAGAAAAAAAGCAGAAATAACTCTGGTACAGGTTCTTTGCAAGTTACTTTCTGCAGCCAGCGGATCTTCTACCATTTGCTTTTAGGCTACCTTGGCTCCACACCGGATTATCCCACAGAAAGAAAGGTGCAAAAAGGAAAATAAATGCTGCAATCCAAAGGAAATTCCTGCAGCAGAAATACTAGTGGGATAATAACTGTACTTATCAGCACATCATTTGGCTTGAAACTGTCCAGCTTTTCAAAAAGTCTGGTGAGGGGGAATTTTCCACCTCATCATGACAATTATAAAGTTAAAATAAATAGTTTTACAAAAACTGAGTCCACAGAAAACATTTAATTTGCATTCCTGAGTGGTTTGTTTGTTTGGGGTTTTTCTGGCCACAAATATAAGTTTTCAAGATCCCTGAAGCACTGTGTAAATCTGTTGTTAAATAGCTCAAGAGACCTGTCTACTTTGATGTGCATAGCAATGTCTAGAAAAAAAAAATAGAAGGCAACTGGATTTGATTTCTTGTCTACAACACCCTCATACAGAGTCCAGTGTATCTAGTCTCTGTTTCATTTTGGGAGCAGGTACTTCACAAACAGCAAAAAGGCAGGTCCAGCTTTGAGGGAGGTCAATAGTTTACAAAATTGCAAACGCTGTTTTTTCTTTAAGTACATTTTATTCTTCAGTTTATGAATCCAAGTCCTGGTATTTGCAATGTGGTGGTTAACCTCTATCACCTGCCCTTATGATTGTGAATTCTGTGCTGGACCATGAATCCATCATGTTTTATTGAGAAGGAGACAGTCTTGCATTATAAAATGTGCAACAATGATCTTTGACTTTGTCCTTTTGATTTGGGTCAGCTAGCAAAACTGGAGGAATGTTTATGATTAAGGGAACTTATAAATCAGAGACAGAGGAGACAAATTCGTTACTTATTGGTTATGGCAACTCTGAACTTCTGATGTTATTTTCTGTGTGATTTTTTTTTTTAAGTATTCTAATAAAATCTATAAGGGTGTCTAAGTAAAAGAGTCTCTAAAACAGTTTCACAGTGGAGATTTTTCAAGATAAACTCCATATCTGAATTAGCCACATTAGCTTCAGCTGACATTTATCTTCAGGAGATAGCCTAGTCTTGGCTTGTTTGTTTCTGCACTTATCTCAAGCATCTCTCTTGTATTTGAGCTCTTCTGAAGAAAGTAAACAGAAATAATAAACTACACAGTGATCATATAAATCTTCTCTCCCTGTGGAAAAGTCCCCAGCAACTCCTGTATTATGCAGCCTTTAAATTTTCCAACAAGTTTTGTTTGGCTAAAAGAACTCTTTCAGAAAGTCATCCAGTTTTAATTGAAGACATTGAGAAATGAAGGGACCTATCAATCTTTCCATGGTTCATTGCAATGGTTAATCAACCTCACAGTTAAAATGTGCCTTATTTCCAGTTTGGAATTGCCTTGTTCTAGCTTCCTGCCCTGGATAGGAAGCACATTCTTCCCAAAGAAAAACAATTAATTACACACTACAGTGAAGTCTTCTTTCAACTTTTCTGATAAACTAAGGTAAGGAACTGGAGTTCACCAAGGGGCTCACTGCACACCATTTCCTAGAGTCATCATATCATTTGCGTTTTGGGTGGTTTTGTTTGTTGTTTGTTTGTTTGTTTGTGTTTTTTTTCCTCTACACCTGCTCCAGTGTTTCAGGAAGACTGAAATTCACCAAAGCTGGGTGAATTTTTCTCCCAGGCTGGGATGGAAATGTATGTAGCACTCCCTAGTGCCATGTGGAGCTTTGGTTATTTACCAGCATCACTGTCTCCTCCCACTTCCCATATCATGTCTGATGGTTGAGTCTGTAGTGTAAGCCTTCCCCTGACTCAACAGTACTCTGCTGCACTACTGGAAAAAGGAAAAGCTAACTTGGTTGTCTGTTTCCAAAGACTTTCCAAAGCAGCAGACACTTCATATGCAGCCACTGAGACTGCCAAGATGGGATGAAATTCTCATCTTAACCAATTCTGTTTGCCATTATGGCAGGTGTCAATATCTGAGCTATACCCTTCAAAAAATGTCTGTGTAGTCAGAGGACAGGGAGGCAGTTTTAGGGTGTAGCTCATCCAGCCTCTATTGAACATTTCTTTCAGAATAATATGAACCACACCTTCTAAGGGATTCTTTATCTCTGTTGACTGTGAAGAATATTTCTGGACATTAACTCAGACATAAACCCCTTTACAGTCAGGCAAGATTAACTCCACAAACTTCCATGGCCCCAGATGAGCAAATAATTTGGAATAATTTCCTATTTTCACTCAGAAATAAATTATTTATTAAGCAAATTACTTTGTTTAAACACATCAGCAGCATAGGTGTCAGTCTGATTTTTTTGTCAGTAGTACCAGCAGTGGGGAAAAAAGGAAAAAAACCCTTCAGACGTGCTGTATCCAAACACAGTGGTTCCCCTTTATATCTAGGGCATGTCTTAGCAGAGTATCATGTTTTAGGGCTTACATGGACTCAGGTATTGGACATATGTTACAGTTTTGTAAAGGGTAATTTGATACAGTGTCAGCCCTGTGTTATCACTCGTCTCACTGGCATGTTAAGCCTCATTCATGTAGAGCTATTGAGGAGAGAGACAAAATCAATATATCTGTACAGTGATGAAGATACCAAGTCAGAAACTGTGAGCCACTGACATCTGCTTTACAGGGAACTATTACAGAAAAACGTGTGTGCCCTGATATTTGAAATACTTACAGAAAATTGGAAGTTATGTCTAATAAAACCATAATCAGGAGTAAAAAACCCTAAAAATATTGTCATGGCTTTTATGTTACACAGCTGAGCACAGAAACCAGAAGAACTGGATCCATCCTGCAGCCTGGACTGAAATCTGCAGGCTCTGGGTTCACTGTAAAGTCACTCCTGCTGCCTGGGAACAGCAAGGCTGAGAGCATGGGCTGGTCAATGGCCTGGGGGAGATAGAAATGGATTTTCCATCCAACTGCTCCCTGGCAAGGGCATTTGAGACAGTCCGGGCTGGAAATCAGGCTGTACCCACTCTGAGAATGAAAGTCTGGGTGACAAATAACCTGTGCAAGATGTCCTAGGGCATTGAAGGCATCTGAAAAAGCCTGGCAGATACAGCACAGAGATATGTCCTATTAACTGTGCCTCTATCCCATAGATATGAATACATGTAACCATAAAATCCCTGACCAAACCCACCTTACCCTTCCAACACTCAGATGGTGTATGGACACTCAGAATGTGGAAACCAAGATTCAGTTCTTGTCCTCGCCTCTGAGAAATTAAATCCAAATTCCCTCCTCCTCTGAACAGTGCCCTAATTACTAGCTAAGAGCTAGCTTTAATGGAAGCCACACTCTTTTATCCAGTAGGAGTTCTGCCATTGTGTGTAAAAATGAAAGATTTCTGTGAACATGGGAATGAATAAGCGTGACATTATAACCTGAGGGCTCTATATGGGAGAGCAAGATCGTGATGCTGACATTGTTCAAGAAACTGTTCCTGTGTTTTGCAGAATATAATGTAAAATACTTGGACACAACATCAAGCAAGTCTTGGAAACCTTACCCCACGGGTCAGTCAGGCTCATCCATTTTCTCTCTAAGATTTTTTACTTCTTCCAATAATTCACCAGGTGTGAAATGTTCAGTCCTTCTCCCTCCTAAAAAAGCCACAACCTCAGTGCTATGGAGAGGACTCAAACACCATGAGGAGGGATCTTAGACTTGGGCATTGATGAAGTGCAGGTCACACTGTCACAGTGATGTTCTGAAAGAAAAGACAAGTGTCTCCTTAGTTCTTGAAAGAAAGGACATAGAAGACCTCCTGGGGGAGGATTCGAGATCATGACTCCCAGAGGAAAGATAGAAACTTCCTGGGATCCTGGACTCAGGTGCATAAACTCCATAAAAGAGTGATGTTTAAGGCACATTCCTGGCAGTATTATTTCCTGTAGGTAGCTGAGGTTCTCTGTCTGTGGAGCACTGGTTATAGACAAGGGCTGAGATTTCTTTGCTCTGGAGAAATGTATTAGGCATAGTATGGTGCCTATGTCCCTCTGCAGCCAAATTTGTAGTTTGGGAGCAAAAGCAATTGCCCAAACCATTGGTCTATGTTTTAAACAGGCTGATAATAGGGGCCATAACTATATCACAAATTAACTTTGCCTTCACTCCTTGCAAAGGTCGAGGAGCCTTTTGGTAGACACAGCTCTGTCACACTGTACAAAACACTTATCAGAAAAGATAAAGTCATGCTTTCCTTTGTAAACTTGTTCAAACTTTCCTCCCTCTAACTCATCCCCAAAAATAAGCTTCTTATTGGTAACAAAGAAGTGCAAATTAAATCTAGAAGGTTATTTCTTCCTGTATTCAGCATGGAGGGGAAAAAAGGTTTAAACAACAGACATTATTTCTCCTGGTTCTTACCAGGGAAAGTGGAGCATAAATAGAAAAAACTGGAACACTGAACATGCGTTGCCGAGTGATTTCACTTGGAGGTACTCTGACCATTATGTCCTTACAATCACACCCCTCTGTGTCAAGGATCTTGGTGCCATAGTCTGTGAAGCTGGGAGGATTCAGAGCCTGATAAAATGGCCCTGAGAGTCAGCACTGTCATTCTCGGACAGGACTGAGTTTGATATCTGTGTCTTACCTCAGTATTTCGGCAAATTCTGATCTACCAGATAATATGGCAAATTTTCCAAGGGAGCCAATGGAAAAACCTGTTCTAGTAAAAAATTTGCTAATAATAATAATAATAAAAATAATAATAATAATGACATCGGTCTTAAGTTGGTCTGAAGACCAAGCCCATGCTTGGAATGTATAAGACACACTTCATACACTAGCAGGACAATCTGGAAGTTAAAATTTTCAGAAATTTTCTCCCACAATTAACTCTTCGCCTTAAAATGGACAGGTCACTCTGTCAGTGGGTGTTTGCAAGAAGCACGTTTCAGTCTTGTTTCCACAGACCAGGAGAGATTTCCACAGCTAAAGATTTTTATAATGTAAGCAAGGTCTCTGGTCACCTCTAAAGATCTGCCCCTCAGCATTTCTACATGTTCTCCTTTATCATTCTGCAGGCTGGGAATGGAAACTCAGAGAACCACATTGTGTCATTTGTCTCTCTAGCAATTGTTGTATCAAAAATAATTTACTTGAAAAAATACTCCAAGTCCAACAGGTGTGACTGTGAAGAGCTGTACAATCTGTGCTGCCTTTAAAAAAAAAAAAAAACAAAAAACAACAAACAGATAACCTCTGTTTTCACAGACAATTTATTTTCCCATAAACTTTGAGGCACATGAGCTATCTCAAACCAGATCAGCCTAACAAAGGCTGTTATCAGCTCTGATGCTTGACTGACAAAATCCTGTACAATTACAAGCAAAAGTCTTTGTCTGAAGGTAGAGCATATGCAAGTTTAAATATATCTGAAGTTCCTGGAAAATCAAGACTGCCCTTAAGATTGGCTGAACTGGTGCTCGAACATAAAAAGCTGCATACTGAATCTTCTTTTTCTCATCCTCTGTGGAGATCACAGTTTGTTCTGAAATATCAGCTAAAGCCAGAATCAGGAAAGCTGATTTTTAAATTTATTTTTTTTTGTTACATAGCTTTTGCACAATGCTTTTTGCAAGGATGCCTTGTGAGGCCTTTCCACCCTTTAGTGATGGAACCAATCCATGGTGGGTCACTACAGCAAATGGAACTGATTTCCTCTTCCCTACCTCCTCCTCAGATGTGCATTAACTCTCTATATAAATAAACTCTTGCAGCAGCAATAGCACCATGAGCTAGAAAGGTAGCAAATACAGTAGGAAAAATTACAGTTATTTTGTATTTTATTAACAAAATTCAATAAGAATACTAACCTCCACGAAATTTCCTTTAGGGATAAATACCAGGTGAGTCTTGGCTCTTAGTTTCTTCACTCTTCCACCTAGGTCATACTGCCAGGGAATGCTGTCTTTATCAGTCATTAATCTCTGCGTCTGTCACTTATTTCTCACTCTTTGTCAAAAATAGGCAGCTTTTCTGCAGAATAAAACTAAAATACCAGCCGTGAAATGGTTTTGGAACCTTTAAACTCAGTTTGTGTGGAGCAAGGATATAATTTGGCTCTCCTGGACAGAAAGGACATGTTGACTGCTGCAGAGAAACACTCTGGGACAGCTTTCAGCGTGAGGGTGGTTTTTCGCTACACAAAACCAAGAGCACTTTGCACAGATATGATGAGCAAAACAGTCAGAAATAGTACTCACAAAACCAGTCAACTCCATTTGAAACAAATGTATGCATTATCTGAGAGGAACCAAAAGAAAACATGTGGACCAAAATTTCTTCTTCTCACTTGAAATAATGACTAACAAGTAGTGATGTGTCAACCAGTAAAGGTTCTTTTTCAGCAGAAAGAAAAGCCAAGAAGCAGCATTTTAGCCTGTTTTCACTCATATACCTTCAAAGTCTTTAGGGTGTAATGCTGAAAACCAGTTAGTAGACCAGGATGAAGTGACAGCCTTTGGGGAACCAACAACACTCACAAACAGTTAATGTTCTATGTTGTATGCTCTATTTCATGGTTTAGAATTAATTGCAGTTGGGGGATGGAAAAAGAATCCTGAAGCCTAAAGTGGTTTTACCAATTCATAAGGAAGTATTTTTCTTTGAATAATAACGTTATTATAAAGTTATGATCTTTCTCTTTTTTTTAAATAAACCCTTTATTTTCTTTCAAATTTCTGTTGCTTGTGGCCAGGGGCTGTCTGGTGCTCTCGTCTTGTGGGGAGTTGCTGGCTGGAAGCTGAATCGTTTCTGTAATTACCACTTTCACTGAAATAGTTCTGGGCACTCCAGAAATGCCTTCAAGTACTTGATCATACGCATTAAAAGTTGGAGGGACAGCTAATAGCTGATGGTTGTTCCTAAATGCTAGAAAAGAGTAAGCTCGTTTGAAAACTTCTTGTCAACATCTCAGTGTGTCTCACATTTCCAAAACCAAGTGAGTTTGCTCTCTTGCCTGTGTATAACACAGAATGGTGCTGACCTTTACTGCTTTGTAAATACTTTGCAAACACACAAAAAAGGACAGGTGAAGATTGCCACCCTCTACTTCCCATTATAAAACCCTGCCTGTGGAGATTTCTCGAGCTTTTTGTACATGACTGAATCTTTCCAGCATTCTCCAGGGTCAACAGGTAACCTCCTGGCATCTGTCTAAAAGTGAGGGACCCAGCTCAACATCAGGGTTTCCCTCATAGTCCCAGGGAGGGATGAGTACCTCTAGAGAAAGATTCAGGAGTCCTAAGATGAGTGTCCAAGGCAGGTGGGTGTTTCCCCCATTGAGGTCCCTTGGCAGCACAGGGGCCATCCAACACCTATCCCACCTTCAGGTCCAAACTGAGAATTAGATTCTTCACTCATCTGAGGCAAAACAAGGAGTTTAGGAGGACAAATACTTAGATCTGTGTTTGAAATGGAGTCTCAGGAAGACAGACAAAAATCCAAATGTTGCGCTCACAAATGGGAGTTCCCAAAGAGAGACTGTATTACACCATCTACCATGTGATTGGGGTGTTATCTATGGCAAGGGTTGCATCCACGAATTTTTGTTCTTAGAAACTTCTGCTTTTGCCACATTATTACAAAATGTGGCCAAAAGTCAAGTTTAGGAATCTTTCTTCTGGCTTTCCCAATCTCACTTCCGGCAAAAATACATTTCGAAGGAATTGTACTGTGCCCCCCTGGATCACACACACTCACCCTGACTCTGCCCCATATCCTCAGGGAAATGCCCAAGGATGAGGCAGGTCATGCTGGAGCTGTCCATGTGCAGCTTGGCCAGCACTAGACACCAGCCACTTCGTTAGCTGGATGCTGTCAAATAAAGCCACAAAAACCAAATCTTATAGAGCTGTTTAGGTTGGAAAAGACCTCTAACATCATCAAGTCCAACTGTTAATCCAGCACTGCCAAGTCCATCGCTAAACCATGTCCCTAGGAGACGCAAATTTGGGTTTCTCTTTCCTTCCCACATGCTGATTTTAATGAAGTCTGTATAAACACAATTATCTTTGATACTCCCGCCCCTCCATTAAATTTGGTGGAAATACGTTTAACAGTTACTGGAAAGGCTAAACCAACAAGCAGGTATCAGCAGGCACAATACACACTTTCCTACAAAACCACACTAAATGGACATATTTGTCATTTACTGAACACCAGGAAGGAGCTGAGCCCTGCAAAATAGAGAGAAGAAACCACAGGAACCACCAAAGAGCTTCACACTTCTTGCTGGACTGCTCAGAGCAGCCACATCCCAGTGGACATTCAGGGGGTTGGGTCCGACCAGCACAGATCACAACAGCAGAGACAGGAGGATCATGTGGTAATAACAAAAAAATTAAAGATCCAAGGTCCTTCAGTTTGGTCATTAGGCCAATGGGAAATTTTCCGATAGGAAAACCTAACATTTTTTTCTCATTAACAGAAACCAATTGGAGAAGTTAAGTGCTTAGTATTAAAAATAAAATTGATTCTCTGCTAAAGTGATGACCCTGTAACCTTGGATTGTGGACACTGATGAGAGGAGCAGAGGGACATCTCTGTTTTGTCCTAAACAAATTTGTCCATCATTAGTAATGGATGCAGAAGAGCAGACAAGTATCCTGGATATTTGGCTCTATTTTCTCAGACATGATGCTTGAGATAAACCCTGTATTAAACAGATTTTTCTTCTTTAGGAAAAGCAAATTCCATTTGCTTGGGTATTCCCTCAAGTTGTACCCAGTGTAGTGCTATTTTCCATCCCTGGTTAATGGGGTCAGCCAGGAACAGGCAGCAGATAAGAGTATTCTTCCAGCCACCTCCTAGCTGTACACAGTGCATCAAATGTGTGTTCACAAGCAAAAATATACTTCCTAATTACAGGCTTACTGGAGTCAAAAAGAAGAGATAAATATTTTGACAGTTTTAACCTGTAATTGTTCATCCTTTTGATCCTTATCTTGAGCTTGCAAACTCTTGTTTTCCCTGGTGTTCGGAAACACTGAGACATTCCCATGCACAGCATTTGAGGTATCTTAATTGCTGATCAGTGCTGTTCCTCTGCTGCTCTTGCTTCTTTAAGAGCCCTTGTCCTTGGAAGTCAAGTTCATGAAGCTTAATTCAAGTTCTTCAGATTCTAAAAGGGTGATACACCAATTAACCAAGCAGCACTAATTGCGAGATGGTGCCAAGGCACTCAAAGGAAAATTGGGGAAGTAAATGCCACAAATTAAGACCGTGCTTTCATTCTCTGAGTTGCTGTTAGCTAGAATCAGGGGAAAAAAATCAGTGAAGGGCATCCCAGAGGTTAATGAAAAAGGCTAATAACACATTTCTCTTCTTACTTGGAAGCCTTAATTGCTATTTAAAATATAATAACAATAATAGCAAACATTTAACATTCTGCATGAAACTGGGCAGATTTCATAGGGCTTGCTATGCTTCTCCTATAACTTGCTTATCATTAGACCTTAAACAAGAAGAAATTAGGACCAGATGTCCCTGGAACAGGATCCCAAATTATTTTCTAGCAGCAATACGCCTTACAGGAAAATACCTCAATGTTTTATAAGAAGAAGCTACTATAAGTACCATTCGAAAATTCATTTTCCATCAGTGAAATTGAGGTAAGAACCTTTAATCCATCTACTTTAAAAAAAAAAAAATCTTTCTTTAGTTTGAGTCTTGTCTATGAGAAAAAGTGTGACTCAACATCCCAACCTTCCAGAGGACAATCCACTTTGATTCTTCCCAAATAAACTTTTTCAAGGATTTCTTCTGCATAAAAAATGTCTTTCCTGCCTTGCCTTGCCTTGTTTTGCCTTGCCTTGCCTGTTGAATCAGGACATTTTTCTCCTGTGATAACAAAATTTGCCTTTGGAATTTGGATTTCTGTTTCCAAGCAAACTGGGCTATCTGATGCCACTGAATTTAAAAGCTCTTCCTTTAAAAACCTGAGCTCTGAAACTCCAACACCATGTCTCAGCTGGACCAAAAGGCCTGAGCACATGGTTTGGCTGTAAAAGAATTAAACCAGGGTGAATCTCTGCTCATCTTTCAGAGATTCTTATCTTCCAGCTTAAATTGCTTCAATGCAAGGTTTGTACTGACTATTCCGAAAATTTCCTTCTGGTTATGACCTGAAGGCAGACAAGTAGCACAAAAATCACTTCATCTTGAGATGTTCAAAATGAAGGTGTATTTGTAAAGTCAGACAATAATGTCCTGACCTCTTGATCCTGCACGTGCGATGTTTTCACTGTATTAATTCCAACTTCTTCAACCTTCATGGTAATCCCTGAAGTCTACTTTGGGAACCCCTTAAAATCTCACATGACATGAGGGATTCCATTTCATACATCAGTATTCTCTTCGTTGAGAGGGATCTCTCCCATTTAAAAGGGTGCACCACTCAAGTAATGTTTACAAAACTGTTCCCTCAAGTACTGGCGGCTGGAGGCGACATCTGTGTGTCACAAGCAACAACATGAAGGGCATGAACCAGTTCTGAAGCAGCTCACAGGCATCCCAAATTTACAGGCAATGGTGAGGAAACAGCAAACTGCTAATTGTGAGATGGCTGTGTTTAAATGTGCTGATAGCCAAAGGGGCTAATGCACTGGCTGCCTCTGGCACTGCAGAGATAGCTGTCTTCCTGGCTGGGAGATCACAGTGCTCTGAAGTGCCCTTCCTTCCTATGAAGATGAAAGGCAGCCTTGATGTACAACTAATTTATCAAGCATACAGTGCTCAAATATAGCCCATTTATCTCCTTCTAAGTGTTTTGCTTCTCCCACCACTCAGCTTAGCAAGATAATGACAGTGGTCAGGGGGATGCTGTGGTAGGTGCAAGAAAGCATTCAATTATCCTTTGTGAATCATTTCTAAGCACAACCTATTTCTGTCCACAGATCCAAAGTGGCATTTTTCTAAAATATCTTAGAAATCAATGAGATTTGCACACTTGAAATATTTCAGTGTAAGAAAACCCCCCGAGGATGTGTCTGACTCTCTTTTCCTGCCGAGCCCTTGCCTCCCACCTTGATGGCAGAGAGGCTCCTGCTGGTCCACATAGAGGCAAGAGGAGGGAGGATCCAGGGCTGCGCTGGGTGTGTGTGTGCATAAAAGGGGAGGTGGATCAACACAGCAGGATGCAGCACATGGGTACCAAGTTTCTTTGGCCTCCTGGGTGGTGTGCGTTGCATAGCTGAAAGCCTGTACTTTCAGCTCGTTGCTACAGTTGCAGCACATCCGGCTACCAAAGTGGGTTTAACTTCATACCTGCTGTGAAGAACATGCATCTGGCTACTCTGCACGCCGGTGATAAGTGTGCTTGATTGTCCATGTGTCCAAACCCTTACAGTGATTGCATTCACATTCTCACACAGCTGCCTTTGCACGTCATTTTCTATAAAATCTACACACACCACACCTATCCAAGTAGATTTGTGTTTCCAACCAAATATGCATGAGAATAAAAAACAAACTGCTCACACAGAGCACAGGAAAGAAAAGAAAAATGGTCATGAACAGATAACATCTTGCTCTGTGCATGATGGACGTCAGGAATAAAAAGCAGTCTGCAGCTTTTCCCTTCCTAGCAGCACTTTACACACTGAAGATGGCTCAGGACTGAACACAGTACCCTAAGAGAGGTTTTGCCAATGTTAATCAGAATGGAAAAATTCCTTCATGGATGTTTCATGCTTATATACACCTCCATGCCCTCCCTGCCTTTCAGACAGCCTGATTTTGTCTCTGATCAGCCTGTGTCTCGCTGCAGCCCCTAGATACTTTACTGCCTAAACAGTTGTTCTTGCATTGTTTTGGACAATTAACTATGCTCAAGTGGGGTGTCTTGTCCTTCCTGATTTGCTCCCTTACCATTTCAGTGTCTGTCTCCAGTTTGTAAAGATAATTTTAAATTCTAACACTGTCTTCCAAAGAAAATATTAAAATTTTCTTCCAAGCCTATCTAATCTTGGTGTTCTATCAGCATTTAAAATATTTGTCTCTATTGTGTTACCTCAGGAGGCCAGTTAGTACATCCTCCAATTGGAGGGCAATCCATTTTTATCACTTGTCTTCTGAGTAAATATTTCCAATCCATGTTTACCCAGTGACGAACATTTCCACCTAAACTATCTCCCTTTGGTTTCCCAGAGAGTATGGCTTATTCTGGCATGTGCCAGACAGCCTGCTCCCCCTCACCCAGAACCTCTCTTGCCCTCTCATCAAGGGCAATAACTTCTGGAAACTGAAAAGACATTGAACATAATCAGCTGCTATTGCTGGTTTTCAATATAATGTCTGTACCTGAGCATGAACATTGAAGTCACCATGAACTATAACCCACGGAATTACTGGGAAACTTCCAGTCAAAAAGATTTTGACAGAAAGGAAAAAAAACAACAAAGACAAAAACAAACAAACAAAAAACAACCCCCCCCAAACAAACAAAAAAAACTAACAAAAACCACAACACCCCAAACCAAAATATGTCCCATCATGCAAGTCAGAGAAGGCAGACTGACTAAATTAACTCAGACAAAAGGCAAGTGGTGGTCCCTTGCGTTACCAGGTCCCTGTACCACCGTGTTTGGATGCATCCCAACTTTTTGACTCACTGCAGGCAAGATATCCTTTTGCATCTGGTCTCCATTAGACAATAGGCGTCAGAAGGAGGTGAGGTCTGCTAGGGCTTCTTATTTGGAGTGCTTGTTGCTTGGTAGTACAAACAGTGGGCTATTAAAAAAGCCAAATGCTGATGTTTCCACAGTGCCTGTAACACAAGCTCCAGTTTGCTTCAGTTTGGTCTCAGTGGTTTACACACGGAGCCGCACACATTTGAATATAATATTTATTAAACTTACTGAAGTTTATTCTGAGGTATGACTGGAACCCAGTTTGTTCTGGCTGGGCCAGGGAGCCTGTGTCGTGTTTGGAAGTGCGATGTCCTGCCATGTGCACCCGCACTGCTGTGGAGCTGGAGCAAATCTGCTTCAAATTAGCAGCCCGGCTTATTTTATTGTGCTTGGCCTGGCCCTGCTACCCAGTGACCCTGAGCAAGATTGCTCTTAAAGAGATAATATGACTCGATAAAACATAAGAACCTTCAGAAAAAGGGGAAGAAGTATCAGTCCTCTGGGCCCAATTACAGCCCACGGCGTATTTCCTTCGTTTCTTGGATGCCTGTCATACATAGGCTGCAGAAGCAGCGCTGTGCACCTGCATTTTGGCTGGCAACAACCTCTTCTTCCCACACACCAATAATCTGCCAGCAGCACAGGCACAGCATCTGTCACCCGGTCAAGGTGCACACTTGCAAACTCATGTGAAATGCCTCCCTCAGCCTCTCCACAGCTCCGAAAGCAAAGCCAGGCTTTCTGTGGGATACAGACTGAGCCAAAGTTGGAGCTAAAACCTTACAACCATTTTCCATAGGGAATCTAGATACAGTGCCCAGCTGGAAAAAGTCCCTTTGTGTAGATTTGCTGAGTAAAGGGATTGCCTTTGGATGTTACAAGCACACCTAGTTTTGATTGTTGCTTTATGATACAATAGGCTGTATATCCCACAAGAGGAATCTACAAACAATTCCTGACTTGTAATTGTACCTATGCAGCATATAGAACATTTCCCTTGAACAACATTCATTGGTTTTACTTCCATCAGCTACAGGAACACCCTTCACTTTTTTTTTCCATAGACAAAAATCAATCTATTGGAAATCCCCTCAAGATCCACAACTATTACAAGGAAGTCTGTACATCATTAGTTTTTCTGATGGTGCAAGCTCTCAGAACTGTGATAAAGTAAAGGAATAGAAGAACGAAGATAAACCATTTACTAGTCACCTTCTAACCTGAAAGGAGAAGTGGATTGCCTGCCCTTTCAAACCACCACAAACCTGCTCAGAATTTTGTCAGTAAAATTAAACAATTGAGAACAGCTGTAGCTGAGCTTTAGCTACATCCATCTTCTCTTACGTAAGTTCATTTAACTCCAGCTATTTCACTTCATTGCGAGAGCCCAGGACATGGGGGAGCAGGATGTAGGACAGTGTCTCAAGCTGCCACCTCGACATTCACCTCATCTAGTGAGATCCTAAGAATTAGAGTCTTTGGGTGGATACTTCAATCTGTGTAAGAACCTTCCCTGCTTTCTCAGTTGACTCTGGAGGGAGATTATTTGCCAAGAGTGAAAATCAATGCATCTACCTCTCAGTGTCTACATGTAGGCGCCCACAGTGAGCTAAGGGCTCAGATAGATTGCCCACCCATCTGTGTCCTGTTCTATTTGAGATGCTGAAGGGCATCCCTCCTGGGACAGGGGTGTCTCATAGGCCAGGTCTCATTGGCAGGATCCTGAATTCATAAATCAAATGACATGCCTAATGTTTAGGCAGCCAACACTGAGACAGGTCCGTGCTCATCCTTGCAGCAGCACAGCCAGAGGAGAGGGTTTTTTGGCAGATCCCTCCAAAACATGGAGATGTTGGGTCTCTTGGATAATATATGTACTTTCTTCTTGTGCTTCTCTAGCATGCTGTGTGAGAGGAAGGGCTGGCTTGAGCTAGAAAGGGCAATCTTGACTCTCCCTGTATAAAGGTTACACAAATAGAGACCTGGGGTATATTGCTCTCCTGCAAACATTGTTAATTGCCAGCATCTATCAGCTGGAGAGCGTTGACATGCTGTGCCAGGAGCAATTGCTTCAACAGTACAAAACAAAACCCTCCCATGCAATTTTCTTGTCAAGTGTTTTGTCACTGCCGCAGGCTCACAGGAAGAGCTGCCTCTGTTTGCCCCATCTTGCTGCCTCCACACCAACAGAAGTCCCAGCTCAGGTATGTGGGGTAGAATCCATATAGGAGAGCTCCTAAATCCAAGGAATAGCAAGTGACAACCTCTGCTGTACACCTCCTTTCACAGTCCTGGGGGTGGAGGAAGAGAGCTCAGTTCTCTGTAAGGTCTGGAGGTCCAAGCCCTGCTTTGCCACTGTGACCACGTGTGCTGTTTTAAGGCCAAATCCACAGAAATGCCCCAGTTCCCATTGCCTTCAGGACCCTTTGTGTATTACGGCCTCATTTCCTCCAGCTCTCTGTTGGGGTTTTCCTTCCAGTTTCACACCAGAAGAACGGCATTTCCCTGTTTTTCCCCATTATAATGTTAACAGGCTGGCAGTGAGAGCAGAGGGCTGTGCCAGCCAGGGAAGGACAGCCAGCACTGCCCCGAGGAGGGCAGAGCAGAGTGGGCTGGATTCTGCGTGTCAGCACAGCTACACAGAGATGCTTCTGCCAACAGCAGCACAGGTTGATGCTCAAGGAAAACTGCTCTTCCCAAAACACAAAAGGTAATGCAATGTCCCAAGGGGCCTGGGGGAGGAAGGGGTGAGGAGGTTGTCTCTTTTCCTTCTTCAAGTAACAGCTTGAGTTCCAATTGCATTTACCAGGAAGCTGTGGAAATAATGGAAGTCCTGGACTGTGGACAAAAAGTCCTGGAAATAATGGGAGCCCCGGAGAGCGGACAGCGGCTGTGGCACCCTGGGATGGAGACAACTCAATCAAAAAGGGCTTTTGATTATGAACAAAGCACCCAAGACTGAGCAGTTCCACGTCCACAGGATTCAAATCCCCTTGGAGAAAACCCCAGGTGACAAACCATCTGTGTTTGCAGCACACTGGCTCCCCAGACCTGCATGTCCCAGTGCTGCAACCCAGCTGCTCCCAAGCTCAGGGGCTGCAGGGAAGACTCCCAGAGGAGACAACTGCCTCTGGAATTGGGGCCTTTTTCTTTTTTTTCTAATCTCATGGAAATTATTCACAGCTCACCACAGCCTCAGAGCTGCATTGACTTTGCCTGAGGCCACATCTCAAGCCAGTGGGGTGGCATGGGCTGCAAGGCTGGGAAGACAGTGCTGCCAAGTCTCCTTTGGAAGCAGCCCTTTTTGGTTTTCCCTTTCAAGCTCTTTTTGTTGAAAATCTTTAAAGGGCCGAGAAAAAAGCCCTTTCTCACAACAGTTTCTCCAGACAGCCTGGGAGAGCCGAGAGCTCAGCCCATGGGTGCCAGCAGGCTGCTGGAAAGGACCATGGCTGCCTGTGGCCGGTCCATCGGCAAGGACTAACCCTGAGCAGTGGTGGGTGGGCATGAGTGGTGTCTCAGAACCTACCCAAAGGTCTCAGTCTTCCTCCTGCTCCACACCAAGAGGGTGTGCCCCACTCATCATAGAATCATAGAATGGTTTGGGTTGGAAGAGACCTTAATGATCATCTCGAAGCAGGGGCAACTTCCACTAGACCAGTTGCTCAGAGCTCTATCCAGCCTGGCCTTGAACACTTCCAGGGATGAGGGAGTGTTGTGCTCTTTTACAAACTCAGGTAGTCAAATTAGTGAATCTACTATAACTTTGGGAAAGCTGCAGACACTTTTCAGATGGAGAAGTAAGCAATACGCGGATTGCACTAAGTTCCACATTGACTAGAAATAATATAGGAGATATACTTGCCTTTACGAGAAGTAAAGGCACTGAGTAAAGCAAAACATACCTTCACATGGATAAATGAGAGCACAGTCTAATGCCAGCACAAAAAGCAGTGAAGCACATCCCTTTCTGTGGTGCATTGATATGGAGGGCACAATCACCAAAGATTTGTTTTCATTTCAAGGTAGTTAGTGAAGGGTAGAGAAAAAAATCAACGACAATAAATGAGTTGTTGCAACCTGCCCTTTCTGCTCCAGCAATTTCCTGTTTTTGTAAACAGGAAATGCTCTGCAACTTGGCGAGGACTTGATGTGATAACGCTGAGGAGTGATCAGACAGTCAACTATGAAACCACTGTGGTGTCTGCTGAGGAAAACCTACAAGCTGTCAAGAAAGTTGCTGGATGTTTTGCAACACAATCTATCAATTATCTGAGATTAATGTCTTTATTTATAGATAGATTTCTTTTCCTGTTAAATTCCATGCCATCTTGGTCTTACAGTAAGCCACCTGGCCAGTGTGAATACGCAGGTTAATTTCAAGGTAATATATTATTCCATAAAATAAAAACAAGTTGTCTGGTTGTTTTTAGTGAAGTTGTCTAAGCCTGTTCCCATGGGTTTCCCACCTCCCAGAGAGAAGTTGCAATCTGCTCTGTTTCATCATCACTTTTGTGTCATTTCCTACTGAGATGAGTGGCACTGAGACAATTTCCAGACGTGGTTATTTGTTCTCCTTGACCTGAGTGACTGCTGTTTTCTAAGCCATTTGCAGTGTCAATCCTGGGATTTGACACTTAGACTTCTCCAGGTGGGGATTATAATGTTATATCTTTCATTCAGGCTCCTTATTAATTTTCTGAAGGCAGTTACAATGGAGCTGTTCCAAGTATATGTTCACTGCCAACACTGAATTCTGCAAATCAGGCCAATTTCACCAATTTCATATAACTTGATAAGTCAGTTTGCAACAAGATAAAAACCTTTTCTTGGACCTCCAACCCTAATCCTGTACAGAGTGTTTAACAATAATTACTGCTTATAGGTTTGTTTTTTCCCCCTACCTAAGGAAGATTTAACACACTCTGTTCCCAGCTGTGCCTATAACCTGCAAAGACAGACTGAGAACAGCTTACAGCTTGAAATATTTCCCTCCTTTGAATTTTATCCATCGTTTCTTTGTTGGTTCCTCCCTCAAAGTAAACAGTTCCATGAAAATTTAAGCAATCTTGAGTGTGGTCTTTGCAGTGACCTAATGTCTTAGAAGCAAATGAACCCAGAGCTCATTAGGCAATAATTTCATATTGTTCATATACAATCCCAGCCTGAAAATGGGATGTGTGTCCCTAAAGCCAGCTTCTACTGTGGTTGAGCAATGTGTTGTCAGTCCCTTTCTTTAAGCAGCTGTCATCTGTAAACTCAACAATAAACTCCAGGACACCAGTTCAGGACACCAGCTCTTCTGGGTTACCAGAAAGAGTCCCACAGCCTAAATAAGGCACCACAGAAAGGTCTGAAAGTGAGTCTGGAGTGGTTTTAAAGTCTTGCCTCACCTGGAGGGCTGTTGATCCATCCTTGCTTTCTAGGAAAGTTTGCACCTCCATGCACATTGTTATATGGCACCCCAGCTGAGGCCTCTAAAATTCCAGATAAAAGCCTTTTAAACAACAGTTAAGACACTCCACTTGTATCACTACTGACCCATTAATGACTCTTTATGGCTGTATCCCACAGAAGAACTACACCTTTTCTCCATCCTTTGCAGAGGAGGCTTTTGGGTGGAGAAGAGTAGGACCAAGCCCCTGTGCCATGGACCAGATTGTTGACTTAGTCATTAAAAAACATTTTTCCTAAGGGCAAAACAATACTCTGAAAAGAACATCAGGAGAGCAGTGGTCTTCTCACCACCTTTGTCTCTCATTTTCATCCAAAGATATTGCCCCATTTCACCAAGGCCGTGGTAGAAGGGCAGAGAAAAATGGGGAAACCTCCTGTTGTTGCCAGCATGAAAATTCCAGCCAGCGCTTTTTGTCGCCGCTCCCTCCCTAATCCCCACACTTCTCCTCCCCTCTGCCCTTGAGGAGGCAATCTTGTGTTTGTAGGTGCCAAGGAAGCTCAGCCTCAAAGGGAAGAGCAATAATAAGCACACCTCCTTGTGCCGGCGGCCTCTGAAGCCAAACTGCATCACTTGGCACAGCACGGCTGGCCTGAGGCAGGAGGTGAGTCCAGAGCAAACATCCCGGTGCCGTGGCACGTTGGGCTGGGAGGCGTTTGGCATCGGGTCAGGAGACGAGCTTTCCTGGCACTGCCTGAACAAACGCACCGACTCAGCGCCAGGTGTGATCCCTCGTAAAAACTTCCGCTGGATGCACCCCGACAGCCGCCAGCTCGATTGACAGCCCTGCTGCAGCTGGTGGGGTTTCGCGGAGCTGATAAGGACCTCCAGGCGTTCCACCAAAGGTGTAAGGAAAAAGCCCAAGTGAGTCAGCAGAAAGGTACGATTCCACACAAGGGCCTCTGGACATGATTTGTTGGACTCTCACCCGCTGGATGAGTAGGAGTGTTTTCTTGCTGTCTCTAATGAGTTTTTGGATCAAGGTTTTATCGCAAGGAAAAAGAAAATAAATAATGTCGATTATAAAACGGCTCTCAACCCCCCCCCAACTTCATCTTTTAACGTGATTTAGGAGTGCCCAAGGGAAGACATTTAATCCAAAATCCATTTTTGGATTTGTATTTTAGGAACATACCGGGAAGTTATGCGATGTGGCATGTTTTGAGCTCCCAGCAATCCAAAGGCAGATTTTCAAGGGTGGAGTGAAGCTGGGCACATGAATTCCTTTAGCCAGAGCAGGAGGAATACCTGCATGCCCTGTGCACCCCTATATTGAGTCAATATGTAAGAGAAAAAAAGGCCATTCTTCAATAATATGCATGAGAATACCCTTACAGCACAGATTTATCAATTACAATTACTTAATTCTCTGGAAGTTAACTCAGAGAAATTTCAACACAGGAGTATCAAGGATGGGAATATTAAAAATCATCACAACTCCCAAGAAGCTGTCATGTACTTGAAATTTCAGTGAAACTAGACTGATTGTGACAAATGAATTTCAAATATTGCCATCTGGTATGACTGTACATCCCGAAAAAATGGCTCGGTGTGCTCCCAAAACGGCAAGGTCAGCCTGTTGAGTGCTGTGAAATTTTACGATGTAAAGAAAATTGAAAACAAAAACAAGCTGGAGATCAAAGGTGACCCCAGGGCTGATGGACTCTAGCATCCATACAAAACAGAACTCCAAAGGACCCGGAGGGGTCATCTGGTCCATCTGCCTTCTCCAGGACAGGGTCTGACTCCCTTACGCTGTCCCACAAGGACTGCAGAGAAGAAAACACTTGAAACACTTGAGAGTGTTCAGCCACAATGAGCTCTGTTTTCCTCAGTAAGCTTGCTTTGAGGTAATACAACGTTACAGACCCCAGAGGATTCCTGGCTGCAAGTGCAAAAATGAATCTTTGTCAGGGGAGGAGGCTGCCACACTCGCATTGCTCATCTAGTCCATCTGCATCAGGAGTGCAATCAGTTCTGCATCCAACAACACAGGTGTCAGAAAGGAACAGCAGCAATGACCCCAGGTCAGGGTGGAAAGATCAAGTGAGGGAAGCAGAAGATGAGATGACTAATACTAAAAGACACTGAAATACTGTCATGGTGGAATGGTGGAATTACTTAGGAATTCACAGTCACACAGAGACAGTGATTGAAATGGGGAGACATTAAATTTTTGATGGGCCCAATTTAAAGCCCAGTGCTGTGGATGAGGAATTTTGCTGCTGCTGCTCTCAGTTGGGTTTTTTGTGAAGCTCTACACAAAGTATACCAATCTTAGATTAACAGAGGGAGTCCAGCTGCACAAGACTGAGATCAGTGTGGCAAAAAATGATGGTTACAGCATACCACATCTATCCCACCCTGAACCTCAGTGGTTTTGGTCTCACTAACATTCTGTGGACTACAAGCTAGAAAACATTTGTATATTAGCATAATTTTAGCAACATGCTTCATTTGATGATCCTTGGCAGAAGCAGAGAAAATTAAAGCCTCACTGAAACCAGGGACAAAGATCTTATTCACTCCCCCATCATCTGCCCGAGACCACAGTTCATCCTCAGCTGTGGGATTCCACAGCACCTCCTGGATTAATGTAGATAATCCCCCCTTATAATTTTTATTATTTCTAGTTTTTTTCTTCCACACTGACACATGCTATATTGACAAAGGAAAAGAGCTAAGGAGTATATATTTTTAAATGCCCTATGGGGACAGGCTGTATTTTTTATGTGGAGTTTATGTGGTTTGGATCAAAAATCAATGAGGCAAGTGGTTTTGAAATCAGAAAAATTACTATGTTGCCTTAAAAATTGTATCTTTCCCGTCTTTAAAAATGCCCTTGTTTCTCTTTATTGTTTTCCAGTTTTTCCCTTCTGAGGGTACAAGAAGAATTGACTTGAGATTTCTAGCCAATATAAAGATGTATTGTCCCATAAAGAGACTATTTATCTTGGGTTTTGACTTGGGCTATATTTACCTCCTGGGTCAATATGGATGAGCACTGAACTCAACCACAAGTCAGTATGGGTTTATGCTGGCAACTCACTATGACATGCTTTGAATTTAGTTACTAAAGTTTTTTTTTATATCCTGCAATGCAAATTTGGGGGAAGGTGTGGTTCAATCAGAACAATGGAGCTGAAGTCTGAAATCACTTCAAAAACAAATCAAAATACTTCATGTCAAAAACAACCTCAAATTCCTTCAGTACCTGTTGACACTTTTGCAGACAGAGGTCTTATTTTAGGAGAGTATAATCATAATTCAGCCCAATACAGGAAGATATTCCCTATTTCTTGGCATCAATTACTGACATCCCATATGATAGCAGGGTAAGGATGCTGTCGGGTTCAAAGGTGCCCCTTTCCTCTGCAGAGAGATGGGACAGAGGCACAGACTGCATTGTCATTGGCATCTTGGAACCAGCACTGGGAGAAGACAGCCTGTCACAGGAGGAGGACGGCAGTTCACACCGAATGGTGCAGGTGGGGTTTAACAAAAAGTCTTACATTTTCTGGCACGGGGGAAGAGCATTGGTGTGAAGTGAATGTTTGGTGACTCCAAAGGCTGTGGCACAGCTGCCTGCACAGGCACAGCTCTGGGCGTGCTGACCCGTGCAGAACTCCTACTTGTCCTGTGGTCCAGAGCCATCATGACTACAATGAAATCCATGACTTCTGTTTCGTGGGTCTTATGGTACAATCTGGATCACAAGGAGCTCTCAGGATGGTTACCGTCAGGCGTTTCTTAGTAGTGAACCAAGTAGCACTAGATTTAAATTGAATATTAGGAAGAAATTCTTTACTGTGATGGTGATGAGACGTTGGAACAGGTTGCCCAGAGAAGCTGTAGCTGCTCCATTCCTGGAAGTGTTCAAGGCCAGGTTGGATGGGGCTTTGAGCAACCTGATCTAGTGAAAGCTGTCCCTGCCCATGTCAGGGGGGCTGGAACTAAATGATCTTTAAGGTCCCTTCTAATCCAAACCATTCTAGTATTCCATGATTCTGTGATTTATTTTTTTTTAACGTCAGCTTTTTTGGTTTATGGCTTTGGACAATTTTTAGTTCTTTTTTTCAGGATTTTTCTCTGGCAGCCTAGGCATTTTTTCAATGAAGGTTGAGATTTTCATGTAATTGTTTGCCTGCCACTGCTCAAGTTTTAAAGGAAACACTGAGTGTCGCATGATTCATAAGAAAGGCACCAGAGCTGGCAAGCTGACTTCAGACACATGAATCACCTTATCAAATACATGGGATTTATCAGCAAGGTCAGGGCCCAACAAGCAGTGACAGACCATGACAAGCAGGAGTTGGGTGTGACAACGGACTCATAACACAAATTCTGGGGAGAAGAGAAACTGTATGATGCAAACACCCCGTTTGTAGTTGTAAACATGTGGTAATCACTTCCATTAGCATCATAACAGTTTGCAGCCCCAGGAGGACCAAGCACTTGCTAGCTTGATTTATTTCTCCCAAAAACTTCAGCCTGCCCCTGCCAAACAACCCTGGCTGTAGTGGCCCCTGAACAGATACAATCAGAACAGGCCCTTATTGTATCCTGGGGCTGAAAGGCTAACTCCTGCTCGAGACATGAAATGCAATTAATCTTGAATGCCTGTTTGTACAGTAACTCTCCCCCTTCCCACCTCCTCCGATAAGTGGCTTTGTGTGGAGCGGACAGGAGCACCTTTCACGCAGCCCATCAGCCCCCAGATCCCTCCTGACAGCTCCTGGACCAGGAAAAAGTCATTTGGCATTAAACCCGCAGGGATTACCTGGTGTTTGCCTTCCCTGCACAGTGGAAAGAGCTGGGGGAATGATGGCCAGGGTCTGGTGGCAGCTGCTGGCATTGACAAGGACCTCTCTGCTGTCACCAGCATGGCCAGCAAAAGCACATCACTTCCTGCAGAGAAAGGCTTCTGGCTCCTTTTCAGGCCTCTGAGATTGCTGCTGGTGATCTAGACACTCAAGTGATCCCTGAGACCAACAGTTTGTGCTCTGATCAGCAGTTTTCCCTCTGTGTGTGTGTGAGTGCATTTATATTTTAGCATGAGCTGTGCTTGTTCTCACCTGAGACCAAAAATTGCCTATAGACACACAGATAGTGAGGGAAGGGTCTTGCAATCTCAGATGGGACAAAAGAACAAACTTCTCTCCGAAAGCAGATGGGTCCTCTGGGACTCTCACCATCATTCACTACCTTCTGCACTGTACATGCTGCTGCACATACCCTGGTTTGGCCAGGGCAACCACCATCAGCCCAGACCTAAGCTACTCTTTCATACTGCTCCATGGCCAAAGTGTGAAACTCTTTTTCCTTGTATCTCTCCAGATCCACACCGCCTTTGTCAGGGTCTCAGGCACTTGGTTGCATAAGCTCAGATCCATCCTAAGGTGTGACACCAGACTGGCCCCAGGGTATCCCACAACAGCCTTTCATAAAGCAAGAAAGGGATACTTTACAGTAAAGGCATACTTTTTAGGTCTTTGACGTCCATCACCCTGTTTCTAAGCCTTGGGCTCAGGAAGAAAGGGTCTCTGTGTTTATCACACCTGATGCCAAGAAACCCAGTTAGAGCTAGGGATTTCAGAGCTCAGATTTTCCACAAATATTTCTCATTTTCTGAATTCTCTGCATTTTACCTCAGAGGCCTAACCTGAGTCCCCAGATCCTTGTTCCCACAGTCCCTAGCTAACATTCCTACCGAGCCCCATGCTCTTGTGATGGGAGGGCACAATATAATTAACTGTCAATGGGCCATCCCACTCGTTAGGGCAGACAGAGGTTGGGCAGTGTATGTTATCTGGGGGTTACCACATTTATTTTTATGGAACCAAGGACTAGGAACTGCAAAGAATCAGTTTGGTGCCCAAAATTTCCCATGACTTCCATGTGCACTCAGTACACATCAGAATTTGGCCCTCAAATACTCAAAGGTGGTAATTTCCATTGCTTTTACCAGCATTTAAGTAGTGCTACAAGTCCCCAGAAGAAAAATCCAGGGCTGAATAGTCATGAGAACAGAGGACAGTAAAGTTAACCTCATCAAAAGCTCTTAAACCCACCAATTGGACTGTATCTAAAATATTTTAAAGATAATAAATTATATATATATCCTTGCTAGGTGAGCTCAGTTTTGCCACTGAAAGGGATCTAAGTCAGCAGAATCCTCCTTGCAGATTCTGCAAATTCTTCACAGTTTAGGAATGATAAATTTTTACGGTCTTGTGGATTTTGTCACCTTCCAATTTGCTGATGATAAATTTCTAGAGGAAGATCATTTAGCCACCATCTGGATCTAAAGTGATTTGAGTGTGAAATGGATAAAACTTGGTATTCCTGGAGGTTTAGAGCTATCATTTTCTTGCCAAATCTCTTGTCCCCATATAAAGGAAGGCCAGGCACACAGTGGTGGGAAGTCCCAGGTGAGACTCCTCTGTGGCCTAACTGTCCAAGAAGTTATATTTAGAAAGGGATCAACAGCCAGCCACTGATGGGAATAGGGCTGCCTCCAAACTAATTTATTTTCAATTAGTCCATCATGCTGCATGGTAGTGTTCACTAAACACTTTTAGTGTTGTCTAAAACCAGTTATTTAGTGCCTTTAGACTTAGCCTTCTTAAACACCACAAAAGCATGTGCTGTCAGACCTCCATTGCCTCCCCCATAGAGACTGGGGACCCCAGACTTCTTGGGCTTTGTGCCTGGAGAGGGCATTAACCTTAACAAGGGTGTGATCTGTGATGACAGTATCTCTTCGGTTCACAGCCTGGGAACATGAAGGGAAGGTTCTCCTTGACTCTGCTGACTTCCATTGAAGAGTGTTAAATACCCATCAGAAAAGCATGTCCCCACCTGCTCTACATCCTCCTCAGGCTATGCCTTTTCCAGAGGACACTCCCATTTACATTTTTCTTCTGTTTATATCACCTTTTCATCAAACCATTATGAATTCACAGAAACAAAAGATCCAGAAAGCTAGAAAGTCATGTCTGTAAATCTCCTTTCAGGATCAGATTGCTGACGACTTTTTCACTGTGACTTTGCTTCCTCTGATTCCTAACTCCTGCAGCACTGCTCTGGGGTGGAGTCATTTCCATGCTCTGCTGATAAAACTGAGCTGAAGTCATAGGAATCCAAGTAGGTCCAGTCCTGGAGGAATGGGGTGAATCTGGGGGAAATGGATACTGCTTACCTTAGCAGCTGTACATTTTAGGAGCCAAGTGAATCAGGCTTCCTAAGACAAGTGACTGTGCATCTCCTATGGGGAGGGAGAGGAAGGTACTTAGGAAGTCTATGATGCGAGGGTCTGCCCAGCCAAGAGAGGGAATTGTCTTCATTGACTATGCAGAGACATTTTCACCCAGTGTAGGAGGATTATTCCCCAAAATGCCTTAAGCAGGTGGACTGGGTTCCTCCACCAGCATTTCAAATGAATGCAGGACTAATTACACACGTGGATCCTTGCAGCCAACAAATGTTACCAGGAATCACAGATTCCCATTTTATTTCTGTCCCCAAGATGTGAATGGGGACCTTTCCATCAGCTTCAACAGATCTTGAGCATTTTATATCCCCATAACAATCACAGTTATTTCTCTGAGATTTTGAACTAGAACATCACTTGCTGTCAGCTCTCCAAAATTTTACTACCACCTGCAAGCCCCTGCACATCCCAGCCACAACGGTCTCTCAAAACATCCGTCTACACCTCAGCAAAACCTACAGCTTGTAAAGACCAGATGCAGCTCAATAAAGTGCCCAGGGGCTCTGCCATTTGCAAAACTCCTGGTTTCCCTTTCCAAGAGCTTGTCTCTTCTGCACACTCCCTCTGCGTGGGACGGCTTCAGGATGGATGGCTTCCAGCTCCTGCAGAAAACAAAAGGCAGGTACATCTGGCAGAGAAGCTGCAAGATATTCATAAATCATGGCTGATCATGGTGTTGCTGTGACGTGCCACAGGGTGCCTTTGAAGAGCTGTACCCAGCCATAATTTTATAAACCCCGCACCACTTCTACCACTCGTGAGCAGAGCGAGGGCTGTTTTGGCGCCGTGTAAGAGCTGTGGCTTGCACAGGGCTGACTGATCGAGCTTTCCTCATTTTCCCTCTCTCTGGATGAACTTCCCACAAGGCAGGAGAGGCGCCCTCCCCACCCATCACCATAAAAACATATGAGGTATCAAAAGAAATCAAGACACCAGCCACACTAATAAACACTGGGGCCTTCTGGCGTCTCTGATGCTCATTTTTCTGATGCTCAGGCAGCCTTAGGAGACAAACCACGTTTGCTCACTGCTTACAAATCAATGGCCTATTCCGCAAAATGCTGAAAGGAATGAAATATGTCAAAAAGACATTTCCACCACAACTTCTGAGCTGAGACTGTCTCTGTATTTTCCAGAGGGTTTAAGGCATGAGGTGGCTGATGTTTAGCCCATGTAGAACATTTTAGAATTGATCTACGCTATAGACATAAAATAAATAAAATAAATTTGAAGCTTTGCTTTTGTAAAAGTGTTAAACCCCATCTGCATGCCTTTTGTAGACTGATATCAAAGATTTCAATTGAAATGGTACTAACATGTCTCAGTCTTCTATCCTAACCACATCCTGTACATGGCTCGGCAAAAATGAAGAGGAATTCAGTGAAAAAATGCACAATTTCCTGGGGTTTCTTGGAAGGAAATTCAAAATTCCAGTGATAACCATTATCAATATTTGGAAGGCTGAAATATTTGAATCAGCTGTCACACCCACAGACTCTGCCTGAAAATGAATCACTTTTGTTGTACATAATGGTGAGAAGACTGGGCAAATGAAGAATAAAGAAAGGTCTGGAAATAAAAGATGGGTAAATAAAGGTCATTCCATGATTCAGGCATTGAAAAGGGCACCAACAGCTGTGAATCAATACCAGCTGTGCTAAACATTTACCAAGTAACTTAGGGACACCATCATGCATTCAGCAGGGACTCCAGCCTTTGTAGCCTTTAGAATCACATTTTGTGTCCCCTTCCCTTACTGAACTGCTCAGTGAACAAAATAATTTATTGATTATAAGATGCTCAGGCCTTGAAAAATTAAGACATTTATAAAGATTTCCTAGGGCTGGATGCTGATGTTGACACAATCATGATGGCCATGAAAAGACAATACGCACAAAATTCAATGTTTTTTGGTAAACAACATGGCTTTTCTTTTTTTTTTTTTTTTTTACTCCAGGTTAGCAAAGGCTGGAGTGTTATCTGTTTTCAGAGATCTACAAAACAGATCTGAAATTCAGTCAGTTTTCCTCTTCATCTCTACCTTGTCTCTGTTGACTTCAGAGATGCTTCTCCCAGTTGCATCCAGGGCAGAAAGAACTGGAAATGGCCCACATTTTAGCTGAAACAAACAGCTGTCATTATTTCTATTTACAGCTCTTGCCCTTCTCCAAGCAGTAACACAGTGCATGTCATGGGGGGTGACTCCCAGACCTTCCCTTCACACATGAGCTTTCCACTCCATTTAGCTCCTTGAATGGTTTATATTTTTACTCAGAGTCTGTTAAGCAAATATATGTGGATAGACAACATTTTCCTCTGCACCAAGTTGTATTTGAGTCATTGGTGTCTTGTACCCTGCCCAAGACAAGGATGTTAAAAATACATATATATGAAGAATGGCTGCTCTGTTCTGAGATATTGAGTGCTGGTAGCCCAGCCTTCCAAGTGTTATAGGCCATGTGGGCTGTGGTTGAGATCAAAGATACAGACATTTTTTTTCCCCCAGAAAGCCAATAATGAGAGGTTTCTATAGTGATATAAAAGATAATTCCACCAAAAAAAAATTTAAAAAGTGGAAATCCTCCAGGTTGGATCTGACCCTTCCACTCATTTCTGCAAGAGAGAAGTTCTACAGCTCGGCTGAGCAACACCAGAGGGACTGCTCAGCCATATGGTCTAATTATGGGGTTTGTGTGTACTTTCCATGTACAAATAACTTTCAGGATTGCTGTCAGGAATAAGCAGCACGCTACACTGTAGTGGTGCCAATTCTCATCATTTCATTATGTTTTGTCACAACTGGCACTCTTCCCAAACATCAGCTCTTTGCCTCAGCCGATCAAGCGAGGAGCTCGGCTTTCACTAAAGACTCACGTCTCTGGCCCCAGTCTTGCAGATCAAAGCTTGCAGACATGACCTGAACAGAACTCTTCGGGGCTCAAAGAATGAGCACAAGCACAAAGTCTTTCACAGACATATTTTTTCACATGACCCATTTCCTGCACTCATCCCATGGCACAGGGAGACACGGCTCGTGGGCTCTGAGTGCCCCGGCGGGCAGTGCTGCTGCACACACACGTGTAATCACAGGAGAATATCCCATTCAGGCAGCATGCAGGGCTGCATTCACACGTGTGCACATCCACACTGCTCCTGCAGTTTCAGTGTCCACGTGGCCTGACTTTTCAGCTGCTGGAAACAGCTCTCAACTGCTGCCGAGGAAGGGGTTTCCATTGGAACGTCTTAAACTGAAAGTCCTGATTCCAATCAACCGGATAATATGGGAATGTTTTTTCAATGTGCTGCATTCACAAAGCTATTAAAAATCTGGGTTAAACACAGAAATACTTTATTTTGATGCTCTCAAAGGAAACCTTTATGCAGTTTTGCTTTCAATGCTTTGCAACAGATGGGGTGATTTATCCTTTGGAGCTGCCTAACTTTAGATGGACTATGAAAAGAGCCTTGTCTTCAAACAAATCAAGTTAAATGAAATGATTCTCACTTTAAACTAATTAACTTAAATTAAATCATTCTCACTGTAGCTACATTTAGACAATTCTAAAGATATTTTAAAGCCTAAACCACAACACCACGAGTCAGCCAGGGCAAGTGCTTTGTCACAATCTCTTTTAAAAACAAATTGAAAATTTCATTCAAGCCAGTTGAATGAAATCTCAATATTTTGGCTTGCAGAACACAAAAATCATGCAAGCCCTCTCTTTTCATGGCTATTGGCTGTGTGCCACCTTGCATGCAACAGAGCACTAGATAAAATGGCAGTGATGTTTACAGACTGAGATCCTTTTCTCATAACAGATGAGCTTGGCATCTTCTTGTCTTTTCCAAACTCTTTTGATTATCAGGTAAATAAATTGGAGAGGCCATCAGTACTCTGAACAAGACCTTTGTGTTTTCAGACTGTGAAATGTATCTGTAAAACAGCTCCTAAGCGATGGGCTCAAATCAGAGCAGGGATGATGCAGTCAGAAAGCTTGCAGGGCACATCCCCCACGCAACAAGATCTGCCACCTAAACAGAGAATTAAAGTTTTCTGTGAGTCTTGAACTGAAGCAGTTGGTCATGGAGGGCCACTGGTCACATACAATACTGCAGGGTAGGTGGAGACTTACCCCTGCTGCCTTCAAGGAGATTGAAGACAGACAGTGCACCGTGTACAGCCAGAGACACCACCCCTCACAGGACTTGTCAAAGATTTCTATGCCTGGACACACAGCGTGGACCCAGACATTTTGCTCCAGAGGTTTCCTTGGATGTTACAGATGCAAAACAGTCTGCACTGAATTTCTCTGGAGCCAGAGATTTCTCCCTGGCCTGGGTACCAGTGACAGTAGAGATTAATCTTTTTTGAGAGGCTGACATCTGTCTTCATGCCACATTAAAATACTCCCTCCCTTTCCACCACTCAGTAAAGAAATCTTCTTTGATGGAAGAAATAGCATTTAAGATTGATTACAGTGTCAGTTGGTTGGGGTTTTTTTCATTTGCAAGTAAGTAACTTTAAAAATCCAAACCAAAACATCATTTATCTACAGCAAAAATCCCGTGTTTAATTGAGGTTCATTTTGAAAATTTGAGAACTCGGTCCTTTCTCTAGCACAGGATTTTTAAAAATACCTGTGTGACTTTTTTAAGTGTTTGCATTGTAATAGGTTTGTATTTCTCAGCGAGAACACTGTTGGAAATTGTCCAGGCAGTTCTAATTACTCCTGTTTTATGTGGCTAAGGAAGAATTCAAGCCTGTACATCCTATCTGCGATATCTGTCATTACCAAAGTTTAATCCCATGTAGCTTTCTACTGTTTATTATTTATTCACAGCCTATGCTGAAGCAATAGCAGTGAACAGACCTGCGGAAGGAGCGTGTTTTCATTGGCATTCCTTGGTGTGAGTGTTTTCCTCTTCAAAGCATCTGATGCTGTACTCACTGTTTGTTCTGCTTCAAAGCTGGATTACCTGAGTATAATTTTTTCTGCTGTGTATTAGGTATGTCATGCCAGGCTATGAGGTATAATAGAAATCCTAACATGGCCTGTGACACTGCAATATTCCTCTGCTTTCCTGAGTATTTCAGACTTTTAGGGTCCAAGATGGGTGGTGTGCAGTTTCCTTTCACCTTCACCTCCTTGTTAAATTACGCGTAGAAACCACCTTCTTTCCAGTTCCTCTGTGAAATTAAATATTAATCAACACTCCTTGGTTAACAATTTGCAAACTGTTTCTTAACCTTCAGTAAGGTCCAAGCTTGGTTTTACAGCACAAGGAAGAACTCAACCTGGTTTCTGCTCAGGATTTGTCCTCTGATGCAGCCCAAGTCTCTGTACCAGTTTCCAAATCTCTAAAACCAGGATAAGTATTAGATCAAGATCAAAGACAAGGAAAACATGTAACTGAGCTTTTCCTGGCTCTTTCCAACACAGAAACATCAACATTTCAGTGAGATGGCAACACTTGAAGCAAGTCTAAAACTCACTGATCTCATAAGACGTGGTAAACTTCAGCCCACTGATGTTGATACGCTGCTCTATGAGCTGTGAAGGAGCTGCTGAAGAGATGTACAGTTCCATTTCAAACCACAAACTGATCATAAATAAAAGTTTCAGTCATATAAAAGGTGATTTAAGGATACTGCCTACTGTCTCAACTGCTGTGCAGTAAAGTAGTTTCTCAAAATGCAGGTCAAGACCCTCGGGAGGCTGGAAGAGGCGGGGAAGGATAGTGAAGGATTAAGAGAGTTATAACACAGTGGCTTATCTACATTTTTTAGCATTTGATTGAGTATTAGCTCTGTTAATCATTAAAAAAATGATTTTAGTAGGAAAAACAAAAAAAAATTACAGTACTAATTCTGACCTCCTGCAGTTCTGAGAAGTGGGACAGCTGACTTCATCAGCTGCTGGTCTCTGCAGAAACTGAGTTACAAGAGACAAGTTCTGGAAGCTTCTGAGCTCAAGAGTGGTATATGGAGGGTCAAGAATAAGTAAGTGCCCTCCTGATAAAAGAAAAATTGATCACCACACAAAAATATCAGGTTCTAACGCAAGAATAGGTTTCTTTGTTTAACTGTGGGACTCCTTGACAGATATTTGCCTTGGTTTGAAGAAGCCACTAGGGAAACTCATGGGAGAGGAAGCAACACAGAGCTGTCAAACACAAGAGGTATTTAGTAGTTAAGCTACAAATCACTGACAGGAAGGAAATAATTTTGAGAAGCAAACCAGGGGTTCCATTTTTATATGCTCTTCCTCAGATCACTAAGACACAGGCTCCCAACATGAGAGGATCACCTCTTTCAGCAAATAACAACCTTTTTTTCACCAGGAGCCACTCTGTGCTTGCTCAGTCTATTGCACCTACAGACTGGAATTACCCAGCTCACGTCCCTCACTCTGAGGTTATTGTACTGGCAATTAGAGGTATTTAGCAGTCCTTGGGTAATGTAAAGTCGTTCATACCCATACAGAAAACAGATGTTGCTGCTCTGGAGGCAATGAGCAAGATGATGCTAGCAGCAAAGAGAGGAGCTGCTCTCGCTAGCAAGCCAAGTGCAACTAAGTGAAGATACAAGCTGAGCTGCACTCAGAAAACCTGTATGAAGGCAGGTGTGTGCATAGGGAGAAGCTGGAGCAGCTCCTGACTGCAAAAACTAGCTAACCAGCCAACCCACCCAACCACCCTCCCTGTGGATTCGTGGAGGAATTATCACAGTACAGGGAAGTGGGAAGGACTGTGTTTTTATTCGGAGACAAATCTACAGGAGCTGCTGGTCACTGTGACGTGCCTCGGTCACTGCACACTCTCATTGGACCAGTGGTATTTAATTCCTGATTTTAGCATGGCTTTTTGGTTTTGAGTTGCTTAATCTTTTTAGTCTACAATTTCCATGTGAGAACATGAGTCTAACAGAGTGTGGTATGGTGTTCTGACTATTAAGGTTGCATGTTCCTTGTACTGAGTTTGGCTGTCACTGTCTCTCTCTGCAGTGCCCAGCATAGCAGGGGCTAAAGTCTGTTTGGCATAGCTAGGCACTTGTGCAACAATAAAGCAAATTTCTGTGTAGATAGTTTCCACAGCTGGGTTTTTTGGGGCCTTTTTTAATTGCCCTCTTTTGTTTTCATTGTGGGAGATGCATTTTGATTGGCTTCTATATGAATGTCCCTGTAAAACCTGGAGCCAAGGGAATGACAGGCAAACTGTACCTATATCTAGTCTATGTTTTAAGCATTTCTGTTCCCACTTGAAAACCTTTGCAAAACTTTTTCCACCCACACAGGAAATAGGGTTTTTCAGCTCCTCAGAGGCTCAGACTTCTCAAGAGCTGTGCACCTGGGTGAGTGATAGTTTCCATATAGTGCTCGTATTTTCAGCATCTCTCAGGACCTCTTCCCTGTGGTCTTCAGAGATCTCACAAGAAATGTACATGTGCATGCTCTGAGCTGCCAACAGACTGAGCATGAAGGGATAGACTGTAATAGAAATTAAAGTGTTCTTTCAGGAGACCACAGTCTGATTTTGGGTTATGCTGAGCTAAATCAGAAGGTGCTCCTGCAAAATCACTCCCTGTGAAATGAATCCACAAATCAAAGGAAAAAAATAGGCCTCCACAACGGTGCAGCCTAATGGGTTTAAGAAAAATGCAGTGGGATCATGTTAATGACCCGCCTGTGCCTCATGGCTCTATATTCTCTGCAATTCCATGAGTCACATTAATGAAGGCACCAACTAAACCCTTCTATAGACAACGACCTCTGCCAATCAAGTGTTATGCTCATCCCAGAGCTCACTCCATAGTGTTTACTTTTTGTTGTTTGCTTTGTTGTTTTTCTTTTTTCAGGGAAATTGCCTTGGGCTGATCTGATCCAAATCTGTTGGTGCAACTTTCTTTCCACCAGTAAGGTTGGTCCTGATGGGTGTTGGGCAAGGGAATGCCAAACCAACTCCTGGTTGTGTGAAATTCCAGGTCCTTGGCAGTTGAGAGATTTAGAATACAGGGAGATGTAATTTTAGGAACCATGTGCTGGAACAAGAAGTAAATGTCCTGGATTGTATCCAATCACACAGATCTTACAGGTGTCTGGTCTGTGAGGGACTTGGAATCAGGGACAAAAAATGAGGCCTGAAGTCCACAAAGCACTGACATTCTCCACCTATTACATGAAACAGGAAACTAATGTTGAGGGAAACCTGCAGAATAATTAATAACTCTTGTTTTGGTGGAAAAGGAAGTGGATATCCACCTCCCTTGCTGTGCACTGTTCTTCTGCTTGCATGAGAACTTCCACACTGTAGTCATGTCAAGAGCTCAGCACGTACATTTCTGCCTAGTGCAGGATGAGATGGTCTGGTAGGTGTTAGAGCAGAGTAAATATTTTGGGGAATAAAGTAAATGGTAGCCTGTTCTCCCCCCAAGGCTTTCTATCTGGATTTGCAGACACACACTGGAGAGTGACTGAAGAAGATGCAGGAAGCTGCCATATCTGTGTTTATTTCACAGCTCCTGTGGTCAGAACTGGGCCCTTCCACCATTGCTCTTAGAGCAGCATCTTGACCTGGGAGCAGTGCTAGTCATGCAGAGTAAGAGAGCAACATCTGACCTTATGTTTTACAAGCTGGTTTTTTTTTTTTTTGTTTAGCCCAAGCTTTCAAACAGTCAAAATACTGAGAAATTAGCCTTTTACAGCCAAAATTCTGCAGTTTCTGTTAAAATTGCTAGGTTATAAGTAATATTTTCTTGTTCTCAAGCAGTCTGTGTAATGTTAATAATTCATATAGTTACTTAGAGGAGAATGGGGGGTGAATCTACTCTCTTTAGCCTGGAAGTAAACATAAATTATCCTATACAGTAAAGCCACCCAGATTGGGCCCGAAAAGACTGAGTAACACAGGGGATATGGTTATAGTTGTACTAGTGACATTACACGTGGATGTCGGGACATTACCCAAGGCATTTGCTTACCCATGCATAGCTGAAAAATCACTCCCTAGCAAGAAAAGTAATTCTTAATATTATTTTGCTTCTCTGCCTATAAAAATGTTACAAGGCTTCTCAACTTGACCTGTGGGGCAGAGAAAACTGATAGCAAGAGTCTGTAAATAATGGCACGTCATTATGAATACATTATTTCTCCAAGTATTTTAGAGAGGGTTATCATAGAAAGGAAAGTTCAGTTCCATCCCTTCCTTTGGTTACACAATTCCAGTGACTTAGCTCTTAGCTCTGGGAAAGTGCCTGCTTTAAATGGGTCTAGCAGAGCTTTATTAATGCTCCTTTCATGCTCATTTTCTTCATGCAAACTGTCACTACTTGTCAGCAGCTGCTGCAGACACGGGACATTCATCAGGTTCAAGTAGGCAGAAAAAAATGAGTTTGTTATATCAAACCTGGCTCTTTGAAGCTCTGTGAAACTCAGTTGTTGCCACCTCAGGGAGCTCAGAGCAGCCACATCAACGCCCTAAAGCACAGCAGAGCCTGCCAAAGCACTGTGGATGGCCGATTGCTGAGGTCCTGCCATGTGAGTGTGCTCCTGGCCACAGCAAGGTAACGTCATCCCCTCCAGGTCCACCGTGGTGCACAGCCATCAGCGCTGCTGTCCACAGCTCCTAATCCCTTCCTGGCCCCAGCAGGTCGCCTGAAGTCTCTGGGCCAGCAGGCCTGACCCTTTCTCAGCAAGGAGCTGAAAAGCCTCGCAGCAGCAGTGACTGCTTCAGTGGATTTCACAGGGTAGGCTTTCTCCTGACTCAAACTGACATCAAAGGAGTGGAGACACATGACTGACGAAGTTTTCTGCGTGCATTACCCAGAGATGTGGATGCTCCATCCCAGAAAGTACTCAAGGACAGAGGCTTTGAGCAACCTGTCTAGTGGAGGATGTCCCTACCCATGGCAGGGGGCTGTAACTAGAAGATCTTTAAGGTCCCTGCCTACCCAAACCATTCCACGATTCTGTGATTGATTAGCAACCCAGTCTGGTGCTGGTATGTCTCTCCTTCTCCTGCTCAGTGACCACACTCAGAGCTCTTCAAACAGCACCTTTGGGTCAGCCTCCATTACCAGGGACAGGATTTTAAAAAAAAACCTACTTTATCCCTAGTCTTAGGTTTCCTTGCCCTGATGATAAGGCATACCAAGGCAATAGTATCCTAATAGGTAGTGCTGCCCAAATAAAAGTAAGGTTTACCAGCTGGAGATAAAACTAACATCTCTGTCCCTCTCAATCCACCCGGTTGCCCAGTAGGTTCAGCAGCTGTTTTAAAGCTCAGGTGGAAGCACAAGATCCAAGCAGCAAGGTGGTGCAAGGAACTGGCTTTAATATGCAGGTGCTCACCTCTGCCTGTATCCACGCAGCATCCTCTGAGCTGGAGCCAAGCATGCCAGCAGGGTCAGAGGCAATGCCTGATGGTCACAGTGCTAACTCCTTACAGCACTGCTCAGGATAAAAAGGAAATGGGGGATTGATTAAAGTATAAATCCTCCAGCAGAATTGGCCAGGAAGAGGAGCAAAAGCAGATGCGTCCTTAAATTCACTGCTGAATCCCTGCTGCTGTGCAGAGCTCATCTCTTGGTTGCTGCCAACATCTCTGCAGACAACAGAGTCTGTGTAGACCTTACAGGTGTCTGTCTGTCTTCCAGAGCCAACAGGACACACTGAGATCCACACGGCACAGGAGTATGTAACTCATTCAGCGAACCATGTGCATCAATTGCCCCCCTAACCAAAGAGTAATCTGGTTTATTGGATACTTTCCCAAGATAATAGGGAGAGTATTATTTGGATGAGAATTCCATGGGGTAAACCCCAGAAAATGTAAAAAATAGCGAGAGGAACCTAGTTCCTGAATCAATGCTCCTGCACAGTGTTAACTTGGAGACCAGCAGGCTGCCAGAAGTGACAACTTTCCTAGGAGATTTAAAAACAAAGTTACCTCTGACAGTTTAATCCCTTGCATGTATATAGCACTTCACATGCCCAAATATTAACTGATTCATGGTTAATTAACTCGTGGTTATAAATTTCCCCTGGCACTTTTTGCAAGGCTCAGGATGTAAATGCTAAACCAAGTGTCCCAGGCAAATTGCAGCACTGTAAGAAAAATAATGGGGCAGATCATCACCTGGTCTAGTGCAGTTATGTAGATTTACTCAAGCCCAGGGCCTGACCCAGTGGTTCTTGAATTCATTAAAGCAAACTGCAATGAATGAACTGCAGAACTCCTTCTTATACCTAACTCTGATAATTAATTCCCAGCTAACACAGGGGACGTGGTATAAAATAGCATGTTCACATTTACTCTGATGAGTATTATGGCATTGTGGAGGAGCTAAGCATGACAAGGTGGTTCAAGGCAGTGGAATTGAAAGATTATTGCAAAAGAGACCCTTCTCTATGAAGGCTGATGTTCATAACAGGACCTACCCCTTTGCCTGAGGAGGACTCAAAGCAAAGGGAAATTTTACCTCAAAAAGAAACACTGCAGAGTAGCTCCTTCACCTCTGTGCATTTTCCAGAGCTGGTGAGACATTTCATTGAAGCTCAGGTCAACTCCCTAATGGCCTCTGAGAGGGAAGGTGTATGTCCTTAGCTGCCTCCCTGGGAGGACTCCGAGCATACCCCTTTCCTCGTTCATCTTGCTTCGTGTCCAAGTCTTTGGAGACTGTCAGGAATTTTCCACGGAGCTAGTTTCCCTTTGACAGCTGCCAATCCAGTGAAACCAAAATCTTTCAAAAGGATTTCCAATCCATGCTTTTTGACCTGGGAAGGAAAGCTTTTGGAAATATTAGAGAGCTACATACACACACATCTCCTTCTGAATCTCTGTATTTGTTTCAGCCCCATTTTGGCTTATAGCTCTATGCTATTAGCCCTAGTATTTAATGAACCTAATAAACATTTTGCAATAGTTCAGTGGTTTCTCTTCCAAGCATAATTTGTAGAGGGCTCTGATAAATACCTCTGGCTTTTCCAGGCATCTAGCCCCTCCGTAGAATGCTGCTGCACTAAACTTAAAGCCCTTCTTGTGCAGAGACAAAGCATAAAGGAATATGGTACAAAATAATGAATGGTACAGACATCTATCCCCTCTAGAAGGAATGCATGCAAATGCATGAGAATAAGACAAAAGAAAATTAAGACCTTTACAGGAAGAAATCCTTTCTTTTTATATATGGGTGTTAGTAATCTAAGGAATCTGTTGTTCTGTGATTTTACAAGTTAAGGCACAAACAGATTTGGGGGAATAAAGGATTCTGGTATTTTTACTGCAAGAGGAAGCATCCAGCTTTGCTGAGAAATGAAAAGGTATCAAAAAAGTATCAGCTAAGATATGTTAGGAAGAAACACATCCTTAGGGCAGTTCGTTCCTTAGGCAAGTCTCATCTAAAAGACAAAGGGTGATTCCTGGACATGGGAGAAAGGTGAGCACTTATAAGGCATAAACAGGAATGGAACTGTCCTCTGAACTTAAACCACTTCATAGAGTGTCCTTGTGTGGATTCTCAAGTGTCTAATGAAGCCTGAGGTCCCAAAGCAGCCTATCAATAAGGACATTAACAGAACCTCTGTTCTCCAACCAAAGGTTTATTTACAATTGTAAGAACTCAATAGATTTGGGATTTCTGCCTTTCTGTTAGGTTTAGTTGAAGTTGGCTTGTGAATTCACAACTAGTTAGGAACACACCTGCCTAAAACACATACATGCACACACCCTCAACATACTGTGTGATGGCACAAGTCTTGTTCTGAGACCAAGTTAATAAGGGGCATGGGCAAGGGACTATCACTCCTTTGACCCCTTCCCAAAATTGTGACCTGAATTCACACCATCATTTTACATTTGTATTCCAAGAGAGCATGTAGAGCCATGCTCAGGACCAGGATGGTAGGCAGGGCCCAGATGGTTTCTGATGTCCCAAACTACAGGGCCAGGGGCACAAGAGACACGCTCCCTCCTTCTGTCTGCACGAGTGTTTCTTTATCCAGGGCAATTTTGGGGTGAGGCACTTCAGTAACATCTTAGATCCCTGAGAAGAAAATTTTGGTCCTTTGTGCTTAAGAGACATGCACTGGAGGACACAGAACAGCCTCTCTTGCTGTGCTGCACACACCAACCTTCATACCCACTGTAACGTGTCAGCTTCCCCACCACTCTCACAATGGGACTCGCCAACATCCACCCGACCTATGCTGGAGCCATCACTCAGTGATTTGTGACGTACTGAAACACAGTTTACATTGCAAAAAGCTCTAGTATGTCCCTGGAAAGCAATAAAGAGAGAGTTGCGTACGAGTGTTAAGGGTTTTGCTCCACGAGCAGATGTCCCCTTGGCGGACGCACCGCCGACCTCTCGCTCCGGCAGGTTTTGCTCCACCTCGGAGACCCAGCAAGGAGAGGGACTGTCTTGCTCCTGATCAGCCAGGCTGATTTTTATTAGGCCTTTCTCCGGAAATAAGAAGTATGGTAAAGCGAGGTGATCTTCCCCTGCGGCTGCTGGTGTGGATTATGGAGCTGGCAGCAGCAGGAACGCATTAAGGAAAGCTCCCAGCAACGGGTAAGTTTTAAAACGAAAGCTGGCTCAGTGTTAATGCGCAAGTAATGTGTCCCAGCTGTCTTTAATAAAACAGCCAGCTGAAACTCAGCATCATAATAAAAGGAGCAGGGATTTCACAAACATCCTGGCTGCTCAGAAGGAGACTGACTTCTTCTTCTTTCTTTTTTTTTTTTTTTTTTTCTCAGAGCTTGATTAAATATTTCCTGTTTTCAGCTTTCCAGAAAGGTCCTCAGAAGCCTTTCCCTGCTGCTTTCATGCTGGCAACTTCATTTTTCAAGGCCTTCCCCTGGTCCCGATGTGACACAGAAATGAGAGGGTTTGTGTGGACCTGGTGTCTGGTCAAGAAGTGCCTCTGCTACACCTGCATCCCCATCAGGTTTGATGCCACCTCTGCAGGCATGGGGTGGCACAATGCTGACAGCAACCCCAAACATCTGGTAGTCTCACAAGACCCCAGAGAGGAGCCTTATAACCTGTCACTTCCTATATGCAGACAAGGTGTGAAGGAAGTTGTCTACAGCTGGGAAATAAACCTTGGAGCATCAGTGATTTCTGCTTTTGCTGCTGATTCAGGTGAAGTCAGCCCAAGGCTGGACCATCAGAGCTGATTGAGGGTCAATAACTCACAGAGGAACAAGCCCCTGAAACAGAACCTGACTGAGCAGCTGGGCTGGGTTTCATCCCATTAAACTCAGGTTAGCCTTTAGTCTATCCCAGCCAGTGGAGCAAAATAGGCACCTCTGGGAACAATTAATTTGAACTAATTTGAGTTTCTCTTTAAAATAAAATTTAAAAAGTCCTACAAGCATGTGGACATGACTATGCACAGCCCATGGCTGCATCTAGCCCAAGTTTGGAGGAGGGGAGGGGATTCTCCTGGCCATACCAGTCCTATTGATATTCCAGGGTTTTTACAGCTCTTTCCACAAACTCCTCTGAACAAGGGAACTGGAAGAAATAATGTGCTTTTTCTCAGCTTTTTTTCCCAGCCTCTAAAGACCAATCAGAATTTGACATCCAAAATGAGGGATGAAAGCAACCTCGAAATTCTCCCATCCTGCCTCTGCCTAGCCAGTCAGTGATACAGTACTCCTGACTGAGGTACATGGGCATTTTGCCAGCCTATAAAATCAAGTTTCATCAATTAACTTTTGGTAGTGGAGAGTCTGGCTAGAAGTACTCAACTTTAATCCCAGATAATGTGTGACAACATTCAGTGTGCTCATTCCAAGTGTTGAATGGGCTTCAGTATTTCCTCTAGCTCTGTAATATCTGCCACAAACATATAAATCTCTCAGAAAAGAGAAAAGGCTCAAAATGCTGATTGTAACAGAAGTAGACACATCTCCTCATCATCTCCTGGTTTCAGTGGCACGTGTCTCAATATCTCTAGAATTCCAGCTTCACCTATTGTTTAGAAATGCCTACTATTTCTATGTTATTATCTTGATAGCCAGCTAGGAATCCCTTCATGATTTGGAATTTAACTTCATTTTGCCTTAACTTTTTCCATCTGACAAAGGTGTTGCAAGGATTAGTTAATACTGTAAGGTGGTGATTAATGAGCAGATATTTCAAAACACAAAGTGCCGCCGGATGTTGAAGATTTTTGGGGAAGTTTGGAGAGCAGCACTCCTAAAGAGCTAGTCTGAACTTGACCTTTCTAGATCATAAAATCATCATACATATTCTATGAAATGGAAACATTCTCTAATGTTCATTTTCAGTAACAGGCTGGTGAATGGTGAGGGCTTCAGTTGATGCTTCTGGCTACCCATAAATTTCTGCAGGATTTGTAACATTCTGAGAGAAGTTCCAAGAAAACAGATTAATTTTCTTTCCCCCGCAGTCCTATTTTACTTTGAATCCTCAGCATTTTCTTTTCCTAAAACAAGGTATCAAAATATCTTGGGTGGAATTTTTCAATACATACTGTGAAACACCTTGCCAAAAAACATTCACTTCAAATGGTATTTGTTTGGAGTACCTGAGTTCTCCTTCAGCCTCAGGAATTCTGCTTAGCACAATTCCATAATATTTCAACATGGAAACAAAATAACATTAAAATTTATCAGCCATATGCAGTGCTTTTTTAGACTTTGTACATTGATCTTGAGTAACAGAAAATAAGTTTTTCTGGAGTTTTCTCAATTTTTTTAAAGTTTTTTTCTCTTCTATACAATTTTCTTTATTATCCTCTTACAAGTTTTCAGAAATGTTACCTTTAGATTGTGAACAGCCTGTAGCCCATAACATATGACTTGCCTATTATCAATATTTCTAAAATAAGTTTTAGTGAACTATTTTGCACTTTCATGTTTTTTTCCAAAAACTGGTACAGTCACAGAGGTAGTTTAGAGCTGCTCTTACACTCTATGACCAACAAATGCAGAAAAGAAAAATAAAGATGTATTGGAACAACCACATAAAAACATTTTTTAAAAAGTTTCTTTATGTCAAAAATGTGACTTTTTTTAAGAAAAGGGGGAAAAATTTAAAAAAACCCTTTGGGAAACTTAACCATTTCAAAATCTAAAGACAACACCCTTTCTCACTGTTTGAGCTGCTTCCATTTGAGGACTAAAAAAAATAAATGTTTTTCCTGCTGAAAAAAGCATGGTGGGGGAAAGAGTGAATTCATTTTTTGTCTCTACCCTAGTGCTCCCACCCTAAAAAACAACACAAAAAATCAAAATGAAATACAAAATTGAGAATCAGAAATCATTTTCATTACAACGAGGTATAAGTTATCTTCCCAACTGGGAGAGCATTTGTAATGAAAGCAAGTCCTGGACAAAAATGGCCTAGCCTTAAAATGAAATGCTGTCCTGGAAGAAAGGTTATATTTTGCTGAGCTCAAACTTTTAGACATTTGCCAATCAAGCTACTGCTTTGCTCTGCAAATTGCCATTGGACTCACATCTCGGGCTGCAGGCAAAGTAGTCACGGCTGTACAGTGCACACTACAAAACCAGCCTGCCCGAGACAGGTGGACAATTTGACCTTTGAAACAGTTGAGCTTTTTCATTTTCTGTTTCTAAAGCCTAGAATTAAACACTGGTCTCAACGAAACAACCTTGAAAGAGGCCTTCAGATAGCACAACCTGTGTCTGTTGCACAGTAGTGCTCGCAGGCCTGAAAAGGGAACAAGCCTCCATTGTGTTTGATGCTGCCCCTTCCCCCAAGATTGCTGGTTTAACACATACAAAGCCAGGATAAAGGAAAGGGGCTATTATTATCCTCTGCCACGTCTCCATTTTACGGGCCGAGAACCAGGGCAGAAGGTCCCATGACTTATTCTTGGACGCACACCCAAAGTCTGTGCCAGCAGTGGTATTTAACCCAGCTCTTTGTCTCAGGCCAATGTTTTATCAATAAGACCCATTTTTCGCCCCCATAGATTTTTTTGTTTCCAAACAAATACACATTTTTAGGCTGTCCCTGCTCTTTTGCTATGGCACATCATCCCTGTCAGCTCTTCCTCGGCATTTGCCCAACCAACGTGGCCACAGTTTGTTGGCAGCTTTGTCCCTCTGAGAACGTTGCCATTGTCGTGATGCTCCACTAAGATCAAAAGTCTCAACCAAGATGGAAGCTCGATTGTTTTAAACATCACCTAAATTACATGAAATAAACCATTTCATAAAGTTAAACCTCTTCTAACAGAGCCAACACATAAACAGCTTTAGGTACAGCATGTCCCTGGCTCTGGGTGAGTGACTGCTGTTCACACAAGTCATCATTTCTGGGAACAAGGAGACAATTCCCCATGGCACCAAACCGTCATTCTTGGAAAAAGTGTTATTTGTGACTGGGAGAGCAAGTTCCCTTTGCCAGGGTGAGACAGCTCTGCTACGGGCACACCCAGCTCATTCAAATCCCTGTGAAGAGTAGCAGGATCATTCTCTAGTGGAGACCTGTTTTGGCACAGCCAGAGTTTAAGCTCATGTCTCCCAACCCTGTACGAAATAAAGACAGGCATGAGTGATAGGAGTGCTTGAACAGGTTCCATGATGATTATAACAACGTTTCTCTTGCAGGAGAGACTGCTAATTTTAACTCCATCCTTATTAATTAGCCGTCAAACTTTTTTTTTCCAGATTCTCCACCAGTCTAAATAGAAAAGCTCATATTTGTTTTCAGGAAATTCAGGCGTTGTTTTGCAAATTCTACACTCATTTGCATGTCTTGTCACGGTTAGTCTTGAATCCCATCTTTCATAATAGACATGCTAACACTAATGGGATAGAAACTGGCTTGGGTCCTGCCATGGGGACTCTGCTGTGATTATATCTGTCAACAAGCCCATCTTTTGTGAGGTTGTTTTACATATATATATATATATATATATATATATATATATATATATATATATACACACATATATGGGTTTGTTCTACAACTGAATGAAAACAAAACTTCCTAAATTTGTTTCACTCACAGGAAGAAAAAGATGTGACGATCCATCCTGGAGCACAAGAACTCTGCTAATAAGAAGCATACCTTGAGCAAACCAGTTTTACTGACCTAAAGAAGAGGAAGATGTAAAGAAGCACAAGGAAAGAAGAGCTGGTTGGAAGATTTCAGACCAGCTACAGAGGTGAGACCCTCCATGAGTAGTGCAGGGGAGGGTGGTGCTGTCACTGCATCGTGACTCCAGTGGCACTTGTGACCTTTGGGCCAGTGTATTGGGGTATGGAGGAAAGCTCATCTCCACTAGTAGGGGCAGAAGGCATGGAGAAGGCAATTTTCCCTTGTGCCACCCATATTTAGCCAGGGGCCTGCTCTACTCCAGAGGAAACAGTCATGGGCACTGTACTGGCAACATCCATAGCAGGAAAAGGGTCTGGCTACAGCATCAAGGATAAAGAGCAGAAAGTGGATCTTCCTGTAGACTCTCAGGCTGACTTTACCTGATGTATCTTGCTAAAAAGGTTTTTATTTTTGTTCCTTCACATGGTTTTGCACTTCCTAAGAGCTGGGCCAGAAGCGGGAGTAAGGAGACATTACACACAATGGACACCAGCACTTCCAACTGTCAGCACAAGGAAAGGCAGGAAAACTTGCAAGAAGCCCAGTTTTTCAGAATAGAAGTGTTTGGATGAATACCATTTAACCACTCTGCAGCAAAATGGGGAAAACAGGAATGGAACCTGTCTCTAAGATCACTTGCTGCCTGCTGGGATAGGACTATGCCTCTGCTCTGCTCTGTCCAGTCCTGGTATACAATTCCTTACCAAGGAACACACATGTTCATTTTGGTAAGGCAGGAGAAGTCCTCACCCTGTTCAGAGCAGCTGCTCAGAGCAAGGGGTTTTGTGCCTTTGAGGCAACAATTAGTGCTGGCAGCCTCAGAATCCTATCACTTGGGTTATCTACTTCTGGAAAAGAACCTGTGGTGTTTTTTTTTTCTCCTGTGCTTCTTTGTTTTATACCCAAGTTCCCATTGAACCGAGATGCCTTTTCTCTTACTTCACTGTTCCCATCTCTTCTTTTCCTTCTGCATATTGCTGAGAAATCATCATCATGTCCTCATGGGGAAAGATTACCACCTCACTTTACTAGCAGTTGCCCTGAATTTTCCTTTCTCATTTTCCCATTGCTCCTCCACGTACCTCCACAGCTCCCCAGGGAAGCTGTAAAGAGAAAAATGTTCTTTTCCTTCCATAAAACAGCCCAAATTAACATTTTCCTTTGTCTATATAATCCATTGTCCACAATTAGGTCAGATTCTCAGCCAGTATAAAGTTCATAAATCTGTACTCTCTATCATTTCATGGCAGCTGAGAATTGATGTAAAATGTGTCTGAGAAAAAAAAAAAAGCCTCTGGTTTCAGACTGTCCTGGCTTCACAAATCAGCAATTTTCAATGCTGCTGGAAGAAACCAACCCTAAGGTAGGATGGGCAAAGGGACTGTCCAACGCAGAAAACAGGTTATTAAAATATGTTAATATGATCTCTGTACATCTGCAGTAAAACAAGATGCTATTGTAGCCAGGCTAAAAAGCTTTAGGGTTAAAAGAGCAAGCAATCAGTCTCTCGAAAATGTTTTTTATTTTCATAACAGCTTTTGTGGTCACATTTTTCTTTACAAACTATAAGGCCATTGACACCTACCAAAAGCATTTCCTGCCCTCCTGTCTCAAAGCACAGACATTTCTGCCTGCAGGGGAAACACTGTGATGAAAATGTGTTGCCCTGCAGCAAATGTACCGAGGGATGTATAAGACATAGAAGCAACATGGAAGCCAAGAAACAGATGGATAAAACAGGCTGGATTTTCATCGCTGGTGGCCACAACAACAGTCATAGAAAGTGTAATAAGTACAGTGTTTCCGAGAGGATGTGAGGTTATGGATCCAGCAGTATCGGTAAATGGCGTCTGCTCTTCAGTTTGACCACATAATAGCTAAACTGCTGTATTTTCCACACTGCTCAGCTAAACAGCTTAAATTGGACCCTCTCAAAGGCTAAAAGGAATCAATTTCATCCTAAACAATTCCGAGGCCAACCTGACCAAAGCCTTTAATTCATGCCAGTTAAAGTCAAAAGCTTCACGGCTGGTTATTGTTCAATATTTGCCAGCGGAGAGAAGAGTGACGGCCTTGTTCCCCTTGTCCTCCCACTGCAGGGGTGACCAGCACCTGGTAACTGGGATCACTCAGGAGTCAGGAGCTCCCTGGGTCAATCTTCTGTTACCAACTTCACCTCATTGCAGCTCTACAGCGTCTGATTACCTGGAAGCTATTAACTCCCTTGTCTGTGCTCCCTTCCAGAGGCCACTCCACAGAGCTTATTGCTGACCAGTTCCTGGTATGTTCTTTCATCTGATGAAAGAGCTTATTTAAACAGAAATCTGAACATTTCTGCTCTGCCAGGCACTGGCTGAAAATATGTTAGTAGATGCTTTGTCATGAGCAAATCCAGGCCAGATTTTCCCTCTAGGTTCCTCGAGTTCCAGTTACGAGGTCCTCAGTTTTCAGCCAGGTAGGTAAAAGTCTTTCACATTTTTACAGAGGGGGAAACTGTGGTGGAGCAAGGAGTGTAAGAAACGCGCCCAAGATCAACAGTGATATTTTTCTGTGGTGGAGTGAAGAGTCAAGCTCAGATCTCCTGCCACGCAGTGGGGTGCTTTCAGCACACCACCCCCCTTCCTTTGCAAGCCTGCTAGAGCTGGGTTAAGGGATAACACCTCAAACCCTGTGGCAACCAGTCATCCCACAGAGAGCAAAGCAGTGCCCAGTGTCAGTGGCTGGATTGCTAAAATGCAGAAGTGAGACACATCACATACACCTCCTGCAGAAAGACAAGCATATGGTCAGGGCTGGAGTGTCCCACTGACAACTAAGGCATAAAAAGCTAAAATTTGGCTGTGAAGAAAACTACACAGACAGCTCGTGGAAACCACTTCCAAACAGCCCTGTCATTCAGCTCAGGGCCTGACAGATCAGACCACCCACTCCAGCATGGGTACCACATACCTGGTGAGCAGTCAGGGAGGAATTCATTTCACCCAATTTCAGATGCCTACAAGGTAGAGCTGGCCACCCTCATGTTCTTCAATAGATGATCTTTAAGGAGACACTTGTCTGACCTACTTTAAAGCTCTATTTTAAGATAAGTAGAATTATACCCCGGATATATAAAAAAGAACCAGAAAAGGCAGGCACAGAGTCTGGGTCAGATGGAAATATCTATGGTCCATTCATCTACTTTCGTCCACATGTATCTCACCCAACACAACAAAAGGGAAAAAATTCAAATTTAAGTAGAATTCTCTCAAAAACCTGTGAAGTGATGCTTAGTCCAAAGTGGCTTTCTTTTAGTATTTTTATATGTATGTATATATATCTATATTTCATACAGATATATATTTCGTATATATGTAAATGCAGAGCAATATTATTTGGTCATAGTAAAGAGCTGATAATTAGGATCATGGGGAATGTTTCCATTATGAAAGATTGTAATCAGGTTGTGTGGTTTTGATGCAGTCCTGTTTATCTACAGAGAAAGTTCATGTTCTCATTTTCCTCTGGGCACAGTGGAAATCAAAGAGGAAAGAAGAGTCTCTCTCTCTCTCTCTCTCTTCTTAGTCTCTTCTTCTGGTCAACTCTATACCCAGAACATCCTCTTTGTGGTCAGCTGAGGTTACATGCACAGCTGATTGTGGCAGATTGGAGCTTTCTGCTACTATCTCTTCTCCCCTTCTCTGGTGTTTTTGGTGCATTTGCTTTTACACAAACAAAATTCAACCAAAACAATATCCTAACCCCAGGTTTGCCTCCTGCTGCCTCAGGCAGCACATCTGGGTTTCTGAAGAGCCTCAGCACAATTTCTGTTTTGGGAAACAGCTTCTATTACCTGAACTCAGACCTATCTGTCTGTAGTGGAGGATGGCCATAATAGCCAGAAGTTCAATGATATTCTGCAGAAGTGGCCAGACCTGGCTGAAACAAGTAGCAGAGCTTGTCCCTTTCAGCTCTCAGTGTCCTCCTGAGTGATCCTGGGCAGACCCTACACAATCACTTCCCATTGTGCCAGATTTAACCGTGTGGGTTGAAATGTTATGCTCTGGATATCTGCTGCACACTAGATGTTTGGAGCCAATTTCAGACAAAACATTTCAGGAGATTCAGAGCACAAGACAAGGGGAAAAGTACATTCTTTTGCCCACATTCAGGAAGCTGTTCCATGAACAGTGAGACTGAGGAAATGTGGTTTCACTTCAACATGCAGCCTTTGGCTGCTAACCCAACCCCCTGCAATTCCCCTTGTTCCTCCCATGCCTTCTGGTCTGCCCCACTGGACAAGCAACAAAATACACCATGGTTTGTCCTGGGCCATGTGCCTATGGACAGACTGGACGAAGTTGGACCTCTTCTCCCCATTTGCAGAACACTTACATGCATCTCTGTCCTCTGCTCAGCCATCAAGTTTCACAAAACTTGCAGGAATTTTATTGTATTGGAGATCTTCCCTCTTCTTTCAAAATTGGTTTCCAATTAGTCAAGTGATTAAAAAAAATGAATACAGATGGGCAGAGGGAATGATCACATAATCCTTCTTTTCACGTAAATTAAAATCATTATTGGACCTTTATTAGTGGCATTACCAACCCTGCTCACAGCCCACTGAACAGCACATCTGTGTATTAACATGTACCTAAATAGTGAGGAGAACTGAAAATTAATAAAGGACCTAATCCAAAGCTCCCAGGCCCAAGGACAATTATTTCAGCACTTCTGCAGAACTTTAGATCAGGTCCATAAAGAGGAACAGGACTTGACAGGTACCTTTAAATTGGGATTTATTTTGAAGAAACAAAACAAAACAAAAAAACACCTTAAATTTTCTAAAAAGATAGTGCTTTACACAGTGTTTCTAGACTCATTCTCGTCTCTTGGGTACGATCACCCTGCAATTTGAAAAAATATCCAGCAAATTATCTCTATTAGCATGATGAGTTGCATGAAAGCAAGCAGTTGAGCACTGGGACAATGTGGGGAAAGAAGATGCTGGTGTAAATGCACTTAGAGCAGCTGTTAACAAAGATGCTGAAGGGCTGTAATAGATCCCATGCTCACAGCTTTGCTGGCATCCAACAGGGACTGGGAGGATGTTCTTGCCAGTGACAGAAGAGATGGTTTCTTGGGAAAATTGGAAATCCTGCATTGGATGTGGCAGGTAAGGCTAAGAGAGTGCCGATGGGCTGAGGGAATGTCATAGAAGATCTCAGCTTTGCTTCAAGGTGGGGTCCCACTTTGGCATTTTTTTATATTTGCATCAGGAGCAAAGCAGGTATAAGACTCCCTGACCATCCATACAAGTGAGGATGAGGTGGAAAGACAACACCAACTTCTGCTTCACTTCACTGTGATGGAAAGGTGGGAAAGGTCACTCTTCCAGTGAGAAGGTTTCCTAATTTTAGCAGGCTATTTACTGTTAGGAATAACTGATGTTATTTGGAGCTATGGTCACTTATATCACAGTGCTGGACTTACACTGTACTTTACAACTTGTGAGAAGGATGTGAAAAAGTAAAAGCAGAATCAGAAAACAGCAAGGATCTTCCTGCTTATGATTCCTTGATGTCTGAGTTTCACCAGATAAAAAGCTCTTCCTAGATTCTGTATGTGATTCAAAAGGAAACTCCTTCCCATTTCATTCCTGAGTTTGGCGTGCATTATTCATATTTCCTTACAAATTTGTTTGGAGCAGCAGCAGAAAAGAGGATATTGCTACCCAAGGAATAAAAACACAGCATCATCCTGTGCTAAGGCCAGCAAAATCCTCCTCCTCCTTCTTCTTCTTCTTCTTCAGTAACCTGACTGCATCTGGTCTTTTCCAGCAGTGCATGAAAATGAAAAAATGTCAGTGAGAGTCTACATGAAGAAATGTTATCTAAAATATGAAATTCCTGGTAGCTTAAGAGAGAAAAGTTAGTGGTCACTGCCCAGACCAGAACAAATGTAAGACACCAGTATGAAAAGAATTTTTGACCATTTTTCTGATGTGACCTTTTGGCTTCAGCTGAAGAAGGTAGATGAAGTGCCATAAAAAAAAAAATGTGTCCTGACCACTATTCCCCCTGCACTATTTGTAACGGATGTCAAGAAGACAACAAATCCCAGCTAGTCATCCAACTTGGCTAATGAGCCACAGAATCCCACTATGCAAACCCATTGTTCTGCACACGTTATTTTGGCTGACGAAACACCAGCAAATTAGTTCAGAAACTCTTAGAGAGCAGAGTTGCAGTGTTATTGTCAATTCTTCTTCCACCAGCCCTTCCTCCACCACAAGAAGGAACACACAGGCAGGCCTTTTCATACGCCCCAAAGTGTCTGAGATGCCCATCAAAATGAACAATTCATCCTCCCGGTGTTGCATGAAGAAGTCCCTGCTCCCTGGCGACTGCATAAACTTCCTGAATACAAGAACATGCATGTAATTACCAGCAGCTCTAAGGTTAGCATAAATCAAAGTGAGAAGTCAGCTGCCAGGGGCACTTCAGAAGCAATGCCCACGACTCGAAGGGAGCTGAGCTAAAGCAATAACCCCATCCAAGTCCCTGAATGGGCCATGGCTTGTAATGGGCTGGCACAAAGCTACATTATCCCACAAACTGCACCTGCTTCTAGAGCTGCTGTGGCAGTAGCAAATAGAGATGCCACCTGGCAAGATGGCATTTCCTGAAGCCTGCAATGACAGGGCAAAAAAAAAAAAATCCCAACAAACAGATGGTGCCTACAGAAATGGGAGCTATATGGAAACAACAAAGGGCATTACAGCAACCACAAACACACTGCTCTCAGCCCTCTCTAAACTGTCACACACATCCTTAGTGGGTGGTAGACAGGCCTAAATTCAGGTGCCTTCTCTCCCAGGAGAAAGGGATCTTGTTTTTCAAGTTCATTGCTCCTCAAACTGTATGAAAAAGATTAGAATCACAAAGACCCACTGAGCAGTGTCTGTCCCTCAGGATAAAGACAGCAGAAAACAAAACCCAGGGGCTGACAGTGCTAGAAACAGGCCATCTGCAAAGGGATGTAAATGTGACTGTGCCCCCAAGTCATGGCTTACGGTCTTGGAAAGCTAAAACATGCTGACTGAAAGCATGCAATTAGTGCCAAGAAGAATACAAAGTATGGGAATACAAGAAGTGGGGAGGTGGTCGAATTTGAAAGAGGAAAACAAGAGCTTGTTTATCCCAATGAATTCATTGCAAAACATGGAAGTAACAAACAATCAGAGGTGCCTTGGCCATGGGTTATTGATTCTGATGGTGTCCAGCTCCAGTTGCAGCCACCAGTTACAGAATAAATGGCCTAAATGCAGAATTGCTTCCTGACCCACAATAGTTATGCCCTGAAACAGAAGAGTTTACGTCTTTCCCATAGCTCTTGTTTATCTAGTCTTTAAAATGTTATGATTATAATGCTGGATAGTTCTGTCATCTACTGAAATAACTCACCCCCATACAGCCAATTATTTCTTCAGTCACGACCCTCCAGATTTCACAATAGTGTCGAAATAATAATTGAATCTCAAGGATCTGAAAGAGCTTTGCAAAACCATGGACAAGATCCTGTCTCCCTTGTCAGAAGAGCCTCAGGTTCATATTGATGGAGCCTCTGAAGTTGCAGTGTCCTTGGGGACTGAAGTTACCTTCCCGTGGGAAGAATACATAAAAGTCAGTATCACCTCACAGGTGACAAGATTCTCCAGAAGTTATCCCTGGACCACCATCCTGAAGAAGCAATCCATTAGTTCTTAAACCCTACTAGTGTCATTGCCCTACAGTCATGTGGGATTCCCTGCCCCATATCACACACTTGCAGGCTGTGGCCCCAGGTCTTTTATGATGCCAGAGCAGAGGCAGGCACAGCTCAGCTCTCTTTACCATTTAATCCAATTTCCTGAACTCTAGTAGATCATTTGGAAATATGGCAAAGGGTGATCTTAGATTTTTGTTTTATGTTCTAGAGAAGGAAAACATCTGAAAAGGAAAATCTGGAGCAGCCTGGACCATTCCAATGACTGCAGGTCATGTATTTGTGGTGGTATTAGCTGTTCAGGGGGGTCAGTCTCCCTGCCTCAGGTAGGAGCTCTTTCCTCCCTGACATTATTTTGTGTGGCAATTGGAGAAGAGCAAGGAGACCCAGCTCCCCTTCCTGTGTGCCACGTCACATCACTTTGTATCCTGGAACATCCTGGTTTTGCCCAGTTGGCTTGAAACCCTGAGAAGTGCCAAACTGGGGAAAACAATCACAAAACAAAACTTTGGAACTGTTAGGCTGAATCCTGGTGAGCAAAGCAGGCAGTGTGGTGCTCTGGTGATGTACAGGGAAATCTGTAAATCCCTGCAGTGCAGGACTCTGATGTCACCTTGTGCTGTGTTGCCCCTTTGTGAACACTCCATTTCCAGTCCATTCTGGCCACTTGGCACTCACGTTGGATGTATGTCTTCTGTTGTCCATCTCTGTTCTAGCCACAGACATGTCTTTCCTGAAACAAACAAAAAAATTGAGACATTTGTGCCGTCATCTCCACAGGCATTAGTTAACCCCAAAGGCACGAACAGAAAAGTGCAAAGACCTGATCGAGGTAATTCCTATCTTTTTGTTTTTTCCCAGATCCCTCCCCTTTTGAGCTATGGTTCTTACATTTTCTATATGTTCAAACATCACTAGGAAACCTTTCAGCCCTCCTTTTCAGCTTCTGCCTAACCCATGAAACTAGTTAAGCATTGCTTCATCCCAGCCTTACTGGTGTCACCAGTGGTCTCGTTTGGGCTGGATGACTCTGGTGTCCTATTAAAGAAACTGTGAGGATCAGTGTCATACTCACACATCCTGTTTCCATGTGGCATGTTACAGACTATGCATAATGAATAGATCTACGTTTCCTCATGCTTATAGTTTCCTTGTCTGGTTTTCTTTTAACAAGCAACATACATTTATTGCTGTCCTCGCTCCCTTTGCATGCCACACACAAGGTCTTTCTGGCTCAGCTCTCACACAGACCAAAGCCAGCAATCATCTACAGCTGGAGGTACAGCTTTGGAGAGATATCTCACACTCATCTGGATAGAATACCCAACACTGAAGAATTGCTCTTCCCAGAAGGACACCAAAGTTTTCTGTATCAATCAACCTGCAGAAGTTTCACATCCTTCCAGAATAACTGCATGACGTTGAAATATCTGTGTGATCAACAGGTGAGCACCTCTCACAGGGTGTAAGCTTCTCTTCAGGCAGGGCTAAGCTTAAAGGCAGCTTTTGTCTTCTTTTTTTCCATTAAGAACATGGTGTCCCACTGCTGCTGTGTTATAACTGCAGAAGGCTCAGCTCTGTCAGTCCCTGTTGTGAGACCAGGGTGGGCGACCCAGCAGAAGTTGACAAACAAGAGAGTCAGGAAGATGTACAAGTTGAAAGGTAAAGATGAGAAGAGAACAAAACGATTCAAAAAAAGAAGCACTTGAGATGACAAAAAAATCAATCCAGTGCCCGGAGGGGAAAAAAGTAATAAGACTTAAAGACAGAAAATTTGGCACAAGGGCAAACGCAAAATTATCACATTCCCAAAAACAGATCCAGTCACAATGCCAGATGCAACACAGAAATAGTTCAGATCCAGAACATAGCCTTCCAGTGCCTATCTATTTCTGGGATAATCAGTACCATGGGGGAAAGGGAAATAGAAACACTATAAAGTTTATCTAAGGGATGGAAACACACCCAGCATTTGATGTGAGAAAAGAAAATGTGCTATTATCTAGCATGTGAACTGCAGGAATGGCCACAGACCCTGGCTGGGATCAAGGTCTATTGGGCTGAACTGCCTGAGTGCACATGGAGAGGCTGAAGTGAAAATGCTCTCTCACCATCTGCTCTGACAGCTTCTCAACAGATCATTTAAAGACTGATGGTTTAGGGTTTACCTCAAACTCAGAAATTAATGAAAAGCCCCCTATAATGCATAAACCAAAATTCAGCGAACATTTTCATGTTTTTCCATCTTCCTCCAAAGTACATCACAGAAGATAAAAGGCTGCAGCCTCAGCTGGTATAAAAGTGTATCAGGCTCAGGTGAAACGTTCCCATTTGCTAACATTGGAGAATTAGGTTGCTAAAACTTGTTGATCTGCTCCAAAGATGTTGGAAGTTAGAAATAAAGTGTCTTGCTAGAGTTTTGGGCAAAGGCTGCAAGAGAGAAGAGTTTGCACTTCACATAAAAAAAATAACTGAGCCAGAGAGAGGGGGAAAGGACCGGAGAAAAATACAGACAGACCAAGATTTCAAGAGTGGTTGATGACTTTGCATGTGCCATTTCTACAAACCTCAGCCTAAAGAAGACTAGACTGTCCATGTGTGAATCAGTAAAGATTCATTGCTGGGATCAGCAGCAGGGAAGTTGATAACAAACCTGAGAATCAACACAGCTGGTACCAAATTCTGGCTCTGCTGGCTGGCATTAAGTAAAATTCACTGCCTCTGTTTTTCACATCCCAGTCCAAGTTGTCTTGACTCTACAGCATGACAACCTCTTTGAAGAAGGAATTGACTCCCATTCTGGATGGGACACCTCCTACCTAAATTTAGATACCCATAACATAGATGTAACTCCAGCTTCCCTTGCAGTTGAAGAATAGAAAGAGACTTTCTCAGGAGATCTGCTTTTGGTGACTGTTTAATGATATCCCACTCTCAACAGAAACTGTATTTTCTGTACTGTTTTCATTGCCTGCAGCTCTGATATAGGCACCCACACTGTAAACTTCAACTCTTGGCCACCTAAATCCCAGCCTGTATGTCTCTGTCTCTACTCCAAGGAGCCCAGATTCCACTCAGGACTCCAGCATATACATCAATAACACAAGTTATGTTAAATACATTTGAGCACACTGAGACACTGGGCTCACAGCCACCAGTTATTTAGGGACTCACCTCCTAACTTGTACCATAGCTAGGAAACCACTGGGAGTCAGGGACATAAATGCTTCTGTGGATCAAGATCCAAATTCCAGACTTACTGGAAGTGGAAGGGCAATGACCTTTACTCACCTTCCAAGGGCTTCGGCGGAGTTGTTGTGGTTTCATGCTCCCTCTAACATCCACTGCTGCTGATCTGCTGACCTCAGGGGTCCTGGGATGCAGCCCACACTTGGGGCAGGATGACAATTGGTCTGTTTCTTGTTCCCAAGAACCAGCCTATAATCAGAAACTGGCAAACCTCAGGAAGTTTGGTGTGCCATCCAAAAAGTTCACATGAAAACATTAGGGACAGGAACTGGGATCCAAATGTGCTGAGAGCAAACAGGGCTTCTTACCATGGAGGGGCAGAAAGTGCTGGTAACAATAGGCATTTTGTGGTGTTTCACTTTGAGCCCCAACTGGAGCCAAGGAGCACACACCATCTGCAGATATATTTTAGACTGCAATTAACCTTTTTTTTTCCTACATACCGGAGTGAAAAAAAAAAAAGGCTGGGAAAAGGCTCTGGATTGTCACTTGCATCTATTCAGATATAGCTAGCCAGTCACTAATGACAACCTACATTGAGACATGTCCAAAACACAAACCAGCCCTTTGATGGAGGTTTATACAAGTCTGAATAATAGGGGTTTGGTTTTTTTTTTTCCCTCTCCTCTTCTTTCTTTTCCCGTCAGTTCTTCAGGGTCCCCAGATCAGAACTAGGAGTGCCAAAATACGAGGGGAACTGCCCATCCTGCCAGGTTCCCTCAAAGCAATGAATACTGCTATTCTTTATGTCCCACAGCTTTCATCAAGGCCTCTGCTTGCTTTAATTCCTCACTGTCCAACAGGGGCTGTGAGCACAAGCACCTCCCTGGTGATCATGTCAGTCTGCCATGGGCGAACTTCTAACAGGTAACAACTAGTAAAGCTGGATTAAACATCAGCTTGCAGGGCACACAACCCTTCTTGTGCAGCTGACCTGACATCTTGGGGAAATTTAAGTCCTTCAGATCTGCTCTGAAGAGGGACCTGTGTGTCCAACGAGTTGCTGAAATATTTCTGTCTAGATATAGTAATCTAATTTAATTTGCCCTACTAACTTGTCTCTTCTTTTGACACCTATGCTACCACATCTCAAACTCCCAGCACGTAGAGACTTTTATTTTGGACCTTGAAAGCTGTTGAGGCACTGCAGGTTGGGACACTCTGCTGTATGCAGGCATGGTTTCTTGTCTCTGCTGCCAGATCTTCAGTCCAGTGAGAGAGACACCAGCACGTGTCTAGAAATATTCAAGGATTTCTTGTTTTGCTTTTCATAGTTGCACTCACATTTTGATGCAGGTACAATTCAGAGAAACACAGAATTACCACATTTTATGAGAGGGCCCTGGATGTGAGGGGAGCACCAAAGTTGTGCTCCTGATGATGGATCCAAAAGTCCCCCCGCCCCGAAGTCAGAGGAAGCCAAAAGCTTCCCCTCCATGGGCCTCTAGAGAATAAGGATCACCTTCAAATTCCACCTGAATTTGGAGGTGAAAACCAGAAGCCCAGCAGAGGGGAACTGCCAGATCAGCCATGGACTGTTCTGGTAGGATCACCTCAGAATTTCCACCATTCTGTAATTGTGTAAGGGAGCACAGAAACAGCAGACACTCTGACTGGCCTGATAAGATTAAGTAAATCTTTAAACACCATTTCAAGAAAGACGCCAAAATGCTAATGTAAGTTTGTCTTCTCCTTGTACCCTCTTCCTGAGTACGAGTAGGAAAAGCAAAACAGAAAGCCTCTGCTATTTCTGGATATTTCTGTTTTAAACCTTTCCACTACACTAGCTAGGAAATGCTGCAAAGCTGCACTAGCTACTCAGAGCTAATTGAGCCACTGAGTGCAGGACAGTTCATTGAACCAGACTGAGCCAAGCAACCAATTACATTCTGCATGACCTACTGAAGAGTCTTTTCATCTCTATCATTTTAATTCCACTCTTCCTTTTAATTAAACAGTTTATTTTCCAGGATAAAGAGGAAATCCAAAATGCCATTAGTTGGGAATTTTCAAGTAATTATTGTCTTGCAAAATCTATCCCTGGACCCTCAAGGATTTGTAATAGCTCAATACTAACTAATGAATGTTTGTAGACCCATTTGTAGAACAAATGTAGATTTGTAGGAAGGTCCTATGGAACTGAAGGAATGCTACATCTATGCCAGATTATTTTAAATCAGTAATAAGTGGGCTTCAGCAGGATCAGGATTAATCCTGCCGGGTTTTTTCCTAAAAGTAGGGAGTTTTTCTCCTCCAGTTTTCCATGGCTGTCAATATCTCATCAAAGATATCATGTTATCTCAGCAGTTAAAATGGTATTTGGGTAGCTACAATTAACAAGAATAACACAAATAATTCTGATAGACATCAAATTACTCACAGACTCATAAAAACAACTTTGCGTCAGCCAGGTTAAGACTCAGAAATGTTGTCCATCCAGCAGACATTCATTGATTCTGATAAACGTGAAAAATGTGCCTTCTCATCCCATCATGATCTGGGTAAGGGCCATAAGCTCAGACAAGAAGAGCTTTGGCATAAAAACACACAGGAGTCCTGACAATTCAATGAGAGGATTTCCCTTCCATTCTCTATTGCTTCTATGTCTGTTGCTTTTTCTCCTCACTTATATTTAGCACGCTTAAAAGAACTGCAGAATAAGCTTTATTTATATCCACAAAATAAACCCAGAGGCTGTCAAAGAGCTGATGAAGAAAACTGTGCAAGGGTGCAAAGGCAGCAGATCTCCTTGAACACTGTGAAACAAAATCAAGACCCAATAAGTTTTTTGGGAACAAGTGATGCATGGCATGAATGAACTCCAAAGAAAGAGTACAGTGGAACATCTATGTATTAGTTTATTACAATTAAGATGGTGAAACAGCAGAACAGATTGCCCCAGAAGCAGATGATGCCCCATCCCTGAAAATATTCAAGGTCAGGTTGGATGAGGCTCTGAGCAATATGACATAGTTGAAGGTGCCTCTGCTCATTGCAAGGGAATTGGACCAGATGACCTTTAATGGTCCCTACTACCCCAAAGCGTTCCATGATTCTATGCAGACAAGATCTAAATCTGTTCCCACAGAGCTCCATGGCAGATCACACAGCTAACACTGTCAGTGCTTCACTGCCTTTCTATTATTCCCAGCATCTAAATGGCTTTTCTCCTGTAATTTATGTTCATTGCTTCCTGTCTTAGCTTCATATGTAGGAAATGTATAATTAAGAAACCAAAACTTGAGGTCTTCATAGTTCTGAATTCTGGAGTGTCAGCCAGCCTAGATCTGATTTTTTGGGGTTTTTTGTTAGCCACAAGTCAAGCTAAACATGGGATCTAAATGTCTCTACTTGCCCTCAAGGGAATGCAGATCTGGGATCTCAGACTAGGAGCAAGCAGTCAAGCAACAGGGCAAACCTCACTTCTCTTTATTCTCACAGGAACCACTGTGGAAACTTAATTGCACCTTTGATTTTATATTGCCTAAGAGAAGAAGAAATATGGACTGGCTCAGCAGTAAATGGCTTCGGAGGAATATTGCTGGACTATGGAGCAAAGTCATGAGAAAGTATAACTCAGGACTCGAAGCGAGGGATTGCTCACAGGAGGGAGGAAAGGTGGGCAGAAGAGGAGATGAAGACTCCTCTGTGGTGCCTGGGACTTTTCCCAACTCAGCCAGAACACCCATTTGGCAAATATTTCAGGGCCTCAGAAAATGCTGGATGATATTTGCTTAGCCCTCCAGAAACAGAGCTGAAGCAAGGGGTGGGGAAGAGAGGTTGCTGCTCTATTCACCTTTGCCTCTTGTAGTTACCTGGCAGAGTTCTGGCCTGACCCTTCTTAGTCTGTTCTGTGATTTGGATAATGCTCCTTGGATAATGACAACAAATGACATTTTTAAAATATTCCTTATTTTATCTTCTTTCAAAGGTCTCTTACAGAAATCTACCTTTTTGCTGCTTCACTGGTTTAACTTCCTGGTGAACTCTGAGTCCCCAAATTATGAAATTGTAGACAATACAAGAGGAAGGTTATGAACCAGTGGTATTTTGGCTGCTCCAGCAGACATGCTTTTGGACCAGCAGCTAATCCTCTTGATAATTTCTCACCACTTCATCTACTGGTGAGAGCAGAGTGTCTGTCTGATCCTTGTAGCAGGATCTCTCAGGCTGTGCACTTCAGAGAGCTTGTAAAAACACAGGGGTTTAACATTCTTAAATCTCCCCCAGATGAAAAGAGAGCGAGAGAGAGACATCCATGTCACCACCAAGCCCATCTATTTTGACTGAGACGAGAGCAGTGGCTGTGATGCTTGAGTGCTCATCAGTGCCTGTCCGAGGAGGGTTAGTAACGATTTCTAACTCATGTAAAAACATTATTCATCTGTTTTGGTGATTGAAGCCCAGCACAGGGGTCAAGGAGAAGGTTTACTTTGCTTGTGCAATCCAAATCTCTCAACTTTCCCCTTACTATATTTCATCCTCCAAGCTGGAGATGCTCCTTCAGGAATGTGATTAGACTTGAAATGGGGACAATGGCCCCAGGGCTGTAAGGCTGAGGCTGAGTTGGTCAGACAGGGTGGGCTCACTCAGCTCTTGAGTTGAAGTCTGCAACATGGAGCATCATTCAATGAGCCCAGGCAGAGCACAAGTGCCAGATTGATTTCAGTGCACATCCAGGCTGGGAGAAGTGAATCAGGAGGGTTTGGAAAGGAGTAAATTGATAGAAGTAAAGATAGAATCATCTCTCCACCTCTGTTTACAAATGTTGCCACTGCAGTTGATTAATCAGGTACCAAAGTATCTCTCTGGTGTTTACTCATCCCTTGCCATCACCCTGGACTCAAGTTTATAAATTGCATCAGCCAGTTTTTCCCTCCAACTCCTTGCTGCTAATGTCAGCAAGATGTCACACCTTTCCACCAGGATCTCAGGTATCTCCTCTGGAAGAAGGGACAGGACTCTGGGCAGGCATCACTCACTAATTTATATTCCTCAGTTTCATTCTTGCTTTGACATTCCCACCCATGAAACTAGTTTGGACAGCATGCAGATGGGGTTTATTTCAGTGTCCCAGCAGCTGCCTCTCTATCCACCTGGCCAATGGTGATAGGCAATTTGGGGTGCTTATTACCCAGAGTTTCTGCCCCAGCTGAGAAGCTGCTATGATGACGGGACAGTATGAGCATGGCCCTTCATGAACACTGTCTGGAAGATGTGATGTTCCCTTCAGCCTCTGAAATAGGAAAGAAATTTTTGAGCTTCTCTACAGTGGTCTGCATACCAACCCCCTTCACTCCCAGGGCAGTAAAACAGAGCAATCTGCACCTTTCACCTCAGCCGTCTGCTTTTCATTTTCTCCTTTAATCGCAAGCAGATTTCAGCTATCAAGTGTGAAAGTTTAGCAGACCCAGAGACCCCTGCAGAGGAGGAGATCCAAGCTCAATGCGAAATTCATTTTGTGCCTGCTGATATACCTGATCCCTGTTTTGAAAAAGGGGATTTGCTGAATGTTTTATCCCCATAGAGAGAAAGAAAGAGGGAAGATTTACACTCTCAGGAAGGTAGTTAAGCAAATACCAGCAGTACTATAGACAGCCTACCCCTGCTTCAGGAACAAAACCCACCTTCTCTGTGATAAAAAGAAGCACAAACCACAAAGAAAAATGTGCGTGGTGACTGATTCACCCAGCTCAGTGCCAGCTGACCTCTGCTCATTCTCCTACGTGTTCTGCATTTGCACAGCTCCTTGCACTGTGGAAAAATAACAACTTCACTCCAGCTCCTACAGGATGAGTCCCAATGGCCTAAAGCCCACCAGCAGGAGAAGGTGAGGGAGAAACAGGGATGCATGCTAACTGCAGGGGCAGGTATGGTCCAGGTATGCATTCACATGGAGGTTTCTCACAGGGGGATCTGTGAAGGTGGGAAGTGTCTCCAGCTGGAGACACTTTAGTGTGCAACCTTTAAAAGGCAATGGGTGGCTTCTCAAAGCCAAATCTAACACAAGGAATAATGCAGAGCCCAGCAGGAACAGCTCCCCAGGTGGGATAGTCTCTCCTGGAGTTGTTTTCTTCACCCCATGGACTGCTCAGTCTGCCAGGTTGAAGTAGGGTGAGGTGTACGTGGAAGGACAGGTCTGCTCTGAATCATGCACCAGAGCACATCAGGGAAGCTAATGAAACCAGGGGAAAATTCCTCAGTGCCTGAGGGAGAGAGAAACAGATATATTAAATGCCTTTTTTTTTCAAAAGTTTCTTTCACAGCCATCACTGTCAGCTTTGCTTTCTCCACTCCTATTTATTTTAGTGAGTTTATACAGCTCCAATCACTGTTCAGCTGAGCTTGTCCATACACAGGGGAGGAAACCACATTGTCAGGGCCATGCATTTGAGCACAACCCTTTACACTCACACCCTGTGCCCGTGAGAGTGGGGGGAGCAGAGGGGCCATCCTCCTGGGAAAGGTTTGTGTGACACAAGACTTCGGGGACTCACCGTTCACCTCCCAACCATCTGGTTCCCCTGGGAAAATCTTGCAGACAGCAAAGCTGCTGCTACTACTTGTTTTGTCTCACCGTGCCTGGCAGCATCCTACACATTCACCTTTTGAAGTATGTTCCCAAGGCTGTGTTGGCCATATCAGTCATCCCCCACCCCTGAACTCTTTGAATTTGCTGGCGAGTTTTTCATGCTCAGCATACCAATATCTCACCACCTGCATCAAGCTAAAAAGCCACCTCTCCATTCATCTTATTCTTGTAATGTGTATGTTGTTCTGATGCTTAAACTATTTACTATTTTCATGTCTGACGAACACAGTGAAATTCAAATTGCAGCAGTCTCAAGAAAATCATGAAAACAAATCTCCAGTATCTGTGTGATTTCTAATCATCTCCTCTGCAATGTGTCCCTTCTCTGAACCATTAGTTAGCATTATCTCTCCAGAAGTCAATCAAGATTAGGGTCTGAGTTTTGCACAAAACAGCAACTAGTTCTTGGGCACTGAATAAAAAATATGGGAAAAAAAGTGAAGTGTCTTGAAAGGGATTTGGCACAGCCACTTTTCTCACTGGCTGGACCATGGCAGCAATGAGCTCAGGATGTGTGTGAAGGTGCTGTCAGAAGACACAAGACCAGTCACTGATCAGATCTGCCTTCCTGGCCCTACCACACCTAAGCTGGGGATGAAATCTCCCCATGCACATGGAATTTCAGAGCAGCTTAATTATTCTATGGAGAAGTTTTAATTATTTTGTGCTTACTCCAGCATTAAGGCACTTTCGTACCATAATATTGACAGCATGGCTACTGTGGGACTGTAGCACATGTTGTATTAAAATAACACCACACAGTGTATTTTAATGGAGATCAAGGGTGAAAAAAGTCTTAGCAGTTTGGTATGTCTGTGCCTCAAGTTATTTTGCCATGCAGTGAAATAATCCCACATGACTCAATATTTTTTGCTGCCTGACATTTCCTACACGTAAGTGCTCCCGAGAACAGAAAGGAGTTGAAACAGGCAGGTAGGTATAAGCTAATCCAAGGTGTAGACAAGAAGGATTATTCTAGGAAGCTGAAGTGGCAATGGGGAGGGGGGCTTTTATACTGAATTTGCTGTCCTGGCTAATAAAAGAGCTGAGGCTTCATGTCAGTTGTTGTCAAACTTGCACTGGCCCTGTGTGCTGTGCACTTCCCAAACCAGCACACAATGGCATTCATAGAAACTGTGCTGGTTTGCTCTTCTGCAGAGACAAGACAAATGGCTTGCCTGCAACTGAACAGCTTTGTTGCCTGCTGACACGATGGTCCTGAGGGGACACTGCTGCAACCACTTCAGGAAAACAGACTGCAGTTTGCTGGGGAGGGAGGATGCTGTTGAGATCTAGAGATCTGAACGGTAGGTATCATCATGAGCCACACGCTCCTGTGCTACCAGCAGAGGCCCTGGCTTGCAGCAGGTGTTGCCCCTCCAAAAGAGACTCTCTGGTTTGTCTTCCGGACTTGGACACATCACTTTCCCAGCTTTTCCCCTAAACAACTTGTCTTTGCAATGGTCAGTTTGTCAGCAGCAATAGACACCTGAGGAGTGGCTGATCCCTGCCAGTCTGCAGAGGAGGGCTCACAGGCAGCTGTGCCTTCTGGAGCCACCCTAGGTCCTGCAGAGGGACTACGCCCAAAATCACTTGCTCAGGTTACCACAATATTGACACACTAATCCCAAATTAGATACACAGGAAACACAGCAATTTTCAAGAGTATCTGTGTGTGTGGGTGGATTCAAAGTCACTTGTGAATGTCACCTCTCTGGACCTGTGCTGGTGTGGGGCCACAGCCTCACCAAACAGACAAAGAGCCTTAAGTTCGTGTCCTTCTGCGCCTCCCCATGCTCACCCTGTTGTAAATATTGTGCTTATACCTTGCAGCTATTATGAATTTGGGACTTTGTTCTTATGTGTAATATTTTCCTTTCAAAGGGCAAACATAATAAGCAGCTTTCTAGTGAGCTGGAAATGCTAGGGAATACTTTGTGCTCCAGTGTTGAGTGTGTTGGGTGTGTTGAGTGTGTTAGGTGTGTTGAGTGCCAACCATCCTAAATTGCTCCCTTGGCTCTGGGTTGGGAAACACTGGTACTGGATAGCTCTAATGCTGGAAGAGTGGCAAAAGCAGGGAAACCATGTGACATCAATCCACCTTGATACAACAGACACCCCCAGACTTCATAGGACAACCTGTGAATTCCAAACACGGCAAAGATGCAGAAGTTTAAGCAGGATATCGAGAGATGGAAATGCAATGCCAGAAACCTCACTCATGTGGCTGTTTAGTAAATACGTAATCAGCAGCTCAGAGCATCTTGTGTATGCAGCCAGAAACAGCCAAGATCCAGCTGTCAGATAGTCACACACTGCCAGTCGTGACATGGCCATGACATGCCTGTGTTATACACTTTGCTATTTGCTGTACAGAGTAACAGGAGTAATGATCTTGCTGCTGAGTTTCAGAGAGGTTGATGGCCCTTGGCTGATGGGAGAGGCATATTCTGGAGAAAACGGTCACATCACAACTTACAAATATTTGTTGACACCGAAGCAGAACAAAAATTAAAGTTTGGACCTCAAACTAGGAATCTCAGGAGGCAGACAGACTAAGCCTGCCAAAAATGCCAGTTGCTTGTAAAGCCCCAGTCTGGTGTTAAACTCCAGCTAAACAAGGTAGCAATAAATTTACCAGCCATTGTCACTGGAGCTGGGGATCAGGGAGGAGAAGGAAGAGGCCCACAGATGAGTGCCAGGGCTGGCAAGCACCTTGCTGGCCAAAGGCAGCCTTCCCCCTCAGACCTTACTGGATGTGAATTCTGCCTTGTGCAAGGATTGAAATCTGAATGTTTCCTGACGTCCCACGCTCCTATTAAAAATAAAACCCAAAGGTTTCCAACAAAGCAGCATATTTTATATACACCAGGAAGAAAATGAATTAAAAATGCATATCTTTGTTTCCTCCTGACAATATCACATTGATTCAAAGCAGTGAGCAAACCAGAGCAACAATCAGCACTCTGCAAAGAGTTGCCTATAGCCTCACAAGGAGGAGGTTTTGTTCCCCACCCTTGGATTTTGCTCACTAGTAATCTGGATTTCCACATGCATCTCCCTCCTCACCATGGGGAAATCTCAAGGCCTATTTGAGTGCAATGGCTCTTGAAGGGAGTAAGCTCTTTAAACCATCCCTGGCACTGTGGAAAAATCAGGAAACTTTAATTAGGGGAGCAAAAACAGAAAACCACCCACAAGGCATTTTTTTATTTACTTTCGCTAAGTGCAGAAATGAACTTCACAGGAATTTCGTCCCACAGGAATTTCCAATATTTTAGTATTTGTTTCCATTGAGACTGGGGACGAAATGTTGAAATATCAAAGCATTTCCATAGAATGAAGTGTTCTGGGAAGCAGTATTTTGTACGTCACTTTGACGTGTTTCAGACTTGAACTTGCACCTGGCCGAGCTGCTGAGCGGCCGCTGTGCGGGCGCCTCGTGGCACCAGGCTCCTTTATAGACCAGGCTCGGAACAACCAGGACTTCCCACCCAAAATACATCACCAAGTCCCACAACACCACACAGAAATGCAACAAGGCAGGAGGCAGTAGTTCACCACGGAATTCATCGTCCAGCCAATGGCTTGGGCTGCATGAGAGGAGGGGCCATCAGATCTCCATCCTGTGTGAGCCGAGTGTGCATAAATGCCGGACACAGCTGAGCCCAACTGTTCCATTCCAGTGTTGTTGGCTTTGTTTATTTTCTAGAATAAAAGATGGACAATTTTCAGCCAGCTGTAAGAGTGTATTGGTCTGTCAGCACTCCAGAGATATCCCCACCTCCCACTGCACAGCAGAACTGCACCCCTGTTGTCTTCTCCATGACGCAGATGGGCAGGAGAGAAGGGGTTTGTAGTGTCCAATGCTGGGGACACCTGTTCACACCAGCATGTCCTTGGCCTGGATCTTTTCTGGGGGTGGATAGGTCCATCTATTCCCTCCAACACCATCCTCAAGAGATCAAGCTCTCTCACTGAATCTTCTGTCCACCTTTTGTGGTCATTTGCCCCAGCCCTGCCCCAAGAGTTTTCCAGAGGAGATAAAGGTCAGGGAGCAGAGCAGCAAGTAGGGCCATTAGGAAGGAAGTCATCTTTGGAGGAAAGGGGAAAAAACCTTGTTCTCAACACAACTGTAACAAAAATTCCCAGCAGAACAAGGTCCCTTATGCCTTTTTTGTGTTGGCCACTCTCAGTATCAGGTTTCACATCACCTGTTAGAACAGGATGGCGGAACTGATTGTGAGTTTTAATTTTTCAAATGTGTCTGGCCCAAGAATTGCTATTGTACATTTTCCACTTTTGATAGCTTCTCATATATTGTTTTGTGCTCTCCAACCATTGCCTTTCTGGGAATTCAGGTGATGTGTGGCTTTTGAAGGCATTTCCTTTCCTAACTTCATTTTTCCAGACATTTTTGGTATCAAGAAAAATAAGTCCCACTCCACACACACACTTTTTCATTGAAACCTCAATTTCTCCTGGAGCAAGCATGGATCAGGAACTAGCCAGGACCACACACAGCTCTTCTAATATCCCAGCCTGATGAACAAGAAGGGAATGGAGGAGGCAACCAGCACACTGTACAGAAAGGAAGGAGATGAAATCCAGCCATTAATAGGAATAGACCATGAAGCCCTCGTTCAGATAAAAAATAATCTGTGGACATCAGTGGATGTTTTGATGGAGTAAGGACAGAGGGACATGATCTGGATCCTAGAACTGTACATGAGAGATCCCTCCTGGCATGAGCCACATTTTGGACAGGCTGGCATTCTCATTGCTTTCTCTCAGATCCCTTGCAGGTCTTTCCATGGGCCAAAGTCTTATGGGCAGCCAGGGCCAAAGGTGGGCTCCTCTGCCAGCTCAAGCCCAAGGCTGGTCCCAACCCCTTGCAGAACTCCTGGCGGGGCGGGGGGGCTGTCCCTGGGGTAGAAATCAGTAAGTGTTGCATTCCTGTGGGTTTCCTGGCAGGCTGAGCAATCACTTCCTGCTGAGTTAGGGTCACAACCATTCATTTAGAGTGGACTCACCTTGTGATGTACCAGAAGCCTTGATTTCCATCAGAACTCATAAGTCACTACATCACAGGCTGGGAGGATGCATGTCAACAAGGGCTGGAAACAATGCCTTGGACAGAGCTGTTGCAGAAGGGAATTTTTTTGTGGGCTTTTGTGCTAAAAGCAGATCTTCACCCGGCAAAAGTTGTTGCCAGCAAATGCAGTTCCTTGGTGAATCCCACAGCCCTCCAAGCATCTCTTGCAGTAATCCTATTTACTTTGAGACAAGTCTTGCTCTTCCCAGTATTTTCAGGGTGTAGGGAGGTTTTTGATACACAGTCTTCATGGGCACAAATATTCCGTGCTTTTTACGGGCTTAATGAACAAAGAGGGTTTGTTATGTGTTCCACAGATCATTTCTACCAAGTTATGACACATTCTCAGGTCCAAACAGTTGAAGATTTTATTTATTTAAAGACTGGGTATTTATTTAAAGACTGGGGAAGATGTCTGTTGGAGCAAATATCAGTTGATATAAATTGAGAGGAGGCCTTTATCTCCCATACTGCTAAACTAGTTCAAACCAGATCAGACTTCCTTGGATACCATGGTGGCAAGCTCAAGCTGCTACAAGAACCGAGAGTGTTCATAAAAGCAGTCTCATTTGACCACATCTAAACCCTAGAAATACTGTAACCTGGCCAGAAGGCACCTGACTTATTGGTGGGGTAGGTTCAACTGGTCTCACTGCTGTGTTGTCTGCCATTCAGATGCCTGATCCCATGTCAGGCCAAGACTTCAACTCTTTTCCCTTGTCTCAGTGCCAAGAACACTCAGTCCCCTGTGCTGAAAAAGGCTGAAGCACGTGCCTTTTTTTCCAGCCAAGCATCAAGGAAATCACGAATTCTCAACCTTTCAGTGACCTTTAAATAATACACAACTCATCTAAGTTAGGACAGATCTTACTATTCTGCATCTTCAAATCCATCCTACAGCTACCCAGTGGGAATTGATGGGGAGTCACTCCATGTGGGGAGTAATTTGCTGGTGACAGGGCAATAGAACTGACTACTTCCCGCTCCTGCAGTAGCACAAAAAAATGTATTTGCAGTATCAGGTTCTAGGTTTTGGGGTCAAAAAACCTCTTGTTTTGCTTGAGACACAGGGAGTGAGCAAAGGCATGAGGGTCAAACAATGCTTCTCAAAGTATGTGATTCCTTAGGAATGTAGGAACAAGAATTTCCAGATGCAAAGTGCTGTCACAAACTCCAATACAAAATGTCCAAACACACTTACAGGCAGGGACAACTGCAGTCTGAGCCACCCTGTCTGCTGACTGCTGGCCCCAGCTTTAAGTGATGGTCCCCTTTGGTACCCAATCATGCAGAGAAGGGTACCATGTCTGCTGACAAGTGAGGTAAAAGCACTCTTGTGATCTGCTCCCTATTTACACTTTCCCAGCATAATTTTACCTCTCACCTTTTTCACTCTTACCCTAACTAATTTGTTTTCTACACAGTTGTTTCCTACTTCTGCTCTTGGATCTTACCATAACCTCTCTTCCAGTGATGCTGAGTGCCTTATTTGATGCTGAGTGCTAAATGAGTTCTTTCCCTGGAGACCTACATGACACTAGAAAAAATATGTATTCATATTGTTTTGGGGGATTGCCACTTCTCATATGTGCTGGCTCCACCACCATAGGAAAGGTCAGCCTGGAACAAGAACACCTTGTTTGCAGAACACCTTGTTTGCTGGGAAGGAAGAAGAGGTAAAGGACTGGGGAGACCTCACAGAAATGCTGTCTGATGGTTAAAGGTGGCACCAATACCTCGCAGCAGCAACTTCCACGGGTAGCATTTGTAAGAAAAATCTGTTTCCAATGCATTCATCAGCTCTGAGTTCAGATCTGTTAAAGATGGCCGGAGTATTACAGCTGATCAGAACAGAACATTCTCCAACAACTTTAAAATTGGAGCCCTTTGACTCAAATATCTCTTTATCTGTTGCGTCTTCCTATATCATCTACAAAACTGCAAGTCAGTGCACAAGAGCATCTCCTCACAGGTGGGTTTGCTCTCTCTTCTTCTTCAATAATGAAAATAAAAAAATAAATTCCCAGCCCAGGCACAGAAGCACCAGAACTAATTTTCCGGCAGATGTAAGAGACCGTCAACTAATGTAGGAAATTAAATGTTTAAGGAAATTATAGAACGAAAATATAAACTCTTGAATGGGAGCCAAGAAATACAAATTCCATCATTTATCAAAAAAACTCCAAAATGAGCCTGAAACAGTGTGGGGACAGCTGAATGAAAGGCTATATTCAGGCAGCAGCACTGTTTAGCTTACTTTTTGGACCTTTTCCCTTTATTGATGCTGTTGGGAGGCTCTCGTTCCAAAACCTCTAATGCTGTGTTCTAGGATGAGTTACTAAAAGCAGCCATTCTTCCACATATGAAAACATTCAATTATTTGCATGTTCGGTGTCTTTAATGCCTCTTTTGTGCCTCTGTTTTTTGTGGGGGGAGGCAGATGAGGGATCTTGGATTTCAGCAGTATTCTGATATAAATTTCCTCTAAGAGAGGGAAGGCAAAGAAGAAAAAGTCTCTACAAGCCTGAAATGGAGTTGAGGCGGGCTGGCTTTCTTGATTTACTTGAAGGATCTGATGAAGGTGTTTATTCAGGACTTGTGGAGTGCTGCCAGCCCTTAAGTAAAGACTCAGCTCTGAAGTTTCAGCATTACCTAGCATTCCTTGAGCCATGTGACACAAAACACCCGATCTGAACCGTCCCAAACTGTTGTTGTAGTGCTACTAACATCAGCACTGTGCACAGGACAGATAAAGGGCTCAGGAAGCTGCTCCATAAGCATCTCCACACAGAAAGGGGTGACGGTATGCAGTGCTAGGCATGTATTTTGGGACAGAAAACTTCCTGGCAGCTCACAGCAGACAAGTGTAAGCTTCTATGTGGTCATCTTGGCCCTTTTTTGCATGGGCTAGAAGGTTACAGGAAAGCTGGAGGCACCTGGCCAGCCACAGACATGTTACCAACATTAGGAAATACTTTAAATTCCGTCCAACTGACCTGTGAAACTCGCTGCTACAGGCCATTACCAAGATTCTGGGAATAAGCAGATCATGGCTTGCTTCTTAGCACACTGGATGATGTTGAAAGAGTCTGTTTATTGGAGAGATCCTACACTTGCAGGCTAAATCTTGGTTAAAACTGCTGCTGAAATTTGCTGTGCAAAGGGCTAAAAGCCCACAAATGGCCAGTGACCACAGCTCAGTGGAGAAATGGTAATTCATTAGCCGTGATAATTCAATCCCTTATGATTTCTTCCCATACCCAACAAATCTAGCAGGAATCTAAAAGAGAATTGCTTGCACTTATGGCTGACAAGATTAGCTAGTCATAAGAGCCAGTATTAAACAAACAAAAAATAAGAGGTTTGGAAGAAATAAAAATCCTCAGGGTATAAACCAGTGAACAGGGATTAGGAAGATATTTCTCTGAAGTTCAGTTATTCCTAATCTCTTGTGGCATGCCACATCTCCTGCCAGAGCCTCCAGCCCTTGCCTAAGAAGTACTGGCCTGGGCAAAGCACTATCCTGCTTCACTGTAGGCAGGCACGGGTGTGCAGAGGACAGACAAAGCAGCTTTGTTCAGCCTTGTACCGGTGAATCCCGCAGTGGTCCACGATCACCCGATGCAGTCCCTCTGCATCCCGTTTTTCACTGACCAACATTTGGCACCGGAGTTCGAGATTTACCCACCAAGGTGCTCCCACAGCTCTGAGCCGCCCTGGTCTTCTCAGTCCCTCTGACTTGCTCGTTTTGCATTGCTTTTATTGGAGCTTTTATTATCGACAAATAACGATCCCAGATTTGCTTTCCTGGGCCAACAGCACCATCTACAGCTTCCTCCGACAAGTGCAGTCCCCTTCTGCCTGCGGGAACGCGCCTCCTCCTTCCATCGACATCTGTGAAAAACAAGAGACAAGAATAATGTACAGGTGTTAGGGTGGAAAAGAGAAGGTGGCAGACTGAACAGCACATCTGGGGCTACAAAAGCTAATATACAGTCATATACAGCTGGTGTATTGTACTAAAACAGGAAGGTAGGCTTTTTACGGCAGGAGGAAAAAGGCGTGTGATTTGTAGCTGTGTTCTCATTCTCAGGTAGCAATGTGTGTGTTTGGAGAAAAAAGCTCTTCAGAGGTGTATGATCCTTGTATACTGTTTCCATGACGTAAAACACAGGAAACAACTTGGGCAGAGTTATAAAAGCAGTTGGTGACAGACCCAGGACCACAGCCTGTGGCCACTGCTCGCAGTTTCCCAGCCAACAGCGGGGCCACTGCTGCTTTTCCAAAGGCAAATGAAGAGGGTCACTGCCTCCAATGCCCTAAAAACATCCACCCAGTTCAGATGAAGGGCCCATGGCCAGTCCCTCCATGCACCTTGACACGCAGTGGTGCTGTGCTTCCAAGGGCCACTTATAGGACCAACATACAACACGCAGCAGAAAATCATGGGAAATCACTCTAATGTGCCAGTGGAAGAGAGTGGGAGAAAACTCTCTGCAATAGGAAGGAATCTGTAAGAAAAAGCTCTGAGATAATGTTGGCAAGCAGATCATGCCCCATGCTCACAAAGAGCAAAAGTGAAAAAACACTAATTCCCTATTTCTTCTGCCTTGTGACTCATCACTTCAGACTCCCCAAGCTGGCCTTTAAAGGACTCAACAGGATACCTTACACATGAGTGTGGGATAGTGTGTGCTTTCCCCAAAATGATGTGGAAATGTCATATCCTCAAGAATGGGTTAGCCAGACAGTGAGGTTTGCACAGGAAAGGACAGCCCTACATGGCCCTGGTGCTACACACGCCCAGTGAGGAGGTCACAGCAGCTGTGCACATCTGCACCATGGTACACACAGAAACGTGGGAGGAGGAGCTGGATGTGCAAAAAACAAATGGAACAAAATGTTCTAATCTAGCCTGTCTGGTTTTGCAACAAATTTGTGCCTTGCTTTGCTGTTACAGGAGCCATGGACCAGTGAACCCAAGGGGACAGGCAGATTTGTTCCTTGTCTCCTCTTCCTCCCTCTCCTCCACAGAAAGCAGGACCTGCTGTACTGGTAGCAGCTGAGCCAGACTCCACCAGCGCTCATTAGACAAAGCTCCTGGCGAACAGATTCCACCTTGAGACTACTTCCATGCTGGTATCCTAGATGGAAAAAGACCCTGTCTAGGCTCCCACGGGTGTCCTTGGCCTCCCACAAGATGCTGGGGCAAAACAAAGCAACATGGCCCAGGAACTGCTTTCCCAATAGGTAGTGTGGGTGGAACCCTTTGCCACTCCTGAGGAATTGCTTTAAACACTTCAAGGAAAGCAGCTATATGCAGTAGGACACCACAGTTTCGAGTGCCCAGGAGCAGCAACAACCAGGTCCCAGAGCCACAGCTGCAAAAGTTCCTGTCAGGAGGGAGCAGAGATTTCCCAGGAGATGCTGAAGTGCCAGGACCACGTGTCTTTGATCTTGTTCACTGCCTCACTCTCTGAGTAACCAGGGACTGTATGGGAATAAATCAGCATATTAATAGGAATGCTAATTGCAGCTGAATCTTGGATGGACTAAAATATGCACATTCCTTTTAATTATGAATTCTACAGCCCAGTTTGAACCACACTTGGAACAGTTAATGAGAGCAACTATTATTTTAAAGAGCAACCATCCTTGCAATAGTTTTGATTCTTAGTTTAAAATACAAAGGCCTCTAACAGGACAGATCCACATCTCAGTATCACAGCATAACCAAACTACCTCACTTACAGTGTAGAGGCCACTCAGAGTAATTGAGGTCAGGATAGGGCCCTGTAATTGAAAGTGTGTCTTGTTAATAAGAGCCAAAAATACACTTCTGTTCCCATTTCTCCTGAGCTGAACAGCACTGCAGTGATAAGTAATTGGCATTTCAATGTCTGTGTACAGTGACCACATTCTTGAGTGAGGGCATACCTATGAAGTGTCTGTTACTACAAGCCCTACACACCAGCATACATATGTATTTTTGTATATGTATTTTTATATATTATGTATGTTATATATGGACTGCTTTGTTGCCAATCCTCCTTGTGCAAAGGAGTCAGGGTGTTACCTGTTTTCCCACTCCACTTCCCGTAGCCCAGAAGGGCTTCACAATGCGGTTTAAGCACCTTTAGCTCTTTTTTTTCTTTTTAGGCAGCTTAATGAAGGAAGTCTAAAAGAACTGAAACACTCCCTCACACCCACTGTGTTACACATGGTCCACAGCCTTGCCTTGCGTCTACCTCCACTCAAAACAGCATGAGTAAAGCAGTACCAAAGACCTCTCCCTCACGGGAGCCTGTCTCAGGAGGGAATGATCTACAGACACAGTTATGAAGGTTAATGTGCCTTGCAGAACTCTCTTGAGAGCAAGAGGAGAGGTGAGAAACCACGTTCTGGATCTTCCCTACCTCATTCCAAGGTCTGCTCATTTGTTACCTCAGAATGAGCTTCCCGCCCTGCAGTGTCCTGCAGCAGTGAGTTCCACAACTCACACCAGCACTTCTCACTCAGTCCACTACTTTGTCTGAATTATTCCCAGGTTTTGGTTATTTAGTGTAGTCCAAGTGTCCAGTCTGCCTTCTCTTGTCAGAGAAAACAAACGGGCGTAAATGCCTCTCTTTGGTGCTCTCACACCAGAAGAATTTCACATTCAAAACCTCATGATACATGCCTCCAGACAGTAGCTTTTCCCTCCCCTTTATTTTATATATAGCTACAGTTGCCATTCTCCAGGGTGAGGGTGCACCCCACTAGAGACCAGTCAAGCCACCTGAATCTCATCTATCAATGCATAATATCCGAGTCTGCATTGGCTGAGTATTCCTTGAGCTTGAGATATTTCCAGTGACAGAGAAACTGTGACAGACCTTGCAAATAATTTTAATTACTCACACTGTTTCCTATTTTCCTACTGTCTTCCCATTAAATCTTCTGTAAGTCTCTTGGGTCAAGGTTGGACTTGATGATCTCAGAGGTCCCTTCCAACCCAGCTGATTCTGTGATTCTATGATTCTATGATTCTATGATTCTATGGTTCTATGATTCTATGATTCTATCATCTTCAGCCTTTGGCTGCCTGAGGTCTTAGTCCCAAGACCAGATGCTGATCTCAATGGCACAAGAGCAGCATCCAAAGCTACTATCTCCAATCTCTCCAGAATGCCAATGGCAAGAGGCTGCTCAAAAATCCCTCCTTCCCCCACCCACACATGGTTCTGTGTTTGTCCCAGACACTTCACACCTTTACCCATCCCAGAACATTTGCCTGACAAGTAAGACAGTTGGCCAGTTTCCCCATTATAGCCTGTTCTCATTTCTTTATGGGGCTCTGGCAAACCCCAGAGCTCTAACAGCATCTTAATTCGGGATATTGCTCTACTCCTAACAGAAAGTCTCAGAAACTAAGCCCAGGCATGCAAATACTTCCTTCTATACTGAATTTAATTTATGGTGTGTTGTCATATAAAGAGCTGTTAAATGGAGTGCTAATCTTCTTCTTTAAGGGGGAGCTGTAATAACACAGGGGTATGAACAGGCTGATGCACTTGAACCAGCTAAGTCACATCTCTGCAGGCCTTCTGCCCCGTAGAGTCAGGGTGGGAAGTTATAGCACTGCAGATGTCAGCGTATGAAATACATATTTTCTGATACTTTAGCTATGCATACACAGGAAAACTTGCTATTCACTAGTGTGTTATGCAGGTATGTGCAGAGTCTGGCTTTGTTTTTTTGGCAGAAATTTTGTGGCTGGTTGAAACATCCAGGTGGGAGAGTTCCTAAAGAGCCTGGGACAGTGGTGCGCAGCGACACTGGTGCAGGTACATGGTGTGCAGCCCTATGGGGACATAAGAAGGAAAAGGCCAGAGGATATGAGGAGTGCTGGGATGGCTCTGGATTTCCCATCACCAGCTCCTCCAAGAACTCTTTGCGGGGATATTTCAGATGATTATGAGAGTCAGCCTTGCCTTGGAGCATGGGATTGCAAAAACCAGCTTTGAGTTCCCCCTCATCCCATCCTAAAAAAGGATGCTGAGCAGGTTGAGTTACCCCCCAGAAATGTCTTTTTCTTCCCAGTGCCCAGGCAAAAGGTAAGACCACTGCTATAAAAGGGAGTGGCAAGGTGGGTAAACACACCAGCTTTTCACTCTTGCATGTTTATGTTCAGTTCACAGCCATGCACTGATTCCAGTTCTCCCTAGTTTAATGTACCCTTGGTGTAGGGCTCTGTTTCTCAAGCTGCAACCCTTGCAGTCAAGTACACAGGTGAGATTCTCAGCTCCTGACAAACAGCACAAGCTTCAAGATATCAGAGTAGGGCAGAAAAACTCAAAAAAAATGCACAGTGAGAACCAAATTGATTATTTCTTTAGACTCTGGGAGTTTTTAGATGTATCTGGAAACTTTCTGAACCACAATATGAGTTTAAACAAATGGAAAATCTCTGCTGTAACAAATCACACCAGTGTGCCCAGTAGTCTCTTTGGGGAGAGGGTGAGACAGGGATCAAGACATGCAAGGCAGATGCTGGTTGCAGCAATGGGAAATGCATGCATGCAAGGAGGGCACTTTTTCCATAGATTGCAGTTTGAAATATCGATGGGTTGGCAGTTTTGGATTCTTCAAAGCCAGAGATCTGACCACGTGCTGCTTACGTTTAACAAAATAAACAGCCCAGGGCAGTGATTGTACTGCAGGATATTATGCATCTTTAAATGAAAGTCAGTTTAATTTCTATGTGCTTGTATGTCTGTCCCCTCTGGGGATGATGTCTGTGATGAACATCAGTCCTTCGCGCTGAGATTTTCGCATTACAGGTACAGGCACAGGAATTAGGCTGTTTGAACACATATACACCCTATCCACCACTTCTGAAAGAGAACCATAAAACAGAGTCACAGAATCATTGATTGGAAAAGACCTCTAAGTTCATCACGTCTAAGCGGTAACCCAGCAGTGACTCCAGCACTTCCCTGGGCGGTCTATTTCAATGTTTGGCCACCCTTCCAGTGAAGAAATTATTCCTACTATCTAATCTAAACCTCCTCTGGCACAAATGGAGGCCATTTCGAAGTATACAATAGTACCAGTCACACCAACCTTTGCTGGTGAAGCTTCTCCTGTGACTCCTGGCATTTCTGCAAGAGGAAACACAAGAAATACAAACAGGCTCTCATTTAATTTACTGCAATTAATTTACCTCTTTAACCAGTGGCACTATGCAGCATACTAAAAGACACAGCAGAGCTTAAGATCTTAAAAACATTTAGCCAGGCCCAAGCCTACACAGTAAAGCACTATGGGATTTTAGTTCCATGTAAGCCTGTACCAAAGAGGTATAGAAGCAAGTGTCTAAATTATATCACAGGCCAAAAGCAATATGACAAAAATATGTGAAAGTCAATGGAAACATGCTGGGAGTTAGAGGGCCCATTGCCCAACATTGGCTGCTCCCTAAGAAATGGTTTCTTGTGTTTTCAAACGTGCTAAAAGAAGCAGCCAAAGAAAACCTGTGGGTTTTCATAAAGAAAACCAATGGGAGTAAATGCCTCTCCTTGGTGCTCTCACACGAGAAGAATTTCACATTCAAAGCCTCATGATACATTTTTCATGTCTGGTGTCTCCTTCCCAGATCTCCAGCCAGGCTGCCCACAGGGACATCAGGCTGGCCAGACCCTCATGCCACATCTTGTCTAAACAATCCCTAGGTGAAGGTTCTAAAGAAGCTGCTTCTGAAGCACAGGAGCAATGGGAGTCTGCTGAGCTGTAAACTATTCCCCCCAGTTCCTCTGCTCTCCTGGCCAGGTTCGATGGACAAGAGGCATCACAGGTATCCCGGAGGTGTGTATCCACTGATCACCTTGCTGGCAGCTCTCACTCCACATGTTTGGACACTGGGTGCTCCCTTTCTTCTTCTGGCTGCATCCTCTCTTTCTCTGGACACCCAGACATGTAACAAATCTCCTTGGGCAGATCTGCCAGCTGCATTCACAGCGTGGGCTCTCAGCATCGGAGACTCCTCTGCACCTTCAGAGAAAACCCATCATCTGCAACATGTGGAGATCTGGTTCTGCTTTTTAGTGGCTTAGTAGATGCCATAAATGACACAAAAATATAGCCTCAATAGAGTCTGATCCTCTGGACTGCCTGACTAGGTGTGTTGCTGTTGGCCTGACAGAGAAAAGGACCAACTCCACACATCAACACATTAACACGACAGATCTAGTCTGGTAGCAAAACCCAGTGAGAGGTGGAGAGGAAAAGAGGAAGAGAGCTCAGTGTGCAGCTGGGGGCACTGCACACAAGGGCTTGAAAGCTGTATCCTCACTGCAGTGCAGAGAGACTGAAGTCAGAGCCCATCAGTGTGGCAATGTCATAGATAAGCAAGGGGCAGAAGGATGGAGACGTGACCCTGCTGCAAGGGGTCTGTGAGAAGGGGTCTTACCCTGAAACAGTCACTAACCAGCCCTGCAAGCAGGGGATTTTGGAGATAACCAGGAAAGATAATCTGTCAGAACTGGGACATTACTGGAAAAATACAAAGGTGTCACCAAACAACTGCCGCAGCTGCCTTGGGCACCAAATGGATGGTGAGATCCTGCAAACAGGAAAGGCAGGTGAAGCCCAGGTCTTCCAAGGGAAGACCTCAGGGAAAGAAGCAGGAATCTGATATGTCCATGACCTGAGTTGTAGCTACAACCACCCCAAACCTGAGTAATATGGTACAACCCCGCAGAGTTCCCTCCTTTTCTGTCCTGAACATGAAACTGAATGAGACACCAACAGAGTAAAACTATTGCTCCTAATACAGAGAAAAAGCAGGAAATTACTGCAGGAGCTGTAGCAGGATATAGCAATGGTGACAAAAGTACAGAGATCTGCTTTCTAAGGTTCATCAAAAAGAGAGGCCAAGGGATGAAGCATCAAGAAAATGGGTACAGGCAGAGGAAAGAGAAATGAGCTTTCCACCTCCACAGCTAGAAAAGACTACAAAATAAGAGTTAGGCCATTTTGGGTAGCCTAAGATTTAAAATTAGGGCACAATTAATCTGTCCAGAAACAGAGGGATAAGTACAACCATTCCTATTTGCAATAACACAGTTTTATATGAGTGACAAGTTAATGCAGGTGAGCTCTGCCCCAAGCAGTCTCCTTTCCACTGTCCCTTTTCTCCACGCTGCAGCTAGGACCCCATCTCCTCACAACTGGACCCCTGAAGCTTGGGTAAGGCTTTGTTTTAACCCATGGGCACCCCAGGGATAGTCCCTAACCTCTGCTTAGCACAGAGCTACAGTGCAGCTGTGGTGGGAAGGCACCTCTGGAGACCCTCTCATCCAACTCCCTGCTCAAGCTGGTTCAGCTGGAGCAGGTTGCTCATGACCTTGCTGGCACCCCAGTCTGTCTCACCAGCACAAGATGCCCACGTCTGGGGATGGGATCACTCCTTTGCTGTCAGCAGGGAGATCACCACCCCCAAGGAAGCTCCTGGTGCAAGGAGTGATCTGCAGCAGAATGGTCCTACTGTGAAACATAACCCCAGTTAAAATCCACTGAACATAAAATCTCTGAACATGTACTCAGAGATAATTCCCAAACAGTCATCACAGAGACAGTCAGGAACCAGCTAAGGATGTCCTAAGCAGGAGACCAGCCCTAAACCACTGAAACAGTGCAGAGCAACCAGAGACCAGAGTGGGAAAAGGTGTAAGGAGAGCTCAGTGCACAGTCAGCAGCCCCCAAGGCCTCAGGCAAGGCTGGGGGACTTCCTCATGAATGGGTCCCATCCATTGGCTTCATGAACATGGACCCATGATAATCCTCACCATGCCAAACATGAGGCACAAGCCTGGCTGACACAAGTAGCCCAGTGTCCCAGGTGCTGTTCCTCAGATCCCCACAGACAACAACCTCAGGAGCTGTGGCAGTTCCCATTGCTCAGCTGGCTGCCTGCTCCCCTTCTCAGAGGTGCCTCCTCCAGGAGACCTCCCAGAGGCCCCAAATTTCACTGCACACAATGTCCCCTAGCCCCAGGACCATGGTCCCCAGCACTGCTAAGCCACTTGCTGGCAAATCTAAGGCAGCCCCATCGTTGGATGGCATGGAGCATTTTAAAGCATATTCAGCTTTTATATTTGCCAGTGGCTTGCTATGCACATTACAGTATAAAGGTTTTTATTTGTTCCCATTGTTTCAATGTTTATTCCCCCAAGCACTCTTAATAGTGGGCTTTTGACAAAGTGTTTCCCCAGCAGTGGGAACTACATACACAGCACAAAGCAAACACTTGAAAGATAAACATCCTTCACATCCCGTGCTGGTCCTAACCCCTTGGAGCTTGCCATTACCTCCCTCGGAGCAATTCAGCACAACTTAATCAAAGTTAAAAATGATACTGTGTGATTTTATTTTTTGTACTTGCTCAGTGAGCTTTTATTGGCAGCTGCTGCCAGGATCTGGGGCTCTGCCAAATTTCCTGGTTATATTGCTCCAGTGTGGACAAACAAAGAAAGCCTATTTAAAGTTTCTTGGACACAAATAAGGTAAAAACATAACAAAATAAAAAACAATGTGTAATTATTTGTTTCCTTTATGAAGTGCCTCCTTCAGAGTCCTTTGAAATCAGTTCTGGTTTCCACCTACTAAAATCACCCAAGTGAGTAAGTTAATACTAATAGACATTCCTGAACCAGAATGTTACAACCAGATGCACAAATTCCAGGGAAAAAATGCCATCTACCTTTGCCTTTCATTTTACACTTCCTGAGCCAAAATAACAACTTTAGCTCCTTGCCTTTCTCAGTAACATTTGCCGCTTTTAATTACTCAGAACAACTTTGTAACTTTGTATTTAAATTATTTAATTAATTGTAGTAATTTAGAATTTTATACTAATTACATACTAAGGCCCTTGTCAACAACACCTGCCTTTAGGTGCCTGCGTTGACCTCCCCACCTTTGGCATTTCTGCATCAGAGCTGACACCCTCTCATGTCCTTTCGCAGGTAGTGATCACTCATGTGTGACACTGAGGGCCCTGTCACCTTGTTAAGGTCACTGCCACGGCACTGGCTCCTTCAGCAGCTAAAAAATTGGAAACACAAAGGCACTGCTGAGTCCACAGCCTGAAATTCACCCCTTTGCACAGCATGGCCTCTCACCCCATATCCTCCAAAACAGGGAGAGAGGTGCAGAGAGGACAGGAGAGAGGGAGAAGGAGAGGGAGAAGAGGGGAGAGGGACAGAGACAGAGAAGAGAAGGGGGAAAGAGAGAAAAATCTCTCAGTTTGACAGGGCTATTTAACAGAATTTTGGAGCCAAAGTGCTTCCTGTCAACGACAATGTGCTTTTGAAAAAGCAGAAGCGTACATGCAGTTCCTTGGCAATTGGAAAAAACCATCAATATATAGACAAAGGGGTTTTGGAGCATATGTTTATTGAACTCCCAAGAAACTGCAGCTTATCCATTTTTTTTCAGGTCACCTCCAATTTATTATGCAGAGGCAGTCGCTGGTGTGCACAGTCCCAAGCCACAATAAAGCATAAGGACAAAAAACACCTTCTCACCCAGCAGAAAAGTCTGACAGCAAAAGAGGGCTCAAAAAAAGCTTCTTGTTTCCATACCAGTGGCTTCAATAAGGAGATTAGGGAGTAAATCAAATTGCTGCTTTGTTTCTCCCTCTCACTCAGCAAGTTTGTGTCTGAGAGAGCCTCTAAGAACTCATTCAAGAAGCTTGAACATTCCAAGTGAAAGTAAAATTCATTTTCAAGAATTTCTTGGTCTCAGGAAGCATCTGAATTCCCACCTGTAACAGAAAGAAGGAGCTGAGATGTTTACTTTCTGTGCTAGAACACCTTCCCCACCTTTACTCCACCCTGGCTCAGCAGGTCCAGCTGCACCAGGGCTTGTGTTACCTGCGGGCAGCAGACACACCAGCCTGCCTGGGCTGGGAGCCTCCTGCCAGAAACTGCCTTTGCCCATGGATAAAACTGGGCTTTGGGCAGACACAGGGACATGGAGACATGGGTTGGAAACCACAGCACCCAGATCCTTACTGCTGCAATTCAGCTTCCTCCACTCCTGGAGACAAAGATACCACAGCACCCGCAGTGTCTCTGCAAGGGACATGCCCCAGGACACATGTTCTGTGCCTCATAAAGATGCTGTTGTCTTATTCTAGCAAGAGGGGTTTAATTCTGCTTATTTCTGTGCAAGGAGGTGTTGGCTCTGTTGATTTTGTCAGGATGGGTGTGACTTGGAATAGGATAGAAGGAAAGAATTAAGACTTTGTCCCATTGAGCTCGTGGCTTATGTGTCAGACCCTCAGTCAGGTAAGACCATTTAGAGTGAAAAATCCTGGCTGTTTTCTGCAGACCTCTAACATGGCCCCAACCTGCTAGTCTTTAAAAGCTGCAGTCCTTAAAACTTCCCAATTCCTTCCTGCAGTTCATTCTCTGCTCCTGCGGTGACCCATCAGTGGGTTTAATCCAGGAGGATTTGCTCTATCACCTCCCTAGTTCTCTTTGTAAACGAGAGATCATCTCTCCACTGCTCTAAAAAGCAAGCTGAGAGTTGGAAGTGGTCTATTGATCCATTTCCAGAACTGTGATGAGGGAAATAAAAAGGAAAGGCAGTTTTCTATGACACACTAGAGAAGTGCATTTTGTGCTGGGGGAAAGGCTGGGATGCAGGTTAGCTCTCAGCCAGAGAAAACATTTGATTTCAGTGGAGTGACACCAGCTTGCTTCAGCTATATATTTTTAAGGATATCTTTAGAATCATAAGTTATATTAAAACATATTTCAGCAAACAGGAATTGCAGCAGAGTGCAGCTTGGTGGCAGAGGGCCATCTCAATTCTGCCATCTCAGCACAGTGTGTAAAGGAGGAATAAGGCTCAGGTCTTCATCACAAGTAGGTGCCTCATTCCAATCAAAATCCACAAGAATAAAATGTTTAAACTCCTTTGAGGATCTGACCATACAGCACCAGGATATTTCCAGCTTCCCATGCATGAGTCATGCTGAAACATGCCTTGGTTCTAGTTATCATTATTATTGAGAACATGTTGGTTTATATTGGTGCTAACCCAGTCCTCCTAAGTTTTGTGGTGGGAATAAAGCAAGTTGAGAGCACACAGTTTTATGCTCAAGGCTAACTCTACCTCCTAACTCTATCTCTAAACCCTGACTCCTTCCCACACCTGGCTCAAGGTGGTGTGGAAATGCTCTCTGGTAGTTTGATCTGTCTCATCTTGATTGTCTCAAGGGAGGAGGAAGAAGCAATCTTGGTTTCACCTTTTCTTATTTGCAGACCTCCACCAGCACACCAAAGAAGGTGTGAACTAGTATTTGGAGGATTCAAACCCACTTACAGCATGTACTTACCTTTCATGGAGCCCCAACCTTTTGCAAACCACAGGTTGAAACTCAGCCTGGCTCATTCTACCCTGTGTCCAAGAGCCAGCATGCTGCCAGTGGCATTCCCTGAGCTCTGGGGTCTGTCACCATCGGCTACCATGAATTCACAGCTCAGATCCCTCTCAGCACACTTGTATGGACCTGGAGACACTTCTGCTGCTAACCCAGGGACCCACAGCTGTGTCTGAGCCACATCAGAATACCTGGAACTCAAATTGGCCCATCCAGTTAATTTCTCCTGTGATCTCTGGGTTACAGCCCTTTCCTTTCTATTTTACTGATTGTTAATCAAACACAAACACAAGCCGCAGTTTGTTTTACTTGCAAGAATGTAATTGAAAATCCCTTCTATCCATTTCTTTAACATCCTCTGGATTTCACAGCCACAAATCACAGCAAAATGCAATTGAAAATTGCAGTCTGAAGTAATTATTTTGTTGGTAGCCAGGAGGATAATATTCCTACAAATAATATTCTTTACGATGCTGATTAAGTGAATATTACTGTAAGCAAAGCAAGTAATTAAGCAAGTGCACAGCAGTGTCACACCTGGACAGGCAGTACAGCCAGCCTAGTTCCTTGTCTACAGCAATCAACCCGCTTTGCTCCCTGTCCATCCATGCAAATCAGCTGAAAAACACCTGGCAGCCATTCAAAGTGCTTTCCTGTTGGTGGATCAGGACTCCTGTTCTGCTGTGTGTTTCAGTTTTGGTTGGGATAGAGTTAGTTTTTTTCATGGAATCTGCTATCAGGCTGTGTTTTGTGCTGGAACCAGTGCTGATAACCCAGATGTTTTTGTTATTGCTGAGCAGATTGCACAGAGTCAAGGCCTTTTCTGCTCCTTACCCCACCCCACCAACAAGGAGGCTGAGGATGCACAGGGAGTTGGGAGGGGACACAGCCAGGACAGCTGACCTGAACTGACCCAAAGGATACTCCATATCATATGGTGTCATGCTTAGCATGTAAAGCTGAGGGAAGAAGGAGGAAGAGGAAGGGGAATGATGGTGTTTGTCTTCCCAAGTCACCATTACCTGTGATGGAGCCCTGCTGTGCTGGGGATGGCTGAACACCTGCCTGCACATGGAAAGGGGTGGAAGAATTCCTTCTTCTGCTTTGCTTGTATGTGAGGCTTTTGCTTAACCCATTGAACTGTCTTTATCTCAGCCCATGAGTTTTCTCACTTTTACTCTTCTGATTCTCTCCCCCATCCCACCAAGGAGGAGGTAAGTGAGCAGCTGTGCGGGCCTGAGTTGCCAGATGGGGTTAAACCATGAGACTACAGAAGGATTTCTCTGAGCTGGTGAGCCCCAGGGGGGCTGTAAGGGGCACTCCACGACCCTGGCAGTGTAGGGGATGGGTAGCTGAGACCACTGCTGTTTTGTAATAGGACCCCTGAGATAAACTTATCATTGCTTGCCTGTGAACAACTCTCCTCTTCACAGCACAAGGCTAGTGGCTTTCAACACACAAAGATTTTGGGATATCACTTGTAGAGTCAAAAACCTTGGCCATCTGTTCTCGGGAGACAGGTAGACCCCGACTAATTGCAAAGCACTAAAAGTTGCACAACTATTTCTCACATAGGGCTTTGAAAATCTCTTCTTGAGTGATTCAAGCTTCTTGTGTAAGGGGGAATAGTCAATTCTCTGTAGCCAGACTCATCCTCAGAGACCCTCAGACGAAGGCACCAGAGACCAGCAGCTCCAGCTCTGCATAACTCTTGCCACAACAAGCGACAGCTTCCCCAGCCAGTGCTGGGGTAAGAAGGAATAGATGGATATTAAAACAACCCTTAGCTGTGCTTCCCAACAGACAGATGCACATATCTGCTGCTGATGTCCTAGGAAGCTTTGATCACACAGCAAGGAGTGAAACTTGTAGATGTGTGTCTACATACAGACACGTATATCTAGCTATATACATCATATACACAAGTGAACAGAAAAAAACAAATAAGCTGCCAACATTTCCAATTGCAGTTCTTTTCCTGATCATGGAGCATAGATGAGCAGATTAGATCTAATCCTGGAAATTAAGATTAGGTATTCCTAAATCCAAAGGACACTGACATTTCTTTCCAGACGGGACTCTTCCTCTCTCAGGAGCCAGCCAAACACAACCAAAGTTTATTCTCAAGTGTACACAGATACTTCCTAATTTGTCTGTGTGTGTGGTCTGAATTGACATAATATTCTCAGACCATACCAAGGCTATTTCATGGTACATTCACACCAGGTCCAGCTATTTATCAGTTGCACATATTTCTCAGTCATCTTGTTCCACATCAGCAGCTGGTGTCACCATCAGCATCCTGCTTCAGCCTCTGAGCTCTGTCATTTTCCAGGTGCTTTGCCAGGCCTCCTCAGATGGGCTTTATGGTAAAACATGAGAGCAGTGCTTGGGGGAATGAATTACAGATCCCTGCCAGATAAACAATCTCCAGGCTCCACTTTGCACAATTGTCACTGCAAGGACCTCAGGCTCCAAAATGGGGTTAATGACACTCACTGCTTGTGTTGAGTCACTCCAAGCACTGAAATGTCACAGGTTGGAAAAATGGATTTGTCAGTGCCAGCTAAATAGTGTGCAATGACACTCCAGCTGCTGTGGGCTCTGCAAAGGCTGGTCCTCCAGGATGCCCCTGAGGTACTTCTGCCTCACTCAGGGTCCTAACAACAGCCACCACTGACAGCCTCCTTAAAAGCCCTCATTTTACAGAGAACTGTTTCCATTTTTATTTAAAAACATCACATTTTTCTCATTATAAATATGTGTTGTTTACCAAATGCACTACCTGGGTTAGAGGTACCACTGCACTACAAACAGAGCCAGCTCCCACACTGCATGTCACAGGTAATGCAAAAAGCACCCAACCAATTTAAATTGGGTTTCTATTTCGAAGAGGGAGTTCTTGTATATCACCTACATGGAAGAGTTAAATCCACAGCAAATCCACCAGTCCTGATATCCCAGTGAAACTAGATGTAGCTGGAGACTTCAGATTTGGGACCCAGATATAGCTCTATTGTTTGGAAACTACTGCTGATCAAGACACTGTTTTGGAAAGGATTTTATTTATTTACAGAAATCTCCATAGAAACTACGGCAGAGATTCTTCAACCAGATGTGATGCTTCATTGTTAATTAGTTCATCTACTGGAACAACAGCTTTCCTATCATGAGATCTGGGCAGCTAAAATTTGAAGTGCACAGTCCAGGTTGCCCATCAGATGGAAAATATTAGCAACACACAGAGCTTTTGGAACTGAAAACCTCCAAATGTGTGGCGTAAAAGCAGCAGACATTGTTAATCTCCAGCCACCACTGTGGAAAAAGGTGCAGGGCTCTTCTTCAGGAGCATGTTACTACTCAGAACTCAGATCCCTGCAATCACATTCAGCTCCCATCACCTAGATCATGACACCCTGCAGTGAACTAGACCTCATCCTTACTGCAACATCCAATAAACAACATTATTAATTGGCATCATGGATTATATCCAATGACTTCCTGCATCTAGGCTCTGGGGGCCATGCTGGGCAGCAGCAGATGATGCTGGGATTGGGAAAATAAAGCAGTTGTCGCATCCCTGTCTCCTCAGCTTTGTTGAGTGCAGTTTAGGAGATAGGCTGGATCTATTTTTAGACTGACACTTACCTCTCTTCCAACCCAAACATAGTTCTCCCTTGTAATACCAATGATGTTTTCAAATGGAACAGTGAATCGTTGTGCCAGGATCAGAAATAAAATTACCAGCTGTCAGGCACAGGCTCTCACACAACTCCTTGGTGCAAGCCAGGGTAACACTTGTCACTTGCCTCCCAAACACAGCCAGTTGGCTTTGCTGATGGAAAGAAAGGAAGAGGATGGTGTTTTAAATGCCAAGAGACAGACAACTGGTGGAACGTTCTGTGTGATGAAACACTGCAAAACTAAGTTTCCCAAAAATGTTCAGTTCCTGGGCCTACCACACATTGCTGGGTTTTGGGGTTTTTTTTGATTGTGGTTTTTGTCGTTGTTGTCATTGGTGTTGGTTTTGTTTGGGTTTGTTGCTTGTTAGGGGTGTTTTTGTGTTTGGTCTTTTATTTTATTTCTTTTTCTTTAATGGTACCTGCCCATCAAACTGGGAACAAATCCCATACATGAAGTTCATAGGAAATATTTGGATTTCCTCACTACCTGAGCCTGACTGGCACCCTCCCACACACCAGGAAGCATAGCCCATTCACACTGAGTAATATGTGCTGCTTGGTCCCCAAAGCCAGTATTACCTTTTGTTTAGCTTTGTTCTCTTTTTGGCTGGTGCATTTCACAGAGGAGATAATGGAGAACTGGCTTGAAGAACTTGTACAATAGGAAATGGGTTCATTGAATTCGACACTCAAAAACATTCACTTGTGCTGGGAGGGAGTGATATAGGCCCTTGATTTGGGGGAAAAAAAAAATTACATGGCTGAGAATGAAGTTAAATTGGACAATATAAAGCAAGCTTATTTTTAAGGTATTAGAAATGACAAAGTAAAAAGTAAAGTAGTTAACTGGGCCCCAGGACACAATATTGCTCAGCAAGCTTGGAAAACAGAGAGAAAGGAAAGAGTTTAAATGACCCCTTAGCCAGTTCAGAGCCATCCTGCTCCATTTCCTCCAGAAGAGTCTGAAGTCAACCCCAACACTATACGAAGGACACCAAGTTTGGGACTAAGGAGATACAGAAGTTAGTAGGTTTGAAGATCTTCAACTCATAGTCTTGATCTTCAACTCCTAGAGTTGCTGCAAGTCTAAGTGCATTTAAAAAGATGGAGGGAGGAATATTCACCACATTTGTGTCCCCAGTGGCTCTTTCCTCCAGCCAACAAGCCATATGACACCAGTGAGCACACAACATGTGTCAGCCCCATTAAATGGCCACAGCTGCTTCTGGGCCACTGAGACCTATCACACAAACACAGTCAGGCAAGATGGTCCCCAGCTCCATCAGCTCCTGTAGTGCTCTGACAGGTGACACTGGCCAAGGGACTGTCCTCTCACACTGAGAGCCAGGAGAGACTCCATGGAGATGGATAAAGTTACAACACAAACCTCTTACGCACAGCAGAACTTCACCACTGGGAAACTCTCTCCCAAGAGGGAGGAAAAAAATCAGGGTCTGATGCAGGTTCTGTCTGCAAACAGCAAGACAATATTGGCAAAAACCTGGCAGCAAGCACTGAAAAGCAAATAGCTGATGTAAACTGCCATTAATTTTACTGGCACTGTCATCAAAAATAGGAAAAAACTCACAGGGAATTTCCTTCCCCTTCACTCCCACAGAGGATTTAGTTTGTCTGCAGGTGAGGCAGAGAGGAAAAGAAATCTGTAAGAAAGTAGATGCTGTGACTAATCCATTTCTCAGAGTCAAACCACACAGATCTTTCAAAACCAGAAAAAGATTAGTCATGTCAAGATCTGGTGACTTCTGAAAAGACAGAGAGCTCCTCATACAGCCAAAGACAGCATGCTGAAATTAAATGCTTTCTAAGTTTGTTTTTTAATGGAAAAATAGTATGTATTTCCCTTTTCTGCTTTAAAATATTCTGTTGTTTTCTCATTTAGGTAATAAATCCATCCTCCAAACGAGGAAAAGTAGGAGATGGTTAATTATTTCTCTCAGTTTCTTCTGTGCAATTTTAATTTTTACAACAGAGAAGGGGAAAATACCTGCTTTGGAGGCATAACTTGCAGCCTTAGAAGTGAAACTGTGTGTTTGGAAGTCCAGCTGAAGTCAGAGAGTTTGATTCAGCCTTTGCCTGGTTCCAGTTTCACACTGAGGTGACTGCTGAAATCCCCTCATGTCAAATTAGGACATTTCTTCACTTACTCTGTGCTGTCAGAGCTGCACAAAAAGACTGGAAGGTTGGTCAGAGTACAACCCACTGACTCTAGGATCAATGTGGAGATATTTCCTGACTCCAGCAAGGTTTATACCACAGTTTCTGAACCAAAGGCTTTAACTATGCCAGAGTCTAAAGTCTATGCTTGGAACATGATGAATGTTCTGCTGAAAGTTGGAAACAGGAGTGGAAATGGCTGGAAAGAAGGTGACTTTGGGCCATGCAGGCCAGGCTACAGTTAGGTTTGTTCTGGAAGCCTAAGAGAATTAAAAAACCCCTCACAAAAGAGATTGACCAACATCAGTGTAGGTATATGGCACAGTTTGCCTGCATGGTAGTACAGTTCAAGGTCAGATGTGTATCCTCAAGAGTTCCTGAAGAACACCAGAAATACCATGAAAAAGTGTTAAAGGCACAGATTTGTGGAAGCCCTTTATATAAACACACCAACGATGTTAGATCATGCAAGCAGGCTCAGCACCTTTGATCCACCTTAGTCAGCTCTGAAATAAAATACACCCTCCCATACGCTTGAACCAAGAACAGGCTGTCTGGGGTGTGAACTGTCATCCTGTTTGTACAGCACTGAGCAATTTTTCATATAAATAATAAATAAAACTCAGAGAGTAGAGGCACCGAGCAGTATCACTTTTCCCTCCTAGTACCTGCTTGCAGAGAGGCGAATTCACAACAGATGAGGCTCAGTAAGTAAATGAAAATAAGGCAAAAAATTCCCAGACAGATTGATTCTTTTCTCGGTAAGCAAACACTAATCTCACTGAAACACACATGTACTTTCCACACAACAGCTCACACAAGTTCATTAAATGTGCATTTAGGTACCTCCATTGTATGCTGTAAGGCTGAATTCTTCTGAAGAGGACTGTTCAGCATAAGAAAGTAACCAGAACAGTTCTTTAAAATAAGGAAGGTAATATTTAAACATACTTTTCAGGTAGGAATTACAAAATACTAAAATCTTACAGGTGGTGTGAGTGTTAAGTCAGAGGTACATATTGCACCTGCGAAGAAAAAGAAACCATCCCTTCTGAGCTGTTTAAAATGCAGAGGCCCCTTCAGGCCCACAACCTTTGGTGAGGGAAATAGTTATCCAAGCTCAAGGATAGGCAATGTCTTGAAGTTAAGCCTTAGGGACTCACAGATAGAAAACCTGTTCACTCATCCTCTTCAGGAAGGTAAGGAAGACCCCAGTGTTCCCTGATATAGCAGTTTCCTAAAGGTGCAGAGTGGTGTAGCACAAAAACTCCAGATAGCATTGTCACTGTTTACAGTAAATCATTCACTGCTGTGCAGCTCTTCATCCTTTCCAAGAGAAAACCATGAAAACAATTATTTCGTTAGCATTAAGCACAACTAGAGAAGAGCGACAACCTCCAGCTCCACCCAGCCGAGTCCCTGTTTCAAAGAGCAGCAGCTACATCTTGTGGAAAGACTTAGGATTGCAGGCTTATCCCTAATAAAGCCCCCAGACCTGGCAGTCGGGCTCATCAGACCACAGAGATGATCCAACACCAGGAAAGGAAAGCACAAGTCTAACTTCTGTGGCTCTGTGCTCAACCTGTGCTAAGTGTGGCCTAACATGAGCTTGAGAAAGGCTCCAACTGCAGTTAAGAGCACACTCAGCAGCAACAGCCCTTCTGAGCAAGATGCATCCATGAGCCAGGCAAGTGAGAGAATAACCTCCCAAGTAATATTAGAAGTAAAAAGCTGTAAGCTTGCAATGAGTCAATCCTGTTAATGTCTGTTAGGTAATAACATCTCCTCTGAGATGTCTGCTATTGCCTAGAGCTGACTTCATCACAACCTGTGACCTGCAGCCTACAGCTCTCAAGGCTTTCCTCTACAAGCAGGATGAGGGAGCTCTTGACTAGGGACTTTAAAATCAATAGCATCAGACAGACTAATGACATGGAAAAACCCCACAGAGAGTAGCAGGCAATCAGTCCTGCTATTCAACCCTCTGCTTAGCTTGTCTGCAAAAACAAAATCACTCCAGCTCCTCTTAAAGCACAAAATCAAACTGAAGTTCCAATTTTTTTTTTTTACATCAGTAAACACTTTATAGCACTTGTGACAGGTCCAGTTTTATTAGTCTTGTAACTCTGGAGTTCTTTAATTGAGAGCAGAAAGTGCAGAATAGAGACATAGGGCCCATGAGGAGCCCCCACAGCAAAGCCAGATCAGGACTACAGAGGGAACAGACTGAAAGTATGACAATTAAAATTTTTCCTTTGAGCTACATGTAAAAATGTTATGCAAGACATTGTTACTTAAGTTTACAGATGTTTCCACAAAAGATGCAGCCAATAATATGCCAGACAAGTGTGAATCAAAAATTTTATTTTTTTCCCACATACATAAAAAAGTGAGTAAACACACAAGACAGCAAGGCAGAGAAACTAAACATATTTACAAGACAGTAGAGATATCAATTTTTTTCTATCTTCGAGATCAAGTCATCACAGATTTTCGTTAGTTCATCATTTTCTTTAGTCTGTGGAAGAGAGAAAAGAGTGAGTTTCAGGTATGTCCAAACTATGCTACCACCTTGTATTGAGTTCCAAGAAGACATGTTTGTCAGCAAATAGAACAGAAAGTGCATTTACATGATAGTGAGTGACTTATGCAAATTTAAGGACAGTCTACTATGTCAAAGGGCACATGGCATCCTTGAGAGCCTCAGGAAATGAGCCAGAATCCACTAAACTGTTTCTACTTCTTCCAGACTTTCCCATAATACATGGAGAACAACTGATCCAGGGAAATGAGACTTTTCAGACTCAAAGTCTTCGTTTAGGTACATGGAAATGCAAGACAACAACAGTTTAGATTTTAATCTTCATAAGACACTTCAAAATAATGCTTTTATACTTTCACTGAAAAAAATTACAATTTCCAGTTTGTAGAATTCCTTATATGGTCAAACCCTCTTAATAAGAATTAACATAAAGCATTACTGTATTTATGACAAGACCAAAACCAGTTCTGTGTTAAATGGCTTGTCTCATCTCTCCAGTTACAGGCCTACTGTTTCCTCAGCTATGCAAACCTTAGCCGTAAGCCTGAAGATGAAAAAAAATATGGGATTTTTCCATAATAGGAGTGTGTCAGCATTATCCATTTTTGAGTCTTCAGTGCTGGCAGAGACAACCATGACACAGTAAAACTGCATGCATTTCCAGCTGTGACTTTTAACCCTCAAAAAGCTTCTTCCTTTGAAGGGTTCCAACAAAGGAAACTGATGGCCCTTTACAAGACATTGTAAGACTTTACCTATGCAAAATGGAACAAAGTACAAGAATTAATGGCCTGAACAATATTGAAGACTTCAGTCATATACAGTCAATCCGTATCAGTGCTAACAGCTTACAAGCCATGTTCATGAACAAGCTGAACCAGAGTTATTCAAGATTTATTTCCAAATTCTGCTCTGTTTCATGTTTACTTGTTAGATCACCACCTCTTTCAGTAGTTCAGGTAACCTCCTGACACCTCCTCACTTCTACAATCCACCTATGGGAACAAACTTTGTGCTCCAAAAAAATCTACAGATACAGACAAGTCCTGACATAATACAGTTGTGTCTTTGTTTTTAATGCCTATTTCCCTCACCCTGCTAGGACAGCAGCCACCAAAACCAGCACAGTTAGCACAATTACTCCTAGCACTGGTACAGGGGAGTTCTTGACCTAGTCTAAGGCAATAGCTTGAAGAGGCTCACCCATGGCATTTTGACTAACCTTTTGTTCAAGGCTCCTCTCCAGAGACTGGTTCCTCATCTGTTCCTTGCGCAGAGTCGCCTGTAGCGCCGCAGCCTCTGACTCAGCCTTGTTTCGAATGTGGGCAATTTCTTCGTTTGCTCTGAAATGGTTGCAAGGTGGTGTTAATGCCCCCTTCAGCCAGCACAGCAAATCACACATGATGCTTGTACTTTTGATTAATCTCAAAATTAAACATATTTAAGATAAGTTCTGGTATTATTGAAACACATTCTGCAGCAACTGTGAGAAGTATATACCTCACTCCTAGTACTTGCCTTCTTGACACGGTACTTACCGCTGCAGCTTTTCCTCTGCATGTGCCTTTAGTGCCTGATACCGCTGCTCTTCTTTTTTAATTCTAGCCAAGTAGTCCTCAGCACATTTTTTCAAAAGTTCTTCATTCTGTCCCAAAAACCAAGAACCTTAGTTAGCTTTTTACGTGCCAGTAGATGAAGAGTCTCTCCACCTGACAAATGGGCTGTTTGAATACACCCAAGTGGCAGTATTTGCTCACCAGGGTAGCAGGAACAGCTGTGAAGTCCCACAGACCTACACAGACTAAAATGGCTCCTTTCAACTACCTGAACTTTGCAAACTAAGATTTATTCACCCTGTGTCCCTCCCAATACATTATTTAGTAGCAAAACTGTAGTAAAGGCGAAGGTCACTAAAACTACAGTCACTGGTTGGCTTCGTTGTTTTCTTTTTTTTTTAAATCATCTTTGTCTTAAGCTGCAATTGTCCAAAGAATAGCTACAAATCCAACTTCTTCAGAGAACCCATGGAAAGATTCAGGCTTTGGACCCCAATGTAAATTAATACAATATTAACAGCAAAAAAGTTACATTGCTAGGCACACTATGAAGATATTTTATTAGCTATTATAGAAAGTTGGAACTGTTTGAAACAAGTGCTAAGACTCCCTACTAATTGCAGCTCTTGAATTTAGCAACTCTGTTTCTAGGTGTGTTTCTGTGCCAAGGAAAGGGCTTCTGAATTTAGGGTAGAAATGGAAGGGACACAAGATGAAGGAAGTCTAAGAAGAAACTAAAGTTTTAACACAGCCATCCTGCCTGTTTCTCAAACCTAGACTATGATGAAACTTGTAATAGGCTAGTTTTAAGCTTGAGTTTAAGGATAACTGAATGAAAAAATCTGAAGGCGCTTTTTTTAAATGTCAACTGAATCAATTCTCATGCATTTTATGCAGTAAGAAGCCATAGCTTATGTTCCTCATTAGCTTCCTTCCTCCAGCCTCTGAAGAAGCTGCAGAATGAAGGCCTGATTTTAGCTTCAACAAAAAACACAACTTAGTAAAGAGCATCCAATGAACTACTATCAATCTGACTTGTAATAGCAAACCTTCTTCAACATCCATTCAATAGGATGTAAGGGAAACAAGCTGCTCCTGTGCAGTAGTTGCTACATGAGAGTGACTCTATGATAAACAAAAATGACATGTGTGCAGCAAGAACCAGCTCACTTCTGTTTGAAGAAACTTTGGCTTCTAACAGAAGTCATTATTATACTTTAAAAGTCATTACTAAATACAACAAGCTAGTAATTTTTTATCATCTTTAAAGAAACAACTTAGCACCCGGTTTTCCAGGTAGTGCCTATACTCGCTAATAAATGGCTGCTTCCAAAATTCCACTATTTCCTCTCCACTGAATCTCATTTATCTTGAAGGATATTATTTGCATTATAGCATCCTTACTCTGTGGTAACCCTCTAGTGCCTCTTTCTGCTTTTCAAGTCGTTTGAAGAGTTCAGAGAAAGACTTTTCCATGGAGTTGAGATCTGATAAAGCTTGCTGCTTCTCCTCCATCAGCTTCTGCATTTCTTTCCTTGAGATTTCCTTCTGCTTCTGAGAATCCTCTAGAGAAAGTGGAGTTAACCCGTTACAGTTGTTGCATTAGCATAAAACTAGTTCCATAGAATAGACAGATAGCAGCCCCCATGCCTTCAATTCTTGCTCTTAAAGCACAAGAGGGTTTCACAATGTAGCCTCTCATCTGGAAAGATCCATGTGTGCTTTTAAGAAAGAAGTCCTTGTCTATTTGCTACATGCTACCTCACACCGAAATTAAGGCCATTAAACCCTGATGACAAGGTGCTGGCCTAAAGCACTGTCTCTCCTCCAATGTAGTCAAAACACTTCACCTGAGTTTACCATAACAGGCACCTCAAACGTTGTGATAGAAGCAAAGAATTCAAAAATATTTGTTTTCATTAAACATACACAATAGCTGGAAGATCTGAAGAAGACTGGGTTAACAAGTCAAACTAGCATAGCAAACCTTAGCAGACCTGAGCTACATTTCCCACAGGCTTAAAGAAGCACAAAAAAGCTAGCACAATATTCAGTCTTCTTAAAGAACTAAATTTAAGCAAGGCATAGATGTGCCTATTCAGCTTTGAACTAAGAAAATGCACCTATACGAGAGTTTCACTATGTCTTTCCTAGTTTTGAAGCCACAAACTTGACTGAAGCAAAGGCCAGGTCTGTCCAGCAAGTACTCCTAGTTATATCTTGCCACTTAAATGATGTCAGATAATAAGCAGTTAACACAAAGTGCTGACAACCAGATCTGCCAGCTTTAACGAAGCAACAACTCACACTCCACTGAAGAATAAGAAAAAGTCAGATGTGTTCATGCCTGATTCAGGAACTCATTGCTACCTACCAAGTGATATCATGTCTGTATGAATGTGCATAAAATTGTTAGTCTAACTATCTTGTCAGAAACCTTACACTAACCCTGGAAGCACTTGAAATATTAATGTCATCAGAGGTGAAAGAGTACTAACCTCACTTAGTCAGCCTAGGCTAAGCAGGCCCCAGCCCCTCAAGGCATTCAAAGTGTAAATTAGAAACTTACCCATAACTTGTGTTATTGTCTGTTCAAACTCAGCAACTATTTTTCTAAAAACCATGAAAATAAAAAATGTTGAACATATGTTAGAAAAAGCATCTGGAGTAAATAAGTAGATATAAAAGTCAGGACAGGTTCATACCCCATTTCCTGGTATTCCATATAAAGCTTATTATACTTGTTTTTCCATTTCTCAGTCTCCATCTCTTTCTCTTGAACCTGTGAGGGTGAAAAAGTAAACCTTCATTTCTTGCACAGGAAGAGATAAAAATATTTGATACTAAAAACAGTCTGAAGGGCAGCTTAGGTATACTTATAACCCAACATGGAGAGAGATAAGTTCTAATTGATTAGCAGAATCAAAATTGTTTCATTACAAACTTGACTCAAATAAGCTTTAGATTGATACATATTATTTTGCATACATGATAACCACCATGTCTTCATCATACCTAATAGGTCTTCAAAAGGCAAGATTAACCTCTTGGCTACTCTTACTCACTGTATATGCAGATCATTAAAATTTCTGAGAGAACAAAACTGGCTAAGGAACATTCTCTCAAATAAGAGACATATTTCTCTCCTCTTTACAAGGTAGGCAAAAAAAAAAAAAAGCATGACACAAACCTGCTAATCTTAACACATGAGAGAAAAAAATACCAGAAGCCTATTCAAGATCAAGTTGCTATTTGGAGTAATTTATGTTCAACACCAAATTTGGAAACATGGTAGGGGGAGGATTAAAAGATTCCTCAACTCATTTAAGAATAATCATACCCATTTCACATCAGCTGAATTAAAGCAGAGCTCACAGTAAAAATATTAAGCAGCATAAGCACTCTTTGCCAAATGCCAAGACTGCTAATTTTGCCCCAAAACTGCACAGTACACTGTAGTACACTCATTTCCAGTATTTATTTTGGAGCAAACTAATTTTAAATTTATTGCAATATTTCAGATGACAGGAAGAGGGGCACAAGTGAAAATAGAATGTACAAAAAATAAAGAGGAAGGAGTAGTGATAGTTATGCTAGAAACAAATGTTACTAAAGCAAAAATATGTGAAGATGGAAACATGCTAGAAACTTTCACTTGTAAGCTCAGAAATGGTTCAGTAGACCCCAAGAAAGCACTTTCCTAAGTGCTGTATTTGCTTGGAAGGAAAATAGATTTTCCCTTTTCTCCTACTCTCGACTTGTTTCAGACAAAAAAAAAAAATCTTAAAATTTATTTTATCTTCCTTTAAAGTTAATATAGTAAATTCCAAGCCTTTTTACTTGTTTAAGTTACACAGCTGGAGCCATCCAGTTGCACCTACAATTATGTTTGCATGTGTAAAACAGTTCTTTCAAACAAGAAATTAGAGCAGCAATTTTAAGATATTACAAGCTTTCCCCCTTCCTACCGTATATAAATTCTTTATTTTAGATCAATGTCCCCTGCTGCCTGCAGTACAGCAAGCAGGAATTTTGATGCTCCATTTTTTGCTCAAGTTAATTTTGAAGTGACATGATTAGCTTTAAGGGCATTTATGCTTAGATACTCCTCTTACATTATTTAGTGTTTGTAAAGTTACATAACCCAGAAGCCATAATGAATCAAGCACTCAATTTTTTTAAGTGAGTGGGCACACATCTTCTTGCATCAGTAAGCAAATGAGGGTTTAAAGACAACTTCTGTAGTTCCAGAATATGCTTGAAATCCTATCAACTTCTTATTTCCCTTCCCCATTAATATCTTTCTCCTCCAGAGTGAGCTCCAGATCTCACCTTCATTTTGTTAGCTGGACATACTGTTGTGCCTTCAGGTCCCACAAAAAAAAGACTCGATCACAGCACTGAACAGAAAATATTCAGATCACTGATGTTAAGCCTGACCATCCCATCTGATAACATGTGCTGACCAGTTCTAAGGCAGAACCTAACTAGAAATGAAGTTTAACCTATTTCATTAGGTATTAGCTCTCAGGAGTTTTATTCCTACAGCTCCCATCAAGTGCACAGCTTTTCAGAGTGAGATGCCTATGTCAAGTATGATGAGAAGACCTACAAAGTAGAGATTTATCCCAGATAATCTAAACAAAAGGAATTTCCAAGCTATGCCAAGTTCAGCTTTGCAAGGGCCACCATACCATTGCATCCATGTCTTTTTGGCTGTATTTCAGCACATCTATAATAGCATCCACAGCAGTGTCTGTAGAAGCAGCAAAAGGGACTGGAGGAACATCACCACTCAGGGAGTCTGGAATTAGGGGACCTGTGTCCTGTAAGGAGAAAAAAAAAAGGAAAGTTTCAAGAGTCCTACAGTCCTACTGTCATGCCATTGATTAGATCTATGTACATAATTCAATGCTAAGTCAACACAGATTACTTTAACACACAAAATACTTCCGTAACTTTCTTACTTTAAAGGTAACTACATGGTTCTAAAAGACATCTACACGGTGCAACCAGAACTTCTATCCACCAATTACAGCTATCAAAAGATGCTACAAAGCAGATGACACCACACTGTTCTCCACAAGCAAAAAAAAGACCATTTCAGGATGAACTGCTGTGCGCAGATCTGTCCGTAAAAGGCTGTTCAAGCTATAAACCATAGACTATAAAGCACTGAGTTTAATCAAAGTGCAACTAAAAAGCAAGTTTCTCTTTTGTGGCTTCACTTGCATTAAAAAAAAAAAAATATTGCCTTACTAAAGCATTCTTAAAAACAGCTCAAGTTCTCCTAGACCATATGCAATGGCACCAGTTTTCACAAAAAAAAATTTAATACTTAAGAAAATGAAGTCCATCAAAAAGTTCAACTTTGATATAAGTGAGTATCCAACCTGGTTTAAGACAAGAGTTTAAATAAACATTTATCACATTCTGTGATCTTTAAAGTATCTGCATAAGTCTCGAGAACCTAGGCTATCCCTTTCCCAAAACACCAACATGAAACCTGATAGCACTGTAGGCACCCTTACAGAAGTTGTAAATGTCCCCAGAAGATCTAGTCCTTTTGGTTTTTCTTCATTTTGAAGACTCACTAGAGGCTTTTCAGGTTCCTCAAGCAATTTACTTAAATCAGGAACAGGACTAAAAATAAACAAACATACACCATTAAATTCAAGTGCTGCCTTTCCTTGTAAAGCTCCTGTATCAGCAACAGTGTGCCCAGCAGGACCAGGGCAGTGATTGTTCCCCTGTACTGGGCACTGAAGAGGCCACACAAATCCTGTGTTCAGTTTTGGGCCCCTCACTACAAGACACTGAGGTACTGGAGCAAGTCCAGAGAAGGGCACAGAGCTGGAGAAGGGTCTGAAACAAAAGTCTGATGAGGAGAGGCTGAGGGAGTTGGGGGTGTTCAGCCTGAAGACGAGGAGGCTCAGGGGAGACCATCTCACTCTTTACAACAACCTGAAAGGAGGTTGTAGCCAGGGGGGTGTTGGTCTCTTCCCCCAAGGAACAAGACTAGATGAAACAGCCCCAAGTTGCACCAGGGGAGGTTTAGATTGGACATTAGGTGAAATTTCTTCACTGAAAAGGTGATCAAGCATTGGAACAGGCTGCCCAGGGAAGTGAGTCACTATCCCTGGAGAAATTTAAAAGACATGTAGATGTGACACTTGGAGACACATTTTAGTGGTAGACTCACGAATGCTGGATTAACTGTTGGACTTGATCTGGAAGTTCTTTTCCAATCTAAACAACTCTGATCTCATGTACTACAGCCTAGACTAAGTCAATACCTACCTCTGCTGAGGTGGAGCTGTGATGACACTTTCATTTGTTTCAATCAATTTCTGGTACTGTTTTCTCGGACTGTCTCTCAGTAGAGGGTCAAACTTCAAATACAGTGACTGTTTTCGTAAGGCTGACTCTTTGAACTGAAGGGAAAGAGGCATAAACTGGCTGATATGCTGTTTCAAAGCATAACACACACATCCCACCCACACACAAACAATCCTCTGAAGAGTGGGTGAGCCTGTTCTTCAGTGGCCAGAGCATTGTTCTCAGGAGAAAAATTACATAAGAGAACTCTGTGCCCACATGCTGAAGTCCTTATGTAATATCAAGTGAACTCGATCTGCTCACAGACAGACTCAAAAGGGCAAAGATTTATGAACTACTCAAAACCAGCAGAAGACACTGAAAGGGGAGGATAGTATTGCAAGCTGAAGGAACAGTGTATGTCATTCACAGAAAATAATAAGGACAAACACAGCACGACCAAAACCAACTCCAATTCAGTGTATTCACTGTACATTCAGAGCTACTCTTACTCTGGACCCAAGCAGGAGAAAGAATAATAAAGTTGAACTGATTAAAACATGACATGCCCAATTTAGAGACAAATTTCCTGAAACTGGCCATAAAGCAAAAGAGTTTAAAAATATTTTTGAAAAAATGATCTTGCACTTTCAATGCATGATGTTGTTCTTGCAACCACCAGAAGTGAAACATCATCCACACTGGTTTCACTGCTATTAAAGGAAAAACAGCACCTTTGCAAATTGAAAGCAAGAGATCTCTAATTTTCAGTTCAATTGCTTATAAATACATTTCCTTTCCACCACCACCCCCTGCCCAGCCTTGTCACCACAATTCCCTTGGAACAGAACCTGTATTTCTGCAGACAATTCAAAGTGAAGTTATTTCACAAAAACATTTAAGGTTTCACAGTTTCACCTTTGCTTTCCCTCCCCACCCTGCCAGGGAAGCAAACAAAACATTTCAATGTCATACTTACTGATGAAGTCCCAAATTGTTCCAGATAGTCTATTTCTATGCCTGTTCCTAGGACTAGAAAAAAACAGAAAAGGTACAATGAAGATATCATATGGTCTTACCACAGACAGAAACAAATAGATATGTGTATAAAGCAAATACTGCTTTCATTCTCATGAGTTCTAGTTCTTCACTTCTGTAAGTATATGCAGAATTTAACACAGCTGAAGAACTTCTGTTGTTCTGTGGTTAAAGTGACAAGCACACTCAGATATTCTACTATTTTTCATAATGCCCCATGAAAGACTACAGCTGTCAGTCTCACTATTAAAACTGGCACACAGCTCAGACTTGAACAATGAAGTTATAGCCATTTCCCAACATACTGATTCCACTCCACTCTGAAGGTCAATGACAGACTGCACTGCAGTGAAATAATTTCCTCATCCTTCCACACAATGCTTCTACAAGGAATAACCCCACCAAGTGGTCAAGTCACAGCTGTGTAGGAAGCATTCAAGACAAGCATGCCAGTGCAGAAAGACCATCTACATAGTAATATGAAACCAGTATTCAAGTAGTGCTAAGACTGCAGTAATCTACAAGACTCACAACTACAGACAGTTACATTGCTTTCAGTTTACAAAGGCTTTAATACTAGAAATTATTTTAAAGGAGTGCTTTTTCAGTGCAGAAAACTGCCACAGAAACTCTAAACAGATTGTTTCTGTACCAGCTTAAATTTTATCCTCCCTGATACACTCAGCTGAACACATCCTCCTTCAGCTGAACACTAATACCCAGCGTTGTGAACTTAGCTTAAAGCAGAGAAAGTTAGAAATAGGCTTAGGTACTTTTCCCAGCACTGCTAGTTACTGTAGGCTTTGCAGTCCTTTCAGAAGTGTAGAATAAGAGACAAAACTAAAATCCATGCCAAAACTGAGCTAGAAAAATATATACACACAGGTTATTGTAACATTATATTTTCAGTCTGTTTTAAAGAAATGCCCTTACCCTCAGATGATGGTCTGAAGAATTCTTCAGGTTCAGCATCAGGTGTCTCCTCAACTGCTGTTATTTCAGTTCTGTGGGAAAGAGGCTTAACTTCTGCAGACACTGACTTTTTTCCACTGTCAGAGGAAACCAAATTGTCTTGAGAGGGGACATTATGAGCTGAAGACAGTTTAGATGTGTCCATTTGCTCCTCCTGATGAGAAAAAGCACAATCTTTTACTGTTAAAATAATTACTTAAATGTAATGAAAATCATTATAATGATCAAATTGGTTTGTCATAAATTAGCTGGGTAGCCAACATAATGAAACAAGGGTTCACAGGCATAGAAATTAAACTCCCAACACTGAGCTCATATTATACAGGAGTCACTTTTTTTTTATAGTCCACACCCTTATGTTTGTCCTTATATGTGACTGCTGATCAAAAAAGATACTAAATATCAAGGTACCAATTTGGCTGTCTCTGATGTTACCTTCAAAAGACAAGTCCACACAGTTGATATTCCTTTTAGAGTTGCTAAAGATGCATAAACCCACTAATTCTTAGACAAAATATCAAAAATAGGTTTCATAAGATTAAGTCACTAAGTCGACTCTTCAATGAAACAACCTGGTAAGAACTGGCTATCTTTGTTATACCTTACCATGTCTCTCTCTCCTGGAAATTTAGCTTCTGCTTGAACTCCTGGCTTCTCTTCTGGAGCTCTTGGCATGTCTTCTACCACACTCTGCTTAACAATTTCCCTAAAGAAAGAAAAAAAAGAAAATCAAAATTTAAGTCACACAGGTCTGAATTCTATATTACCAAATACACTGAACAAAATTACCCTCTTTGAGAGTTTTCACAACCCAGGAAGCTTTAGAGAGGTCAGGAATGTAAATTCACTGTCTTGCCTGCTGACAACTTCAGTGACAGAAAGCTCTCCCTCCATCAGAAGCAGTGTTATGTAGGAAGCAGAAAGTCAAAGTGCTATCACTTATTTCTGTTCACTTAGCACTGTTCTCAAGAACAGAATTATAAGAGCCTGCTCCTCTTCCCAAAGCAATGCTATGCTGTATTAGCGTAAAGCACAGAACTTCACTAGGGAAATCCAACACTTCAGTTTGTGCTGTCAGCAGTAAGTAAAACTTCTCACCTTGATAAACAGTAACTGATCACATCACACAGGGAGCAAGAGAGCAAACATTTCTGTCAAATGACCAACTTGTGCCAGTTCTGACTGTCTATAGCAACACTGACACTTTAATAACTAGATTTTCTAGGAAAGGCAACACATAACATATTCCATTCCCAAATAAAAAGTTTGTGGTGCCAAAAAAAAAAACCCCGCAGGTTCAGAGACAGGGCTTTCTATTGGAGATAGCATTTAGATACCACGAACACACAGGGCAGAAACAGCACCTCAGACCAGCAGAAAACAGAACTGCCTACTCCCTGGGCATTTGATTTAAAGACAGTAGCAGTCACCTGGTTCTCCACATTTTACTCTAATCTTGGAGGAGTGGGGAAAGAACCTTATGACCCAATGATCCGTCCACCTAAGCCTGTTCCCTCCCATTCTTCTAGATTTAACAACAACTTTTCCCTAGAGCTAGTCATCTCAGGATAGTCTCCCCAGTGAGATCTTTGCTGTTGCAACATAATTATGTCAAAGATTACAACAACAGACTCAGTCAATGTTGGAGGGGAAAAGTCAAAGTAGGAATCAACTACCTAGATACTTATCTACCTTTCCTCACATGGGTTTGAGGTGCTTCTGCATTTAGCTACACATTTACTTACAGATTTTTGGGTTCTGATTTTTCAGGAGTTTCAAAGGTACTTGAACAGTTATCTTGTTCCACTGGAAGAGGGTCCCTTCTTGAAGTGGTACTATCCTGTTCCTCTTGCAGGTGAACTTTCTGAGGGCTGGGCTTAGAATGAGGCGAGGTGGAAATTTTGGAGCCTCCTCCAAATGGATTGAAGTTTGGATCATCAAGTTTGTCCCAGTCAAACTTATAAGATGCTTTAGGAAGAGGGATTTCATCTTCCACATTACTTTTATTTTGCACTTCAATATTCTCTGGTTTTGTTTTGGTAACAGGAATTCTTTTGGAAGGTGGCTTAATTCCAGGTCTTTTACCTAGTTTCCTAGGAGGTGGTTTTTTAGCAGTGGCATTGTCAAAGTCAAATTCCAGTTTTACTGGTCCAGCCCTGGGGACATCAGGCTTTTCTGCAGGCTTCCCTTTGGAGATGGCCAGACCTTCATCAGGCTTTGATTCTTCTGTGGAAGCTTTTTCTGCTACCAAAACATCCTGACGCTTCGATTCCCCAGTTTTAAGAGAACCAGTTACATCAGAACTACTGGGACCTAAACTGCCAGGTAACTGTCCAGGAGGTGTAGGTGCCTCTACTAATCCCACTGAAATATCAGTTTGGCTCACGTCTGTGGAAGCAGGCTTCACACCCTGCTCAGAGTCACTGAGAGCTTGCTTAGGGGACAGTGTGGATTTATTAGACTCCAGTTCACTCAGTGCTGGTTTTCTTGCAGAGGATAAAGGCTTCTCTTCACTTAAACACTCTGTATTCACTGTGGTTGAAGCAGAAGGACCTGTATCTTCTGTCAGAAGAGAATCATTACTTTTTTCAGTAGTTTTCTTGGGGCTGCTAGTTACTTTTACAGGAGACTTCTGCAGATTTCCAGGAGAATAAGGCAACTGTGCTGAACTTTGAAAAGGATTGATGTCATCTAAGTTATCAAAGTCAATACTGTAGGATCCTCGGCTCTTCACTGGCATCTCATCATCTGGGTAAGAAGCCACACTGACCTTCTCTGGCATTTGTGTACTGTCTGCTTCAGGCTCAATCTTTTGTTGACATGTGCTGCATTAAAAAAAAAGACCACACATACCATAGTTATTTTTCAGGCATCTCTTGAAGTTATCTTTAGAAAGATATTTGCACAAATAGCTTTGCACTCTCAGAATAATTTGATTTTTTTTTGCAATAAGTCAGCTGACAGCAAAATTATATTGTAACAGCAAGAATTCAGTTGCCACCTGAACAGTCAGAAGTTACAAGCTCAGGTATACAAGAACTACAGGGAGATCTATCCTAGAAGTTATCCAGTGTTCTTAAGCTACCTGTTCTACACAGCTTTGTTATCTTATGACAGCCATTCCTGGAGACTGCTCTGCTCACCAGAGCATACAGACATTGCTCTTTTACTGGACAGAGAAACACGCATTGCTTAGGAGAAGTTACTGACAGTAAGCAGCTCAAACACAAGCACAGCTCCTGGTTCATCTTCATGCAGATTCATCTCTGAGTCATGACAGACTCAAGTCTGGGACCAAACCAAGTCATGATTCAGGTTTTCCCATTCTAGTCATTCCTTTGTCTGGTCATTCTGGCAAGCATTTTCCTCCCAAAAGTATGCACCAGCATTTCATCTACGAGAGCCTACATACCAAAAGAGAACCTGGACTTCAAAAACTCCAAGCTCCCTAAAACAGTAGATCTGAAGAGCAGTGATATACAAGAAAATACTTCTTCAGCAAGAAAGTAAGACTCTCTAACAAAAGAAACAGGTTAAAGAGTTTATGTACTCACTATTGCTAATAATTCTACAAGTTATTGCTCTCCACTTTATTTCTCTAAACTCTACACAACTTCTGAAGTTTAGCCTCAGACTACAGAGAGTTAATCCATTACTTCCTGAAACAGGATTTCCTCCCATTGTTTTGTCCCTTCGTAAAGTTCTTATTTCTATGTGCCATCCTTATCTGCTGCAGAACAGAACACGATTAAAAGCCACTCACTAAAAACTCCACTTTGATAAACTCGAAAGCAAAGGCGGGAGATAAGAGCTGAAGTTGTTCTCACCCGGTTTGAGCGCCTCTTCCCTGCAATAGCTCAGCCCCAGGCTGCTCTGACTACTCAGGTCCCTCCCACTCTACTCTCCTTCAGTGTTTAACCTAATAAATGCCAGTCAAGAGCGAGACACCTGAAATGCCCATCACTTGTCAAAAGTGACACCCTTCAGCAACACAGAGCCCTGCAGATTATCTGCTACAAACAAATCCTCACATTTTAAAATTAGAAAGGACAGTACAAGCAATGTGTTGACACATAATTATGCTCTAACTGAAACCAATTCAGTGCTGACCCTTTTAACTCACTTGAACTTTATAAGTACTAAATCTTTGTTTATTTGTGCAAGCAATGAGTTTGGGGCATAAATGACTAAGTCATTTAATTGTGGTGGTTAGCTCAGAAGTACTTTTCTAAACTAGACTACACATGGAAACAAACAGTTGAAGCAAATTTTTACATTTAAAGAACATTTAAGCGTTCCCACCCTTCTCCTTTCCCTCCCTTACAAACAACAAAAATAGGGGTCAAATGAAAGTACTTTGTCGTTAAAAACAAACAAAAGGGTCTATTTGCTTGCCATCAGAAATTACAAGCCTCACATGTTTATACAAGTTTAAAGGAGGGGCAAAAAAAGTCAGTAACAAAAATATGCATTGAGGTGTCTTAAACATTGTCATGATACCCTCAAACTGAAACATGGTAGATTTTATGCTCCTCTCTAGACACCTTTCATGAGCCACTTTGAGACTCAGGCTGCTAGACTATAAAGGCACATAAACTTGTTTATACTCGTGATTGATGTTATATTCACTTTGTGTTGCTAGGGTTTCTTTAATCTTAATATTCACTGAGTATTCAATTCAAGCTAATCCTTCAGAAGATTTATCTCTTCAGATTTTTCTCCTTAAGACACAACAGTACTTAACATACAACAGAAGATATTTTAAGGCTGAGTTTTAAAAATTAGCTTCAGAATAGTTGCATTCTCACATGAAAACTTTAAGAAACGGTTTTGTATTCTCTACCTAATGTATCTTTTCTCTTAAGCTATTTATCCATACCTTAAGTCATCTCTATGAAATCAGTTATAGAGGAATTAGAGTTCAGTATTCAACATTATAACTGAGATGAACTTTTCTTAAAAGTATTGACAGTTACCTTTGTAAAAGTTCATGCATCAGTCAGCATTAATTTTGGTCCTTTCATGTAGTTTACATCTTGTCATAAAACACAAAATTACATTTTAACTATACAGTTCTGTAATGCAGAAAAGTTCGCTTGAGCACATCCCACGTGGCTAATACAACTAGCAATTAATTCATTACTCACTCAGCATCAGAGAGTGCATAAAAAACATGATCCACCGAGTCTTCACAGCAATCATCAAGTGTAAAAGCAGTCTCAAGTTTGTCTGTCATAGTAGGACTTAGGATTTTTCGAGTCTGGGGATCTCTTTGAGGAGTCTGAAAGGTTACCTTGAAGAAAGGGGGGGCAGGAGGAAGAAAAAGGAAAAACATGAGCACAATATTTTTCAAGCTCCAAATAGCTTATGCATTCGGTAGCAAAGACTACAGAAGGAGAAAGAATATAAGCAATACAAAAGCAAAAGTTTACCTTCATTGCTTTTGCCACACTTCTTGGTGGCAAGTTTTCTTTCTGGGACAGGCGTAGAATGGAAGGTCTCCCTGTAGGTTCTGGCGGCACCAAGAAAAAGCCACAGTCGTCTGCTGTTAGATCATCCTTAATGTTTCCTCCATTTTCTCCATTTTCTGCGTTTAAAATCTGCAGACTCATTCTAGAACATCAACAAACACAGCACCACAGCATGAATGAGAGGGTGTGGTCAGCCAGATGCACTTTCAGATAATGGAAGAAGTTGGCAGCCTGGCACCAGCCAACAAACACTAACAGCTTCAAAGGAGTTCTGGAAGTATGGAAAGTCTTCATATGGAGAAGTGTATCTCAGAAGACTCAAAGTATCTAAATGCAGCACTGCACAGCCTTTTTGGTAGGGGTCTGAGAGGTTAATTGTTGATAGTATGCCCTCCACAGTTCACATTATACCCTTACTAATTAAGCCTCCATCCTTCAAAGGGAGCTCTGTCATCTACAACATTTCCTCATTCCCAAGCCCTTAAGCCAGCAGTGACGTACAGCCCTGTCTCCTGGAACAGGGTATCCAGCTAAGCAGAAGTACTGCTTCTACAAGGGCCACGTGACAATCACTTCTCTATTTTACTCACATGGTCTCATTACTGCATTGTACAGCAACAGCAAAAACAAATTTCGTTAGTTAGGGCCTGTTTAGGATCAGAGTCCTGAATCAAATTATTTAGCTTTTTCCTGCACACTCTGAGCACGTGCTGCTTTTGTAAAACACATAGTACTTAAAAACCCTTTGCAGCATAGACATTATTGCTATCAAATCTGGAAAAAAATGTCATTAAAAAGGTATTTCTTAAATATTGTTCTTATATTTGACAGGCACAAGCTTCAGTAGATCATATATGCTGATCTAATCTTACTAGTGTGAAGGATTTGAAACTAAAGCCTTTGCTGCAACTAAGATTAAGGATGAAAAATTAGAAATAGAGAAAGAACACATTTCAAATATGGCAGGCAAGTTATAGGTACTTGAACTTTGTCTACCTTTTATTCCAGTCTCTGCTGTTCTTAAAGGTTTGACACTAACCCTCAGTGGCACTACAGCTGCTTTTTAAAAAAAGGAAGACAGAAAGCATGGTAAGGAAGATCTGAGTGTAATCACTGTCCACAAAGGATGACACCTGAGAAGTGCAGGTACTTATCTGAAAGACTGCTATCAAAGCAATTTATTTCATAAGAACTGATGTGTTATCTTGTAGCACCTATGCAAGATAATTGGTATCATCAAGTAGACAAGATGTTGGCTTCCTACAACTGATAACCATTCCAAGTGATCTCAAATGCTTGATTTGACCAAATACGTAATCCTTATCTTCTTTTTCCAGATGAATCCAGAAAATCAGCTCAGGAAGACTAAAAGTGATTGTTTTCACTTGCATAAAGAGGTAACAAGAATACTCCAACTGAAAATCTTAAGTCACATTTTCAATCACATTGCCTTTATGTATTTAAATTTCTGTATTTCGGCATCTGTACACATTTCCTCACTCTTACATTAATCCTTACAGGAAAATTTGATTCATACTCTCCACAGAACTCAGCTACTTTGTCTGCAAGCCTGACAACAGAACTTTTAATCAGCAATGGAATGCAAACAATGGCTACAGAAGCAATGGCATGCAAAGCACGCCTGTATTAGCTATTTCTTCATTCTTTCTTTATTCATCATATTAATGCTTTAGCTCAAGTTATTCTGTATATAAAGTACTTTTACATTAACCACTTGTAGAACTTGAAGTGAACTTTATTACTTTCTTTCACTCCAAATTAAAATCGAGACAACAGATCAAGTGAAACTTTACAAACTAGTTTTTTGCTGTGATTACTTTAGAAACAACCGTAGGACATGATAAAGTTGTCAACACCTTCTAAAAGCCCGATAAGTAGAGGAGGTTTACTTGCAGAATTTTTCAGCTTTCTCATTGAGATACTTGTAAACCATTGCTAAACCAAATTCAGATCATTAAAATACCCAATAAATTGACACTATATACATACACCATATGTACTGAGTGTTTTAGATATTAAATCTAAAAATTAAGTTTCTTTCCAGGATTAAGTCATTAAAAGCAATTCAGCATTTATTTAAAAAATTTGCGCTCAACATTTGGTCTAAATTGTACTTCACAACTTCATTAACTAGTAGCTATGAGAAAGCAAAAGGAGAAGGAAGGCTTTATTCATATCTTTGTTTAAAGTGGTCAGTGTCCAAGGCAAGTATTGTGAAAGGCAGCAGGTTTTCCCACTAGAGCAAAACAGAGTTCAGGGCCAGGTTGGACGGGGCCTTTAGCAACCTGATCTAGTGGAAGGTGTCCCTGCCCCGGCAGGGGGTTTGGAACTAGATGATCTTCAAGGTCCCTTTTAATGCAAACAATTCCATGATTCTTTTAAAGTTCACAAAAACAAAACTGCTCCGAGCTTCAGAAAGATATTTATCCGGGCACAAGCAGTAACCTGTCATTCTGTATTTGAGAATAAGCATAAATTCAGTGACATCAGGTACCTATAATTTGTAAAGTGGGGGCTTTCACGCCAAGAACCTGTTATTTAACAAATACAGGGCAAAACATCCAAAACACCAACATGGTCTCCAATGCCTGAAAAAGCCACTAAACAAGCAGGGCAAGGATGGAATTTTTCTACTCAATTATCCTTCTGAACTCCTCCAGCAGCAGAAATGCAGAGCTCTCACTCATGGCAAAGTAACTTAGCACGTGCTGTGAATATTTCCATACAAATTGACACAGAGCTGACTGTTATATATACACATATATGTTTAGCGCAAACATATTCAGAACAAATAAACACTCTCCTGGTTAACCGACTCGCTCTATCACCTTCCCCTGACTGCAGGGGAGGAGCAGCAAGGCCGGGGAAGGCTGTGCCGGCTCTCCGGGCAGCACCATCCCTGCCCACCGAGCCGTGCTTTAAGTAAAAAAAAAAAGAAACTCAAACAAACAAACAAAAAAACCCCCACAACCCTCCCCTAGCCCCCCTTTACTCCTGAATCACCCCAGTCCCCGATCAGCCCCACATCATCCTCAGAACACAGAGAGATGCTCCCCAAGGTCCTCGCCTCCTCCCCGAATTCACGGTGGGAGGCACCCGAGCTCCACCCGCGCCGCCCTCCTCCCGTTATCCCCAAGCTCCCGCCTCTGCTTCATCCCTAAACTGACAGAAATTCCCACAAATCTCTTAGTCCCTAAGACCCCTCGACCAGAGGTGCCCCCAGTCCCACCCCACCCCAAGCCCACAGAGGGGTTCCCGAGCACGACCCCCAACCTCACAAAGTCATCCTTGAGCTCCCCCACAAGCCCCACAGCACCCCAAGCTCACAGAGGGGTCCTCAAGACGCTTTCCCCAAGTCCCACTCCACCCCAAGCTCAAAAAGAGGTCCCTGAGCTCCCTTCAGACCTCCCCCCAACGCCAGCCCCAAACCATCTCAGGCTCAGAGGGTTCCCCAAGTCTCCACACCTCCCCAAGCTTCCCTCCCCAGCCCTTCCCCACCCCACAGCACCCCAAGCTTACATCCTCAAGCCACTCCCCCGTCCCACCCCACGCTCACTGAAGGATCCTCGAGCCTGTCCCCCCACCCCAAACTTACAAAGGGGTCCCTAAGCCCACCCCCACAGCATCCAGACTCACAGAGGTGTCCTCGAGTCCCCCTCAGCTCACAGAGAAACCCCTGAGTCTCCCTCAGCTCCTCAAACTCGTAGAAGGGTCCCTGAGTCCCCGCAAACTCACAGGCGGGTCCCGGAGTCCTCCCTAGACCCCCTAACTCACAGAGGGGTCCCCGAGTCCCCCCTCCCAGCCCCTCGAACACACAAAGGAGTCCCCGAGCCACCTCCTCCCGTACCTGCCGGCGGTTCCCGGGACCCTCCGGCGCTGGGCTGAGGCGGCGCGCGCACTGGGGCCGCAACACCCCCGCCCGGCAGCGCCCCTTCCGCCCCCGCCGCGCGATTTCAAACCGCAACGGCAGCCCCGGCCCGCCAATGAGCGAGCGGCGCTCGGGACGCGCCCGCCAATCAGAACAAGGGCCACGCGGGAAAGGGGGGCGGGGGGGGGGAAAGGGGGCGGAGCGGGGACAGCCCGACGCGTGGCCGTTGCGCCCCTCGCGGAGCGCCCCCACGCGGGGCAGGGCGGGCACTGCAGGGCCGGGGGGGTAAATCTGAGAGGGGATAAACTTGAGGAGGGATAAACCTGAGGGGGGATTAACCTGAGGCGGGATAAACCTGAGGGGGGATTAACCTGAGGGGGGATGGATAGACCCTAGAGGGGGATCCGCCCCGGGGGGGGGGATGCACCACCACACCTGATCTAGTGCGAAGTGTCCCTGCCCATGGCGGGGGAGGTTGGAACTGGATGATCTTTAAGGCCCCTCCCAACCGGTTCTGTGGTTCTGCTTTTCAATAATCTCTTGCATAAAATCACAGAAAGAAAACTTGCTGCTTCGCAGCCTGCTTTTTATTGTTGAGCTTCGTGGCCCATTCAGTGAAATAAAACAGTCCTTACTGTTGAGTCGTCAGACTGGTTGCTAAAACAATAAACTTGCTAACAAGGACGCCTTTTAGAATGAAGTAAGATGCCCAGAATCCAAGCGTGATTTTACTGATGTAACCATCTCCAAGAGTCACTAAACCGCTATGAATTCCCGATCTCCATCACAACAGTAACACATCAACCACCTGCCAGCGTTAAGATGTCATGTCACGTTCTGGGGGGGTGGCATTTCCTATGGACTTGGTTCCCCATCAGTGGAAGTGTACAACGTCACATGATGCTTTCTCTGCTGTGCCTTTCCAGTTACACAATCTCTCCTTTCTCCAAAACAGACAAATATGGAAATTCATGAAAATTACAGGGTTCATGCAAGGGGTTTGTTACATTCCATGAGAAACAGCAAATCTTGTGGCTATTAGTTATTCTTTGTGCTTCAGTAGTAACCAGAGATCCCAGTTATGGGATCCTTTTACTATGTGTGTGTGCGGGGGGGGGTGTGTGTACAAAGACATCTTAAAATCTGTCTCCCTTTAAGGCCTTTTAAGATCTTACGTGCCTGTCTTGAAATAGTAGAAAATATTAGAAAAATGTTAGAAAAATTAAAAAAAATTAGAAAAACATTAGAAAATGTTAGAAAGTATTAGAAAAATATTAGAAAATATTAAAAAAAGAAAATATTAAAAAATATTAGAAAAATATTGGAAAATATTAAAAAAGAAAATATTAGAAAATGTTAGAAAAATATTAGAAAATGTGACATGAAGTAGACAAAGAAAAATAAAGGGAAGTTTTTTTCGGACCCTTAAGTAAAACAGTCCATTTCCCTGCTTCGGAGGGACGCTGCCCTCATCCCACAGGAGAGCTCTTTCACTTTTGTAAGGAACTGGAATCGGCTCCTTCTGCCACGCCTGTGGAGCATGACCTCGTACAAAGCCTGCAGGCCACGGCGAGGGGCTGCGTGTCCCGGCCAGGCCGGGCAGGCGCGGGACGAGGGCGATGTCCGGATCCCGATGTCCGGTTCCCGATGTCCGGATCCCGCGGCCTGGCAGGCGCAGAGGGATGGAAGGGCGGGAACGGATGGATGGAAGGGAGGGAGCCGATGGAGCGCCGGTCCCCGCCTCCCCTCGCACTGCCGGTCCCCGCCCCGGCATCCGGGGCTGCGGCGGGAAGTGCCGCCGGAGCGGTAGGAATTGGCGCTCGCCCCTGGAGCACCCGGGGGCGCGGCGGGATCTCCCGGGGCCCGCCGTGCCCGGGAGGGGCGCAGCATGGAGAGCCCCGCGGTGACCTTCACTCTGGCCTACGTGGTGTTCGCCGTGTGCTTCGTGTTCCCGCCGGACGAGGTGCGCTCGGCGGGGCTGACGGTGCAGAGCCTGCTCTCGGCCTGGCTGGGCAGCGAGGACGCGGCCTTCGTGCAGTACCACCTGCGGCGCAGCACCGGCACGCTGCTGGCGCACTCCCTGCTGCCCCTGGGTGAGTCCGTCCTTCCTTCCCGTGCACACCCCGGGCTCGGCAGCCGGCTGGCTGCACCCGGAGCACACGCAGTCACCGAGGAGTTGCGTTTCGCTCGACCAGGGAGTTCAGCTTGGCGTCCTTTAGCCATATAGTTCTGCGAAAAATTAAGTGGCGCCTTGCAGGTAATGCTGTTCAGCAAATTCAAAGCATCTTCTTTAAGGTGTGTCATTCTGGCGTCTCACAGGTAGTTTTATTCAACCAACAGATGCAAGTCATCTTCCTTTAGGTATATGGTTCAGGCAAAAGTGGCGTCTCGCAGGTTATTTTATTCAAATTCGGATCACCTTCCTTTAGATATATCATTCTGGTAAAAGTGTTATCTCGCAGGTAATTTTATTCAGCAATTTCGGATCACCTTCCTTCAGGTGTATCATTCTGGTAAAAGTGGCATCTTGTAGGTAATTTTATTCAACCAGCAAATTCAAATTGCCTTCTTTTGGGTATATAATTCTGACAAAAGTGGCATCTCACAGGTAATTGTACTGAACAAATTCGGATCACCTTCAGGTAAATCATTCTGGCAAAAGTGGCACCTCACAGGTAATTTTATTCAGCAAATTCAGATCACCTTCGTTCAGGTATATCATTCTAGTAAAAGTGGTATCTTGCAGGTAATTTCATTCAACCAACAAATTCAAATTGCCCTCCTTTAGCTATATAATTCTGGTAAAAGTATTATCTCTCAGGTACTTTTATTTAACAAATTCAAGTCACCTTCCTTTAGCTATATAATTCTGGTAAAATTGGTATCTTACAAGTTATTCAATCTGCAAATTCAAATCAGCTTCATTTAGCTATGCAATTCTGGTAAAAATCAGGGATGCGTAAGCATTTTCCTAAGATTGATTAAGACAAGGGGCTTGAATTTGAAGTCATCCAGAAGTACAGTAGCTCTCCTGGAGGTGAGCTCACTGGTTAGATACCATATGTTTTAGGGGTGTGTGTTTATTCGTGTACTTGACTGGTTTCTGTAAGCAAGTTGTTTGGTTTTTTTCCCCTTGCAGGTTATTACCTTGGAATGTGCTTTGCTGCACCTGAAAAACATCTTTGCTTTTTCTACCTGGCTTCAAAAGAATGGAAAACTTTCCTCTTCTTCGCAGTTCTCCTTCCAGCAGTCACCAGTGCCCTGGCGTATTACTGGTCACGGAAAGGTTGGAATAATCACCCGTTAGCCCGAACACTTGCTGTCCATGCTCTCCCACAGTCAGGTTGGAGGGCAGTAGCTTCCTCCATCAATACAGAATTCAGGAGAATTGACAAATTTGCCACAGGAGCCCCAGGAGCAAGGGTGATTGTTACAGACACATGGGTGATTAAAGTGACCACCTACTGTTTACACGTTGCCCAGCAGCAGGACATTCATTTGACAGTGACAGACTCCAGACAGCATGAACTTACCCCAGACTCAAACGTGCCTGTGCAGTTCCTCACCATCCGAGTTTCCAGTATCAATCCCTACGTGAAGGCGTTTGATATCCGGTAAAACAACTGTGTTAACCCTGTTTTGTTACATATATACTGTTTGATGGTGCTGATGGAGTGCTTCTGTGTCCGGTCTGAAGACTCCCTGATCTTGTCCCTTCCCTTCTGCTCCCTGCCTGGTGTTCAGAGATGCTGTGTGTGCAGTTCTGCCTTGCAGTGAAATAAAGAACGGTTGTTTAGAAAGATTCACACACCTGCAGCGTTGAATGCATAGTGGTTAAACAGAGAGACTGTCCTGTTTGATCCATTCTTAGGGAGAGGATTTTATTGGAGAAGTAACTGGAGAAATTTAGGTCAAAGATGGAGAACAGGAATGAAAAGGACAATCTTTGGTCTTCCAAATTTTGGGTGATGAGAAAGTTATTTCTCCAAAACTGGCTGTTGTTCACCCATGACTTCGTTTTTTTCCTTCTGCTTAAGACTCGTAATTCTGTCACTGCTCAGAAGAGTTCTCACTGAGCTACTGTAAAGCAAGGAAGTAGTTTTGGTCTGTTTCTGATTTATGTGTTCTCACAGCAGTAAATCTTAGCACACATGAACTGTTAGGGCTTGTTTTGCAAGGGCCCGTGCTGGGTGTTTTCAGCAGTCTGTCCGTGTAGCTGGGCAAAAGTACAAGTTCTGCAGAAACATCTAACACTGAGTAGAAAGGTGCCAAGGTCTTTGGTTTTGTTGTGTCATTGAGAGGAGTACTGAAAGCCATGTTAGGGCTCTTAAAACTATATATTTGAAAAGGCATGCGAGTGTCTTTTTGCTGTCAATGTGTATGTCAGCAGCATTTATTTACTAGGTAATTACTAGGTAGTTAAAAGCAGACAGATCACCAGACTTGTAGATGTGCTGTAGAGCAAGCATGAGGAAGGCATAGAGGTGATTGTGTTAGAGATCCAGGTGAACAGAGCTCAGAACAAGAGGTTAGTTAAGGTAAGAGTGACAGTCCTAAGAGACTTGTGTAGACCTGTGAGAGTGGAAACCAAATGAGTATTAAACAATTAATGATTTTCTTCTGTAAGTGCGTCAGTGCCAGAGTGATAAAACTACACCCCCAGCTGGGCAATCATGACTTTGACAATTCTTTTTAGGGGAAAAAAAAAATCCAACTCCCCCCCCCTTTTATTTTGTGGCTAAACAGCACAGCATCAAGAACAGTGTTTAAAAGCTCCTCTAATAAGATGTCAGAAATAGTAAATCCCCACTAGAATGCAGCAAAATCATATAGGATCATAGTATATATCCAGATTCAGATACACTGTGATGTTTCTGGAAGAAAAATGTTTTTGTGCAGGTGGGCCACTTTTCCTCTGGATAGAAAGGTCTTTGTTATTTGCATGGGTAGTGTCTGTTAACAAACAGATAAATAATCTGTCAAATATCCTTTAGTAGTTAAAACAATGGAGACCACTGGGAGCTAAAGCTGAGCCAGCATTGCATTGTGCTGTGCTCTGGGAATTCAGTGGTAGGAAGAACGAGGGCAACAGTTCCAGACACTGCTCCATGAAAGCTGTTTAATGAGTGGAAGCACTGAGCTGGGGAGTTCTGCTGCTACAGTTCTGAACTGTTACAGTAAAAAGGGGTAACAACAGGGATGTGTCACTGCAGGATCTGTGCGAGGCCTCAAGTGCCACTTGAGGTCTGTGGGCATCATTTACATTTACTTTAGCAGGAGCAGCTGGTGTGAAATGCATCTTGTTACAGCCTTAAATCAGCAGCGGTTTGTAACCTCTGAAATTTCTGGGTTTGTCTAAAATTGGATCATAAAATCACAGAACCTGATAAATTGACATTCTTCTGCTACTTACGTGTACTATATCACCTTGTGATACGTGCTACAGGATATAACTGATTTCTGTCCTCAGGAGTTTATGAACAAGAATTTATATATGATCTAAGTAAATAGGCATTAAAAAGATGGGCAAAAATTGTGTATGCAGTACTTTACAGTTAATGCATGATTTACATACCTGTATTGCTTTTGTTCATGCTGATCACTTCCAAAGCCTTCCTTTATTTTGTGTGATGTTTTAGCTGTTCTCCAGCATATCCTGCTCGCTCCTATGAAGTAGGACAGTGTGTTCTGTTGGCTGTGTCAAAACCAATCATTAAAGAGCAAAAGAAAATAAAATGCTCACTGTTTATTTATTCTGGCTCATGAACCAGCCTAAATAGCTTTTCTGTGGATTCACTTCTCTGATGTCAACCTCTGCAATGTACTGTCAAGGTATTGAAGCAGATAATCATGGTAATGTTTTGTTCCATCTTTTCTTTTTCAGGTTGAACTCCACAGAGTATGGGGAGCTCCGAGAAAAGCTCCGTGCTCCTATCAGCAATGCAGCTAATGTTGTGATCCATCAAAGCCTTAGTGATTTATTTTTAGAAACCTTTACATCTCTGGTGGAAATTAACCAGCCATATCACGTTCCAAGCACTCAGGTGAGACTTTCTATCCATGTGACACTGTAATAATTATACTTTCAATGTATGTGAGCCTGTGATTACTGTGTAATTGGTAAATGTTTACTTAGGGCTGTCTCAGGTGAATTATTAAGAGAATTCATTGTTGTGAGGTTAACAAAATGGTTTTATTAAAAATCTGAATTAAACTCTGAATGATGATTAAATTATAATTATTAATTGAGGGTTATTAAGCAGTAATCACATGGTAATTAAACAGTAATCAATCAGTAATTAAATGGTATTTAACAGCAGTCACTGGTACTGGCTACTTCTAATAATTGTATACAATATGTTTTAGATCTAATAAAAACAGTTGTTTACCTTGCTATGGATAATAGTTAGAGGGTAAGGGATTTCTCAGCCTTGAGAGGTAACCTCGAGAGGTGTCCTGCCTGCCTGAGACAGCCTGCTGCCCTACAGGAGAGTTCAATGGGCTTGGGGGGCTGCAGTAACTTGCTTAGAGTGAGTGACTGGTGGTCAAACTGCCCCTTGGTGTGGGTGTGCAGCTGTAGGACTTACAATGTCATCTAGTTACCTCCTGATAAGACATGGCCTAGATTCCTTAACTTCCTGAGAAGATACAGCCTAGCACAATTCCTTCCAGTCTGCACAGACACACTGACTCCAGTCAGGCCTCCTTGTGGGTGATGCCAGAGCCAAAGTGCTGTTTGCTCAGTCGGGGTGGGTGCATCCCTCACAAGGGCTCACCTGCCATCTCAGTAAACACATCATAAATGTAGTTCAGGCTGCTGCTTCCGTTCCTTCTACGAGGAGATGAACTGTATTGTGAGCAGTTTTGAGACATGAGAAATAAAACAGTGAAATAAAGTCCCCTGTAATAATTCCCATAAAAATATAACGTGAAAACATTTGGAAATTATGATGTTGCGCTTCCAGAAAATTTATGGGGAGTCACAGCTGCTGTTGGTGTTCTTTAGGCAGGTTGCTCCATTACAGCTTGCTTTTCTAGACAGCCAGGTTTTGCTGGATCTTCTGCTGAAATAAACTAATGAATCGTAATTGGGGCTTACTTTGGTTGTAAATAACACCATAGAGTCCTACCTGCAGCTATACTCATAGACCTGGTCATTATTACACTTGTACACCAATCAGAAGTGTGACTATACCACTGTCCAATGTACCAGAGGAAACTAATTAAACCAGTTCTGGTGACCCTGCAGGGAGTCAGTGTCTTATGTTTCAGCTAATGCAGGGAGTAGTTGGTATCTGTGGTAGTGTCATGGTGTGTTCACTCTAGGGTTCCTTAAACTAGCTAAAATAAAACTGGATCAGATTTGCCTGCACATGATGTTGTACGTTCTGGTTGCAGTGCCAGCTTATAGTGAAATGAGATGTTCAAAATAAAGACAAGATAGAACCTGATAATTTTTCATTTTAATTAAAATAAATTAATTTGTGACACATTTAAGTGTCAGCTGAGCTACAGGTCTTTGGTTTGATATTGAGTGATAAATGTCATCACAAATTATGATAAGGACATAAAAAATACAACACTGAATTTTTTCCTATTCTGAATCTCCATGAGTAAGTTGAAAAAGTTAGTTAATCTTTCTGTGCTAGAGGTCTTCCTGCCTAAAAACTAAGATAAGCCTTAATTTCACAAGTTAAAGCTGATGCAGCTTCTGAAAGAAGCACTCCTGCTTCCTGCACACTCCTGGTCCCCATGTTGACACAAGACTTTGTCTGTGGTGAACCTGGTTGTGTGAAACCAGGGCAGAAAGAGGCGAAGCCAATTGGTTTGTGTTCATCTGGATCTGCTCCACAGCCAAGCTGCCAGTGTGGCTGAGCAGGCACTTGAGCTGACAGGGAAGAGACACTGGAGTTGGGAACTAGAGACCGCAGAGCAGAGCTGCTTTTTGGTACACCAGTAGCAGTATGAACAGGATTCAGGTCTCTGTGCCTGTTCACTGTGCTGTCATTTGAACTTTGTCAAGTTCTTGGACAGCTGGAAGACACAGGGGAAACGCTAATTATTGTTTATTAATTGTAAAACACTTCACAGCAAGATGATGTCCCTATATGCAACCGCAAGTTCATGTGGCATAATTAACTGTGGGGAAATATTAATTATTACAGTATTATCCAAGAAAACGTTTCTGGTCCTTCAAGATGAGTGTCCTTGTGTTCAGTACAGCCCCGGTTTCCCCTTTTATATCTCTTACCTATAAAGATGGAAGATAGGAACAGCCATTTGCTGTAGCAAGTGGTAAGAACTGTTTGCTTTATTGTTTTTCTTACTTTATATTGGTATGTTTTTTGAAAAATATCTTGTGTGAATGATAAAGCTGGCTGTGTGCTTACCTTGCTGTGGCTACTGTGCTCTGGAAATAGGTGGAGCTCTTTGGAGACAGAAAGAATGTTTATTTTCAGTCGTTTTTGTTTAATCACTAGTCTCACGCAGCAGTTCTGGGTTTTCTGTTTGAAGAGAAACTTTGCTCTCATTCATTAGAAAGTGTTGTAATAAAACCATTTGATATCTTCTGGTGGGGCAGTTCTGCCTTGATTATTCTGCCACAGATAATTTTCTAAAAGCCTTTGAAGAGCAGTCACAGAAACCATTTTGTGCAGTTCACAATCTGGGCATTTTTCTCCTTTAGGAGCTGGAGCCATGCATAGGGTGTATGCAGACTATTGCTAACATCAAGCTCATCAAGAACTGCCAGGAGCCAAATGAAGGGGAGTGCCAGCAGTGCTACTGCCGCCCCATGTGGTGCCTCACCTGCATGGGCAAGTGGTTTGCCAGCCGACAGGATCAGCAGCACCCAGAGACCTGGCTGTCAAGCCAAGTGCCTTGTCCGACTTGCAGAGCCAAATTTTGCATTTTAGATGTTTGCCTAATACGATGAGTAGTACTTGGGTACGTTTTAACTTTTTTAATTTGAATGTATTTCACAGTGGGTTTGGTCAAAGGCCTCCTAGATTTATTTCTGAGACTTCGTGTTCTACAAGGGTGCAAACTCTGAAGGTTTCTTCTACAGTGTTGAAAACAGATGCAAATCTTTTCAGTTACTTCCCACTCTTACCTGTATCTTTGGTATTTACTCACCTGATATCAATTCCTGGATTTTATTTTTTTTTTAACCATGTTTTCCTTTCTTATGTCTTGGAAGGTTATCCTTCTATATTTGCAGTACTATTCTCTTTTCAAGTTTTAACGTAGGTTAAATTCTTTACATTTTTAAAATTAACTTGGGTTTTGATTCTTTAATAAAGGGCTAACTGAGAAAAATACTTTGATTAGACTTCATTGATGCTTTGTTTTTCTTTACTCCACTTGTCAAGTTCTTAGTAATCTTTGCAGTTGTTCACCAAACAAGTGTACCAGTTGTGGTCCTTCTGCTGGTCCTAAGGGTTTCAGTAGGCTAAGAAATCTAATCCCTGAAGATTTCCAACTCCCATAGGGACTTTTTATTCCATCAGTTTGCCTCTAGCTTACATTTTGATGGATGTCTTTATTTCAAACAACAGAAGGATTCAGAAATACAGCCCATTTACCTACACTGCTAATGCTATGCATCCTGAAATCTGTTGGTTTCTAGGAGCTACATTGCTTAGGGTTTTGATGCGCTGTAGATGATGGGACATTTTTTATTACATTTGAAGGGAGTGCAGCAAACTTCTGAGCTTTAATTTGTGAATTAAAATAACAGAGGGAAAAAACGATAAAAGAGAGAAAGGAACACTTTAATGCTTTGTTCTAGGTGAATAAAAGTCAGGATATCTCCCGCGTGAATAATAAGAAGGATATTGCCAGTAAATCATTAGCAGAGATGACATGCCAGTGATTCCATGAAAACCTCTTGATTATCCTGACAGGCGAGTGCTTTGAGCAGGAATAGGTGGCAGGATGCAAAAATGGTACAAGTACTGGAAGCACAACCATGAAACATTTCATGAGTCTCAGCCGAGCTACAGATGGTGAATTGCACCAAGCTACACTTTAAGCCAGGCAGGAAATGGTTATGAATGTGACTGCAATCCACAATTTAGAGAGGGATAAGGAATTGAAAACAGATTAGACAGCATCGCTTAAAAACTAACATTTATGTTATACTGTTGGTGTTGGTTTTTACCTTTGGATTTTTCAAATAATACTGACTTATAAAAGTCCAAACTGGGTTTAAGGACATTAATTGTTTCAGCATATCTCAGTTGCTATATGTACAACATCTGCTATGCAATTATCTAAACTACCTATTAATAATGGTGGTTTATCTGTTTTTCATTACCCGTTGTTTTGCATTGTATGGAGTGAAAATTTGACGCTGAGACAGCTAGTATGGATTTGTCTCTCCCAAAGAGACCTTAAGTGGCATGTCCCTCTTCAGCTGAATAGGATTAAGTTCCAGAGCTTCAGACAGATTTGTTGACAAGTATGAAAATTAATAAAAAAATCAAGGAGCTGATCAGTGATTGAATTTGAAATATTTCCCACTACTTCTGTCGTAAAGTTATTTGCAAGTTTAAAATGGTCTCTGCAGGCTTTTTTAACCTTTGGAACATTCTCACAGGGCCATGTAGTGTCATCTGACAATGCACCTATTGCTACACAGCAGCCTTTACAAATAAGCATTTTGCAACATTTACTTCTGGAAAGTTTACAGGATGTGGCACAGACACGTGGGATGTGATCCTTGAAATAGTTGCAGAAGAGAGGGTAGGATTTTGGACCTGTGGTTTTGCCACTGACAGTCATTCAGTTCATACAGCTCTTTGCCTGTTTGGAAATAAAATATTTATTGTAAAGATGTGTGAAGTTAAAATCATAAAGGCCTTGAGAAACTTAGATAGTAGATACATGTAGCTGCAGATGGTTTTATAGAAGAAAAACATGTCAGTTGCCAATAGTATCTCATGTAATAGAGCTTTAGACTCCTAATTGCTTGTCCAATTGGAGCTGTTCCATACAGAAATCTACCCTGAATTAACTGGAAGTTTTCATTTCAGTGGAACTTTAATTTTATTCATCTTACCTCTTTTGCCAGTATAACAGTACGATGGAGTAACCATCAAAAATGTAAGATATCCTTGCATCTTTTAATGCTCTATCCACAGAAGTGCCTCTTAGGAAACTTAGTAATAATTATCAAAATAAAATTATGATTTATGTTAATAATAGTGCCTGGCTTAAATTCCTTAAAACAACTATTATTTCCCAAGTTTAAATTCTCAAAGTAGTCTGGCATGCCTCCAAAGTTTGTAAGCTTAAAGGCTGTGTAAGAGAAACAAGTTGTTAAAAATCCATATGACATTTCCTTCTTAGAGGCAGTAGAAGGAGGAACTGTGACTTCTCCCTGCACATTCATATGAGATGTGAATAAACCACTGAACAAGAAAATAATGGAATACAAAAATAGGCATTTGTCTTTGTCATAGCTTCAGGTCATCAGCCAAAGAACCACCTGCACATATAGGGCCATTTGTGGAGAAGATCCTCTCTGTTTGCAGCAGAGAAAACAACACTGCCTCCCACACAATCTTGATACATTTCTTAAAAATGAGGATAGAGTTTACAATTGGTCTTTTTACAGCATTTTATTAAAAAACAAAGCAAACAACAAACAAACAAAACCAAAAAAAATCAAAACAAGTAATGTGATAGGCTAAAATATTTACTAAATAATTTTCTTTTATTATTGTGTGTAAATCACTATTAGTGATTTAGTGTTGCATTTTTCAGCAGTGTGTATGCTTTTCCACATCACTGACTTGTGGGTGGGTGATGTGAGTAATCCAAAGCACCTTATATAAATGTGATGTCACTGAACTAAGACAACGTATCTGTGGGTTCACACTGTCAGTATAAATATGCCATATGTGTGTGTACATATATAGCCCAAATTTCACTCTGTGCTGCAGCTCAGTAGGTGGCTATATTTATTTACACAGTTGTGTTAGTTCTGTAATTTGAGCATTCCAGAAAATACTAGGAAAATATGTTATCTGTTGATTTTTTAGGTTAACATAGTTAACAAAAAAAAGACATTTTTTTTTCCAAGCAGGATATAATTTGAATCAATTATATGAATGAAGATGGGTTTTTTTACCATGAGGCTTGGTGTAGCTTGAACCCCAAAATACCAGGTTATTACATGATCTCTTCAATATGAGTATTTTTGTTGTATCAAAACTGGACCAGGTTGCCCAGAGAAGCTGTGGCTGTCCCATCCCTGGAAGTCTTCAGAGGCAGGTTGGATGGGGCTCTGAGCAACCTGGTCTAGTGGAAGGTGTCCCTGCCCATGGCAGGGGTTTGGAACTACGTGATCTTTAAGGTCCTTTCCAACCCAAACCGTTCTGTGATTTTACTTGTTAGACTGCAGCTAAATACCATTCCAGTCAGGATAAACCTCAATAAGAATAAAGGTCTGAGTGCCATTTCTTAAGAAATATTTGTTGACTTTGAGCTGTTTAAGGAGGTAAGATATAAATATTCAAGCTTTTACATACATTACAAGACATTTTCTTCAAAAGACTTACTGCAGGGTTTCTTATTTGTGATTTTGGGTTTTTGGTTTCCTAGATAGCTTACCTCTTTTAAAATGGACAGTATTATTTAGGTAGCCTTTAAGGAAAAGGTTTAATGAATACATGCAGTTAATCTTAAAACTCTCTGAAGAACTGAATAAAAATACAATTGATTTTATGTAAGACTTCTGGTTTTAATTTTAAAGTTATGTTGGATGGGGCTTTGAGCAACCTGGCCTAGTGGAAGGTGTCCATTCCCACGGCAGGGGGCTTGGAACAATGTGATTTTTAAGGTCCTTTCCAACCCAAACTGTTCTGTGATTCCGTTAATGGTGTGAAATGTGGGACACGTTTCTCTGGAGCGTACCTTGTGGTGCCCACCTTTGGTGAGATGATTTAGCTCACGACATCTAGCAGAAGGCTAACTTGACCCAAACCCAACCCTTGACTCATGCGTGAGGTAACGCTGTGATGTGGGAGCCGGGGTTTTCCCGGGATTAGCGAGCCCAGTGGGCCGGGGGCTCCAGCCGCCCCCACGCTGGGTGAGGGCACAGGAGAGGCTGTGAGGGCCATGGCGCCCTCGCCGTGAGGGAGCCGCGCCCTGTCCCTCACAGGAGCGCGGCCTGCAGTACCCTTCGCCTCCCCCTGTAACTCCCGATCGGCTCCCCGGCAGGAACAGCACATTTCTGCCTTGCCCACACTCGGCTCTCTCCCGGCTGTGGCACAACGCGGAGGGCGCCTGCGCTACCCTCCCGTTCCAGGAGGCCGGGCCGCGCCTGCGCTGGCGGCGGAGCCGGAGCCATGTTCGGCCGCGGAGCCGCCGCTCGCCTCAGCCATGTCCGGCGGGCAGCGGCGCCCGGGCGGCGGGGATCCGGCCGGGCTGCGCAGGTGGGAGCGGACGCGGGGGTCGGGGGGACCCGGGGCGGGCAGGCATCGCTCCCTCGGGGCGCCTCTGGAGCTACCGCGGCTCCGCTGTGGGTGCGGGCGGGGGGGGGGGGGGGGGTGATGGTGCTGCTCGTCCCAGGGCGCCTGTTCTGAGGCGACTCCGGGAGGAGCTGCTGGAGGGTTGGGATCCTCTGCCAAACATCCCCTTTTCTCCTGCGCCCTCGCCTCCCGTGCAGAGGCTGCCTTGGTGTCCCTGTCGGCGAGGAGTGAGGGACCAGCAGCCCGGGCAGGGCGTGGGCTCGGACTCGGTGCCCCAGCCCGGTGGGGGCACTGGGATTGTCCTCAGGCTGGCGTGGGCGGGCAGTGCGAGGCAAACACTGCAGTGTTTGTAAAAGGTCAGCATTTTCGCTTAGCATTTCCTCCTGCATTTTCAAACAGTGGGATGTGTTGTCTTGTTGTACTTACGTAAGCTGGAGTGCATTTTTTCCCCGCTGTTTCTTTCAAGTCCTTAAATCGAGTAATTGCTGTTGAAGGCTGTTAGAGGAGGGTTTTATCTATCTACTGCCTTTGCAAAAACCGAGCGCGTTGGCAGTGTCCTTTTGCCTGGATCCGCGATTCGGAGCGAGCTGTCTGTGCTATGTCTTGGTGGTAACTCTGAGCCCTCTGGGAGTGGGAAACTCCCAGAGCCAGTCGGGGTGGAGGAGGAAGGGAAGGAAAACATCGGTGGTTAATGCAGGATTAAAATATCAAAAACCTTCTTTTCCTCTCACTTGTTGACTTAAGCCACGGAGACGTGGCACACAAAGAGCCCTGTGTTTGCTGTTACTCACAGGCACACAGGTACAGTGTGTTTGCTGTGCAGAGCCTGCAGTACCAGGTCGTTCTCCCAGGCAGGTGGTGAGGGTGGATCTGCAGGTGTGGTCCTTGGCCCAGGAGCCAGGTCTGGTGTCAGCAGACGCTATGGGGGTGTTTTGTTTAGCAGCCTGTCATTTAAGAGGTCCAAGCCCCCAGAACTGAGAAGGAAAATGTAGAGAACTCTTAACCCTTAAGCAATCTCTGGCTGTCCCGCCGGTGTGTTGCAAAGTGGTAGAGTCAGGTCCTTGTTCCTTATGAGGGCTCTGCAGTGTCTGGTAAAGGATTTCCTGGGTAAAAGTGTTTCCACGTGAACATTTGACCTACTTCTGCTTAGCCATTTTGTTTCCATGTGTTGAAGTGATGTTTCTGCATTTGCCTTTTCCACTAGTTTACTACTGAATGGGACAGTAAGTGTCAAATAATGCACTGCTGACAGAGGACAGTCTGAACTTTGGCACAGGTCCATAAACCTGGGGACACTCCTCAATTAGGGTTTTTTTTCCCCACCTTTTTGTTTGCAAATAGAAAATATTTTTGTTATCTAAATATTAATGGTTTATTTGAAAATTCTTATGTCCTAATTGCATTAGTCAAAGGCCTTTTCTCAGCAATTGCATTGTCTAACACCTTTGTTAAGTTAGTGTTGCCTGAATAAGTTCTTGCAAATCACATACCTGTTTGCCAAATCAGATATTTGTCTGATATTGTCCATATTTGTTTTGTATAGGCAGTGTTCAGTGACTACCAGGGACTTGATTTCAGATGAAAATTCTTGTTTTCTAGTTCTGTGCAACATCCACACTGCTGGCACCAAGAACAGGAATGTAGAAGCTGGAATGATTCAGATTCTTTGGTGTTTGAGGAATATCAATGTGAGCATTCAGACCAATGGCTGGAGAGGTAAGGAAAAAATGTATTCTTTAAATGTGTCCTTAAATCTTCACTTTCTTGCATTCTTCTTTAGGACTCAAGAAAAGCTTGGCCATGATTAGATTAAATGTTTTCTAATAATACAGTAGCATGGAGCTAGGAAATAATACCTGCATCCTGCCAAGAGACGACCATCCATTTTGTCTGATTGAAATACAAGCCATAATATTAGCAAGTATTCCACATGAAAGGGAGAAATGGTATATACTGAGGCAGTAGTCTAAGCTCTTTATTGCTGTAGTCTTCAGTATTAGTATAAAATTCCCATTGAAGCCATATGCTGTTACTCTCATGCTTTGCCTATGCATTTATGCATGTAAATGTGGGCAAACCATCTTTGTCTCTTCACTTGACAGTGCACTTGGTATGTTCAGCTGAACTGCAGTTTTTAGTAAACACTTTTTCTTTTTTTTTTTTCGTAGTCCACTACTAAGAACAATTTGAGATGAGATAAAAGTTTATACGTAGGTAATTCTAGGAAGATTTTGCTTTGCTTTTGGATATTCCAGACTAAAGACCTAAGGTAGAGGCAGTGGTGTCTTAATGTGGAGGAAGTGGTTGAGATTGACACCAAGGTGAAAAGTGGTGAGTGCTTGGATATTTGCATAAAACTGAGCAGAATGTAAGTTAGAAGAGAGGAAATATTTTACTGAGGGTACATGAAATATTTTTTTTTTTACATAATTCATGCATCTCTGAGTATTACATTGTATGGATGTGATTGTAATTTCTGATGGCATGTTTAATATTGCTTTGTTAATAAATTAATTCTTTGAAGAGCTTAGGAAAGCCCTTCTATTCAGGAATGTTTTCTATGTCTTTGATGCTGCCATGAAAAATACTAACTATGTTTTGAGTGTGGGTCTAAGTGGATGTGCCAGCAGTGTTTTGTGTTTCTCTTTTGCTGAGTAGATATGTTCCTTTTTAGTGTGAAATCTTTACTTCCTGTGTTAAAATGACACTGTCAGCATGGATGATAGTTTCATCTGTTGATGTGAAACTATTTATGGAAAGTAAGACTATAAGCTCAATCTACTTCTGTATTACTTACATTAAATGTTGAGGCAGTAATGTTGGCAAAAGAGGGCGGACTGAAAGGAGAAGTTTTCAACACTTACATAAATGGGAACTGTATAATGCCGTAATTTTTTAAGTTAATGAGGAAGTTGGTAAGTGTTCCATCTCTTGCTGAACATCAGTTGATGATTTAAGAGCTTCCTGACTGCTTTTTTGGCTTTGCACAGCAAAGTTTGCATTTTGAAATTATGATATTGGGATATGATATCATCGGACAAAATACTAGTTCTGCTCACATGATGGATGTTTTTCTATTTCTTAAGCATCTCCCTGGTCCTTTAAAAAGACCTTAGCTGACAATGGAGAGCAGCAACTAGACTAATTTTAACCTCAAGTAATTCCATGACTTGGGATATCTGATGGAATTGATATGTCCAGAAGGTCTTCAAGTAGTAGAGAGAGCTGAGATGAAAGTATTTTAAGAGATCGTGAGGTGCTGTGGCAGGAGATTCACTTCAAGACCATTTTCTTTCCTTGCAAAGTAAAACTGATAATCTTACATCACTGCTGAAGGTGACTTTGAACTGAAATAGAGTAGGGGCATGCCCGTGGTTTTATGGTTGTGGAGCTGGTTTTGTCCACTGTTGAAGTTGCTGTTCATTAAATATGTTACGAGAAGCAGACATTCATATTGAATTTCCTTTATTTTCTAGCTCTACAGCACCAGAACATTCTAGGTCTCTTTCTAGCTGCCCCAGCTGGGAAGGTAGAATTGAAGAAGGCAAAACAATGAGGACATCAAATAAAAAAATGACAAAGTAAGTACTGAACAATTACTAAGTATTGTTGTGTTGGTTTTTGCAATAGCCATCTGATGATCTCTGACTATTTTACATGCATTAAAGAAGATTTGAAACACAGCCAGGCTCTTTCATATTGAGCCTGAAGGAAGCCTAAAGGAGAGAGTAGCACTGAGAAGTTTTATCTTAAAAGCTACCTCTGTAATCATTTCAGATTCAGGTTTGGTTAGCACAACTTTCTCTTCTGTAAACTAGTGAGGTAAGGGTTGTTCTTACTGCCTGTCAGAGTAAAATACAGGAAGTTCTAGAGTTTTTGTTTATATAACTTCTTGTAAAGCTCTTAAGGTTCCTTTCAACCTAAGTGTAATTTTTGTTTTCAAGCGATTCTCCTAATCCAGCTGAAAGGGAAACAGATGAAGTGGTTCTGAGGAGAAGACAAAAACAGATCAATTTTGGAAAGAATACCCTTGCATATGATAGATACATTAAAGAAGTTCCAAAGTAAGTTGCCTTGTGTTGCAGATTTCCAAATAAATTCCTTTTTGTTCCTGATGTGTGCATAGATCAGCACAGAGCTTTAGTTCTCTTTAAATTCTGTGAACAGCAAGTGAAGGAAACTTAAACCAATTGATGTTTTCAAGAGAAGTCAGCTATTTTCTGCATTTGAGCAAATGTAGATAGGGAACATTTAGAGCTAAATGTTCCCTTTGTGGATTGCTGTTGTTAGAAGCAAGTATTCTTTAAATAAATTCTGTATTAATCAGCTCCCTGTGATTCTGGGGAGTGTTGCTAGGCTAGTGTGAAGTTAATTGGTACCAGGAAATGTCGTCTTTGGATGAGGACTGTAGCACAGTAGCATGGTCACATCTTCAGTAATGTCTTTTTCTTCAAAGAGTCTTGGGTTGCTTTGTGACAGCATTGTTACAGTGTCTCCCCAATGTAGGTTCTGTCTCAGTGGCTTCCCGTCTCAACTTGGTGTTCTCCCTCAGCTTAATGGCTGTGGGATGGGGCAGGGCTGAGTGGAGAGAAGAGGAGGCCTTGAAGTGCAAGCACTGGTCAGCAACAGCCAGAAAATAGTGTGTTATTGGCACTGTTTTAGACATAAATCCAAAACACAGCACTACAGGGGTTGCTGTGAAGGAAGTTAACTCCATCGCAGCCAGACTCAGTACAACACTGAATACAAAGAAACTGCACCTGATTCAGGAAAACTGAGTACAAGTAGCAGGAGGTTAGGCTGCTAATGAAGGGGTATGAGTTATGCTTCTTCAGTTTCATACTTGTCCATGAACAATAGGAATCTGCTTTTAGCAGCTGTCAGAGTACTGGACTGGATGAACCTCAAATCTGACTCAGCGTGTTATTGTTAGTTGTTGCTTTTGTGATCTATTTTTGACAATGTTTTAGAATAGACACGTTTCAGTTAGATATTTTAAAATAGGAATGTTTTATTTATTAGACTACTGATGCCAGTGGGGTCTGATGGACTGAGAATTTTTTTTTTTTAAGAATGAAAATAATGGTCTGAAATAATAAATGTTACTATGTACTTACAGGAATCAGCGAATACCAGGAGTTCATCCTAGAACTCCCAACAAATTTAAGAAGTACAGCCGTAGATCCTGGGACCAGCAGATCAGGCTGTGGAAGATAGCACTGCATGCCTGGGATCCTCCTGCTGAAGAGACCTGGGATCTGCAGCCAGTGTGTGTAAATGGGTGAATTAAGCCAGGCATTAAGGAATTAAGGAGGGCTCTGTATGTCCTTTAGAGCATTCCTGACTGGGAGCAAGGGAGGAGATCAGGCTCAGAAGTGGGAGTCTCCTTGAATGCCTTGTTTTCCTTTTGAATTCTGTTAGTCTTTAAGAAATTCCCATTACTTAGTCTGAGTTGATCTTTAATCAGGTGTTCTGGAGAGGGAGGCATTTGGTCTGCCTGCAGTAGTACATTCCCTTCCCCTGTGTATTTACACTGGTGAGCACAAGGTCACATTATTTTTCTAGAAAGAGATAGGCAAAAGCAGAAATTTAATTACTGTTCCTTGACTTTGATAACCTTTCCATCTTTGATGCCAGCTCATACTTTACAAGATTTAGAATAGTAAATTAGGGAGGAAAAGAGTGAATGGAATTCTATTGGCTCTGTTACTGCACTGTGTAAATAGTTTTACTCTGTTGTAATTTGACCTATGGTGGAAGTTGCAGTTTTTACACCATTTGGATGTCATATGGGATGAACTGTTAATTGTTACCACAGCTTAACTGCTGTCTGCTTGGAGCAGTAAGCCAGATGGGCTGTTTTTTAAACCTTTTTTTTTCCATCCTGTTTTTAGTAGTACAGAACCCTCAGGCAGTTCCCAGGAATGGTTCTACAAAGATCAGGATGTTTCTGCCTCCTTTGTGTTTGACGAAAAGCAGAAGAGAAATGAATGTGAAGACGAATTCAGGCAGACTGACTACACACCTGAGAGGTATGAGATGAAACTTTCCTGGTTAACTTGGGGAAATAATTCAGTGCATGTCAATGCTGTCAGGTTTTTGTAGGAAATGTTTTCTGTGGAAGAGCAGTTAAAATGCAGCTGTGGAGTTTGACACTTGATGTTGAATGTAATCCATCAGTGGTACAGAGCACTGAATGTGGACAAATTACCAGCACTGCAGAATTGCATGACTAACAGGAGGAAAAGCCAGTGTTTTTTCAGCTTCTCTGTTTATACAGTGGGGTACTCAGGTTTCTTTGACCACCATTGGCATGTGCTGAAAGTAGGAGAACTTTTTCAGAAGCAGGAGTCACCATCCTTAATAGTATTATGCCTGTTTGCAGAACAGCAGGGAGACTGACAGTGAAGCACCCTATGCACTTCCCTGTTTACTAAGATATCTTGTCCTGGGGGGGGGATGTGTGTGAAGCTCAAAATGGTTCTGCTTCCAAGCTGCTTCTGCAGTTGTGTTCACATTCCATAATACAATGGCATGGTTACCAAAAATTGAGCCATTTTTTCTGTGTTCCTCTGTGTGCCTCAAGAATCATACCTCAAAAAGAATCATCCTGTGTAGCATGTGCCATTATTTAGCAGAACTCTGATAAGCATTTCAGCACAGATATAAAATGCTATGTGTGTAAAATCTGTGTCTTATTTTTGTAGTCCCTGTTCATCCGATTCTTCTCCAGTATGGAAACGCAGAAAAAGAAATAATTCTGAGTCCTCTGTGGTTTCAGAGAGCAAAGCCCCTTATGTGCAGATGTACCACACACTGGAAAGGTATGAAATGACTCTGATTTCCAAATATGGAAATTCATTGATTATATGAACTGACTTTTGGAATATTACTGGTATTTTTCCCTCCATTTGTTAATAGCTTTAATTTTATGTAAATGTGTGTGCAATTTAATGAGGAAGGGAAATCATGCCAGAACAATTGTGTTGTATGATAGCAAATATTTACAGAGGTCCGTTGCAAAGATGAAGAAAATTTCAGTGTCACAAGTCACAGCACAGAGGGGAGGGGTTTTTTGTGTGTAGATTTAGGCAACACTAATATGTTGCTCTTAATTTCTCTTGGACTGCTGAAACTTGCTGCCTGTTTAATTATTACTAAGTTACATTTTCTCTGTACTATGTGTATTAAATGTACCCCTTAAGGGATGTGAAAAGAAGCTTTGTGTATTTTGATTAAGCCTTTTCCTGCCTTGTGAAAGATGGTGTGGAAGAAAATGCTGGTTGGAACAACAAGGAATTGGGTCACACAGCCTGGGACTGGGAGGTTAATGTTAAAAAATGAATAATACAAGGGTAGAGTTTTTCAGGCCAACACCTTTATTCTAAGTTGTTCAAGATTTAAGCTACTTCTGTAGCTATTGGAATCATATTTCCTTTTTTCTCCTTTCTTATCTGCTGCATAAGAAGTCTTCCTACAACTAAGAAATGATAACCTGTGTAGAGGAGAGCACGGTTTTAACTGTACAAAGTTTTGTCAGAACCACCAGAAAACTTGACCATTTTAAGTTTTTCAGGGGTTTACCAGACTTTCCACACTAACCTTAGTAAAAATCTTTATACAGGTTGGCTTTTTTTCTCTCTACTTATTCCCCCTTCAGAAAAATTAAGAGGAACTGTGTTACAAAGGTGCGTGGATTGAGACCTTTTCATTTTATTTCCAGCTTTACTGACTCAGGACATCAGGAGGCTTTTTCAAAATGCGCAGAGTGGGAAGCCTTTGATGAAGATGATGAAGTAATGACAGTACAGCAAGGTATAGAAATAACAAGGTAAATACCACAAAGATTATGACAGTATTTCTGTTTATTGCTTATGCTGTGAAGGTGCCCTTCGCTTTTCTTCTTAATCTTTTCCTTCATTGGTTAATGCTACTTTTTTTTCCTTCCTTACATTTCCTCCAACCTGTGATATGTTTCGTTGTTATTTTTGTTCTTTGAGTTTACTTGGCTTTTTCCAGTCTGACTCTCCATCTGTTGCTTTCTGCTGCGTCTGCCATTAAGTAATGCCAAAAGATGAGCCCCTTTCATGGTCTTTGTCTTATGAAAAGCGGTGGCAGTTGGCAGAGTTGGTCCCTGTGGTTGTTACTCACCTCTCACTTCCTCAGCCTGGGAGCTGGAAGCTTCCTCTCTGTCTCCTTAGAGGTTGTTTTGTAGCTGACATCAACGATAGTTATTTGTTTTTATGCAGTGACCCAATTCCAGCGGGTTGTTCTTCAGGGTTGAACAATCCGAAACAGAAAAAATCCAACTTCTTTCTGCCTGACAGCAAAACTTGCAGAGACACAGACTGCAGGCTGGAGAGGTATGAAACACAGCTCATCAATCAGGGTTTGGGGTTTTTTTTGCAGATTAATTTAGAAGCTTTGTTGAATAATGCTGTATTTCAATCCAAGCCTTTATTGTAAAGATAGATTTTTAATTTTTTTTTTTTTTTTACTGTTCTTCTTATGGATGTGTTGGCCAATATTTGTTGTGTGGTAAAATTCTGTCCTTATGTTCTCATGTTACAGTCTGTATTAGAATACATAGGTTGTAGCCCTATTTAATGTAAAAAGATTTAAAAGGTTACCATAATAAAGCCACTTGGTCTTTGGTTTGTTTTTTTTTATTTGTAGGCTTAAACTTTGTAGCAGTTTCTTGGAAGGACATCGGTCAGAATACCCTGAAGGAGGATGGGGAAGTGCAAATGCTGAAGATACAATAATGAGGAAAAAAATTTAAATACCAAGGTAAGTTTGTGCTGGCTGCTTATTTAACCTGTTCTGTTTTAGTAGCCCATCCACAGTATCATTCTACACAATCAAACTGTTCAGTTCTAGCAGATCTTATTTTATTCCTTTATTATATTACTATTTTATCCCATCCTCTTGTATTTAATGCAGCACCTGAATGAAAAGATTTAACGATTCACAGTTGCTAAATTGAAATATTTATCTGTCAGGCAGAAAATGTGGTTTATCACTCAAATGAAAAGTGCCAGTTTTTTTAATTATTGCAGTAGCACCTTTTCTATCTCTTCATATTTTTGTAATGAAGTCACAACTTTGAGTTTTGCAGCAGTAAATTTTAGTGAAAACTTCCTCTTGGACTGTAGATTCCTGTGGTACATTAATAGGATGGGTAGTAATCTTGTGTCAAATGGGTTTTATTAGCAGGGAATCTTTTGTGTAATTAGATTGTCTTTGATCTATGTTTGGTGCAGGCTTGGAAACGTGGACTAAGATTTAAATGTTAAACAGTGATCTTTGAATATTTTGCACAATAAAACTCATTAAGAATATGGCACAAAATCAGTTTTACATTCAGATTTTGCATTCTAGCAATAGGAGGAAAAGGCAGATAGAGCTTTTAAAAAAAGCTGATAGCATTTTTCTTTTGATTTTATTGATTTTTAATTTAAACTCTTTGAGCATGAATAAGATTTAATATGCATTCACTTTGCCAAAGTGCTAATTCAATATTTGAAAATATCTAGTCTCTCTTTGTATATAGAAGTATTGAAGAAGGAATTTCTCCTGTGACAGAAAAAGACTTGAAGAATAGGGATGTAGTCTGAGATCAGCTGATCAAGTCTTGGAAAACTGGTGCTGTCATGTAGGATCTGCACTGCAAGAGGAAGAGATTTACAGTCAGCAAACGTGCAATCAACACAAGGTGAAATTATTCAGGTAAAAGAAGCATTTCTGTCTACATCACACTTCAGAGCCTTTCTGGTTTCTAGATAGTTGATATTCAGCTGTTTTGCAGTGGTCTGCATTGTAAATAAGGCTCAGTTAAGGAGTGTATATTTTCAGGGGGTTTGTAATCACTCTTAATTGAAAAAATATCTGTGTTAGATGTAAAATGTACAAAGTGAATTAAAAAGCTTCTTTATGGAGCAGCACATTGGTTTCCTGGGATGCAAAGGTCAGTATTTAGAGCGACACGGCCTTTAACCGTGGCTTTTAGGTGTGATGAGCTCTAACTCTCAAATGGCAGGAACTTTGTCTGTGGAAGGTTAATCTTGCTTGAAAACCAGACAGTGGGTTACATGGTGGAATTCCACACCACCTACCTTTTTGTTAAAATAACATTTCTGTCTTAAACAGGAAAAATAAATGTGGCTGGTTTGGAGCGCAGTTAAATGTCCGTAAATATGAATGTACCTGGTTCCTTTCTAGGTGAAAACCTTAGTCAGCAGGACACCTAAGATATGTCAGTAATTCATTAATTAGAATTAAGAGAAAAATGTATTCTATGAATTAATAATGACATTTAGATGAACATTTTGCGATGGGTTGGGAATGGTAGGCTCAGGTGCTTCCTCTTCTCTTTCACAAATACTTCAGGAATATATGAGATATTTATAAAATGCTGTTATATGGTTTTTTTTGTTTAGGTTTCTCCAGATCTTTATAAGGATAGATTGTTTTCTACAAGCTGTGCCTCAAGTGTAAAACTTCAGATTTCATGAAGCCTGTGCTACAGTGACAATGGATGTTCCTTAAAGCTTTTGTGAGAAAGTTTCTGCTGTCCCTGCATTCGCAGGTGACATGTGCATCACATTGCAAAGGCTACTTCAGGTGATGGATCCTGCCATTCCATATGGAGATCTTGCTCCTAAATGCTACGCCAGGGAATTGGTTCAGTATTCAGTCAAACTGAGGAATGTCAGCCCTAAAACCAAGGAGTCCCTTTGCTTTACTGGACCAGAATTGTACATCCAGCCTGAAGAACTGCTTCAGAAGAATGTAGATAATTTCAACCTTTCTCCAGTTGTTAAAGACAAGCTGTTCAGAACTTTTGGAGTGGGTGGTCATCCATTTGGCCTGTTTATTGTTCTCTGAGATGTATTAAGATAGCATTTGCCTAAGCCAAGTGAGAGAAGAGAAAGGAAAAGGTGATAGTTTATCAGAATCAGATCCTTTTCTTGAAGGGGCTGAGCGACTGCTAGAACAGTAGCACAGCTTAAATACCCAGATTTTGCTTTTACGTGTTTTGCAGCCTGACCCAAAGAGCCAGTCTCCTGTTAAAGAGTGTAAGAGGATGATTTCAGTGCCTGCTGTTCCTACAGGAACTGGGGGTGAGAAGCAGTATTTGCAGATGTGGAGCTGCTCTTGTCCAGTCTGAGGGATATGATGGTGCTGGGATAGGTTCTCCTTTGTTTTACTCTTCCAGCAGTGTGCTCAGAAGATTGAAGTGAGAGCTGTGGCTACAGTGGTTTATACAAAATTCATGTGCCAGTTACAGGAACTTTATAGTCCTTGTGGCATTTTGTGTAGCATGTCCTGGGATACCAATGTCTGCTAGAGCTGGGAGTTGTCTCTCTGCAGGAGTTTGGTTTGGCTTTTTTGCCACAGTCTTGCCGTGGGGCTGGCAGTACCCAAGGGCTAAAATCCCACTGTGCTGCTGATTTGAAAGTAAGCTCCTTCCCCAGAAACTACTCCCAGTTCCAAAACGTTATTTCCAGGTGTGCTCAGGCATTTATCCCAGCACAAGGGTGGCTCAGTCACACACCACGGAGCACAGAGTGTGTGTATGCAAGGGACACATCTGTACAGCACTTTTTTTAAGAAGTAATATTTAGAACCTTGTTGTTCCAATGTGCATGCTTCCATGTGACTTATGATGATTGTAAATAAGGGAATGTGTTACTTTTTTGGCTTTTTGCCTTTATGCAGAAGAATTAAAGACTTTAAAAATCGTTGTTGGTCGGCTTTTGCTGTTATGTTTTTAGAGTTTGATTATAAAAGGAATATGTGGGTTCAGTAGTCCTTTTTCATTTGTTTTCATTCTGTTTATTTTGAGTGTTGTCTTTGGTTTATTAGCCCTTGCTAAAAGGGGGAAAGAGGAGTCTTCAGATATTAAATCAGACTCTTGAATGCAGTTTACAGCTCAGGTTGTGTCCAACCCCTCAGTTTGTATTTTGGCGTCTTACCTTGAACTTGTGTTTAGGATGTTGTAACCTAGTGGGAGGGAGCAGCTGAAGCCCCAGCACCTGTTATGCTGTGAGAAAGGTGTCTTCCTGGAGAAGATGGAACTGCCAGGTGAGAGTAATAGGCTGTCATGAAATACTTAAACTCTGCTTAAGTATTTAATGAGTATTAAGAGCCCTTAAGCTTTTGCCTAAAATGGACAGGGCTTGCAGTGAATTTATGGACACATATCCATAAGAATTGTACTTCAGCAGTCCTTAAAAGATCTTATATTTCTTGGTTGAAGATACCCAGACTAGAAATAGAGTAACTAACCTGCCTGTGGCAGTGAAATTTTGGGTAGATCTGTTCACTAATCCAGGTTCTGTATGCTTGGACAAGGAAAGGAATGCTGAGCAGGTGAGGTTTGGGGTCTGCTAAAATCATTTCGTGCAGTGCTGCCACTGGATGTAGGATCACCACGTGTTCTAATTATTAACAGTAACCTCATCAGTCCAGACAGAGCAGCCAAAATTGGAATGCAGCCTGTCCATGCACTTGTTTACCTACCCAAGGCTATTTTAGAGTCTACAACTGAGGTACGTGAAGCAGGAGTCTGACACTCCACCCCCAGTTTGTATTTGATACCCTTCCTTTAATTTTACCCAACTTAATTAAATCTCCTTTGTCTAAATCTGTGCTCGGTTTGTAATTAAGCCAAAATACACCCCGAACTTCACCAGCCAGGTTTAAATTTCTTCCTGGAAGTGGCAAGTATTTTGTGTTGGCATGATTCCAATTGAGAGGATCTCCTTACAGATGATACATTATCTGTGTCTGTGGAAACCTTCCTTCACTGGCAGTTCTGAAATGCCATAGCTCGTGTGTACCTTTTGTTTGTAAAACTCATGCTTTGAGATCACAGTTGAGGATATCTCCTCCCTAAATTTCCCACTGTGGTGTGAAACTGCTTTTCTGAAGGATTTTTATTGCTGACAAGGACAGAAAGATGCAAGGCAGCTGCAGTCCCTGAGCTGTGTCACAGCAGATAGTTCTACTGGATAAACTGAATTTAATTTGTACGTAGTGTTATGCTAAAAGCACTGTGTGGCTTCCAGGCTGGAGCTGTCCTGTCTGGCTTGCTTGGATGTGTTCAGGTAAACATGCTGTTCCAGTCAGCTTATCTCAGAGCCAGGCTGAAGGGAGTGGAGTTTGTTTTTACATATTTGGAACCTTTGCTGTACTTCAAGCATGTCCTTGGTTCAGGAACACAGTTCTGTTTTCCACAGTGGTGTGTGGGAAAGAAGAGGTGCTGGCTGAGCAGACTTTACTGCAGCAGTGAGGGTGTCCATGCAAATGCCACCCAGAAAGATGTGAGCTTGTACAATTACAGTAAGGCCAGGCAACAGGAAAGGAATTTTCAAGGTAAATCCCTTCATATTACTATTTTCAGATCTAAGTGGGAGCCACCCCAACTGTTACCACCAGAGCCAGGCGTTTTGGACACATCCTACAGCAGAGATGCTCTGAGGAGAAAAGTACAGGACCTGTGTACAACCTTCAGGGGAAAAATGAGTGGAAAGTAAACACAGTTCTTGCTTACCTGTTCTCAAAACAGTACTGATTTCAGTCAGGAGCACCAGGCACGTAGCTGTGTACGTGATGGCTGGAAACACCAGACACAGTACCAGGCCTCTTCCATTTCTGTGAATAATTACATGAGAAATTTGTAGTTTGTGAAACTCTGCTTCATTTCCACACTGGAGATGCAAATCCTCCTCTCACCATCCTTTGTGTATCTTTATTTTTAAAAAATCAAAACCAAACACCACCCTGTTGCTGTGCTCAGAAAGTCTCTCCAAAAGCATTGCTGCACTTCAGTAGTTGCTTTTGTGTTTTAAACTGATACTAAAAAAGAACCCCACACATTAAAAAAAAAACAACTCAGACAATTTCTGTTTGCTACTTCTGACATCTGTTTTACCAGATGTGGCACCTGGGGACATGGTTTGGTGGTGGCCTTGGCAGTGCTGGGTTAATGGATCGACTTGATGATCTTAAAGGTCTTTTCAAGCCTTAACGATCCTGTGATTGTAAGGAAGAAGAAAACTCAGTGTGCTGCATCTTTCTGAAGTGTCCACCAGCCTTCAGGCCACAGGGGCTGCAAAGGTATTTTTGTTTAAGGCTGTGTGTATTCAGTTGCAGGAGTTCTCCGGATTGTTTATAAATTACTATTGCAAAATGTTAGTGTGTGCCGGATTCTCAGGGTGAGCAGGATCTCACTGTGCATGCAAGTGCTGTTAAAAACACCTGAAAGCTCTGCTTACCAAGGCATAACAACCTCGTGGCATTACCCAACTTCCTTCACTATTGATATGAAATACTATTTAACGGCATGTCTTTTTAAACAACATAAATGTAACCGTCTGCCGTAGGGTTTGAACCGTCCCTTGAAATACCCTGAAGAAGTGCAGAAGAGCTGTGTCGGTGACCGGCCATCCTTCATATTTAAATCGCGGAGATCTGTGGGTTTTTTTCCTTTTGTTTCGGCTGGGGTTTTGTGGGGGTTTTTTGTTGGTTTTTTTTTTGGCTGTTGTTTCGGGCGCGCGCCAAAAACCGATTCTCCCGCCAACACGCCCCGGGGGCGGGGCCGGGCGGAGCGGGCTGAACCACCACACTATCGGAGGGGGGTGTGTGGGGTGTGTATCAGTGTGTAAAGGCGCGGGGCGGGGAGTTGCGCTTCCCCCTTCCCCCCCTCCCGTACCTGTCCCCTTGGAGGCGTCCCGCGGGGGGGCGGGGCGGGCGCTGTCGCTCAGCGCCGGCGGGAGATGTGAAGGGGCCGAGCGGGAAGGCGGCGGCGCTCCTTCTGTCCTTGTCTCCCCGCAGCGCCCGCTCCGCTCCCCCGTCACCGCCCGGCTCTCCCTCAGCGCCCGCTCCGCTCCCCCGTCACCGCCCGACTCTCCCTCAGCGCCCGCTCCGCTCCCCCCTCACCGCCCGGCCCTCCCTGCCGAGGACACCCCTCGCCATGTCCTTCCGCCAGCGGAGCCCTCACGGCAGCACGAAGAGCAGGTAGTGTCGCCGGGATGAGGCGGGGGGTGGCGGCGGCCCAGCTCTCGTTCCTCTCCCCGCAGCTCTCCGGCCCTCGCTCCCCTCCGGCCCTGAGGTGTGCTTGGTGGTGGTGGGGCGGCGGGGAGCCCACTCAGAGGGGGCGAGTGGAGCCGCCTCGCTGGGTTTGTGGGAGTGAAATGAGTAAATAAATACCTGCGATGTCTGAAGGAGGTTTTAATGCGCTAAAACCCTCCTGTTTTGTGCTCACCTTGTGTTTTTCCGTGTTTTTTTCCAGCCCGCAGCACCCCCCGCGCTGGGCCCAGGCGCGGAAACGCGGCGCCGATGGGAGGCGGCGGAGGCAGAACGAGCCCGAATCCTCGGTTTTTGAGGAAAACGAGCCCCGTCCTGCGGAGAGCCGGCAGGACAGGTGAGCGCTGCTGGCCACGGGAGCGGCTCCCGGCTCTTTTTGTTCGCCAGGAGCTGTGAACTGGCTGTTCTACTGAGTTTTCCAAGCCCTGCCTGTTTATCGGTCGCTCATCAGCCATAAATAGCTGGTCTTAAAGGAGGGAAAAGGATCTCGGGCAGTACTCCTACCTTGGAGTCACTTCTGAAGAGTGAATATTTAGTTCTTATCTCTTGAATTGTATTCTTGATAATTTTCTGCCCTATTTCCTGGCTGCTTATTGCCATTTATCGCAAAGAAATAGTTGTACAGGACAATTGTTTATCTGTAGATATAGACTGTACAAACCGCTGTGGTAAAATTAAAAAAGATGACAAAAATTCAGTTCTTAGAAGTCATCTGCCTTCATGTTTTTGGAGGCAGTACAGACTACACTGAGAAGTTGTGTCAGCACGTGTTGGGGTAGATCCACTTCTGAGGTCTCCCAGTGTGTTCACACTGCTGCTCTTCTGCCTTCCTTACCATTGCCCCACACAGCTGAACTTCATTTTAGTTTAAGTATCACATTTACAGTCCAAGATATTCATGCCACAAGTCCCTTTAGTGACTTTGATCAGCAGATGGGAGTTGTGGCCACAGCCCCAGAAGATTGAATTTAGGTTTCAAATCTAAAATGACGTGGGCTGTGCCCTGTAACTACCCATTTTCCTTTCCTGATAGTGAGCAGGGAAGATGTTGGTCAACGGCTCAACTTACAATATGCAAAGTAACTCAAATTGATTTCAGAAGGCATGTTTGAATAGGACTACAAGAATGAAACTACAGATAGTTTCATCAGCTTCAACCTAAATAAGCAGTGTTTCTGTGTGTCTTCCAGTATTAAATGGAGCAGGCATACTTTTTTCATTTCAGTTTGGATTCAGCTCTGACTGAAATCGTTCTCTTCCTGTGATAAATTTTTTTTTACTATTTTTTTTTTGTTTATGCCAATTCAACGTTGCCAAATTAAAATTCTAAAAAGCAAAGAGGAGCAGGATGGAGACTGGGTCATACATTAGACTCAGGTGGGGCCAGCTGTAGCCTTGTTTTTCTGTTCCTGTGGCAGTGTTTGAGCACCATTTACAGTCCTAGCACAGCAACAGAACCTCTCACCAGGTGTGAAATGGGGATGAGAGTCTTGAGTAAGATGGCTGAGCTCAGTATGTCTGGCACCAGAGCAAATTAATGAAAAGAAAAAGCTGTAGAGCCCTGCCAGTTGTCCCTAATTCTCTGTAATTGCAGCACAGGTGCAGAATCAAACAAGTACATAAAGGTGCATCAGTGTTGAGGAAGAAGCTCAGATGTTGGGACTGCTGGGTTTGTGCTGTTTGTTCTCTAGCACCAGAGAGCAATAATTGAACATGCCCTTTGCTCTCTGCAAAACTAGAAATCAATATCAGAAAATGCTAAGAATCCATATAGATTGAACAGATATTTTCAGAGGGACCTGTACTGTTTGCTCTGAATTTTTAATTTTGCTGAGTTGGTAACTGGGTATCATTTTAAAAGAATTTTAGACAACTTGGGAGCAGGGAGGGAGTTGAGGCTGGTTTTTGTGCAGATGGATCTAATTCCCTGACTTCAGGGGACATGTTTGCCCAGAATCCTCGTAAGTCTCCAGAGCATTTCAAGATCCTCTGAAAAAGCTCTGCTCTGGAGGATACAGTTTTCAGTTTGTACTTAAGGAAAATTGGTCATCAGGAGGACAGAAACTGGAAAACACTGAATAGTCTAAATGTAGGCAGCTACAGATGGCTGAGAAGGGATCTGAGCTTATTCCCCTGCAAGACTCTGAACCTGCTTGTGATGCTAATGGGCTGCAATAAAGTTGTTAAACCAGTTTGCAAAGTCACAGCAAATCTCAGTTTGCTGGTTAAAATATGACTTTTTTTGTGCCTTTGCTTTCTCTATGAGGCATATTTTCACATGGAGAAACTCCTGGTGCTGTGGTGTAATTTTAATTAATTAGCTTTACATCTTAATTCTGTGTTCTAACTTCTGTCTCTTACATAGCTAATGGGTCTGCAATCATGAAGGAATAAATAATTCTTAAGTCATTTGGTGGAGTGAAAATAAGTCAGTGAGTAAAGCTGGTATTTCATGTACTGTTTTCTGAAGGACACCAGCTGAAAGTTATTGAAAGGGTGAGCTGCATTACATGCTACAGTGCTATGTTTCTGTAGATACCTACATAAACTTTTTAAGACAAAATACCCAACAGAAACCACCCAACCTCAAGGTGGAACTCTGAACTGATGCTTAATTTTACAGTGATGACATTTTAATAGAACAGCACAAGATTTTCACAACCACTGTGAGTACTCTAAATAAACACATTAAATAGGGATCGAGCTGTGATTGAAGGAGATGCTGGGGGTGGGTAATACAATAAAACAAAATTTTAACATAGGGGTTCTATTTTTTTTTCCTTTTCATTCTAGTTTTACAACACCAGAAGGCCCTGGACCCCTTTCCCGATGTTCAGACTGGGGAACTGCAGTGGAAGAAGAGGAAATGAGGACCAATGTCAACAAAGAAATTGCAAGGTACCCCTGGGTGCTTAGGATCAAGTGGGGAAAAGAGGGGAAATGGTAGTTGTCTTGTAGAATCTGTGCTGACTTGTATTTTTAACTTCACCACTGTAGTAAAATCAGGCCCACCTTAGCCTCTTGGCTGCTGCTTTTAGGTCAACTTTGGCTTAAGTCCTGCAGGAATGTCATGGGATGCTCACTGGAGAGTGGATGTGTATCACTAAGTATCTCCCTTTTGGAAGAAGCTTTTCCTGAATCTCCTAGATTGAAACACGTCTAAGTATTGTCTCACTAATGGCTGGTTTTTTTCATATCATTGCTATAAGAATAGGGGAATTTTGTAGAAAAAGAAAGTCCTCAGTTGCTTTTTTTTTTAATTAGGGAAAACTGAAACATCCATTCCATAGTGGAAAGGTGTTTACACTGTCTGTGGTGCTGCTGCTTTGCTGAAAAGTAAAATCAACTGTGAGGCTGAGCCTTAATATTCTCTTTGTGTTACATATATTCTTAATCCTGATTTGAACTCTCACAGATACAGAAGAAAACTCCTGATAAATGAATTTTCAAGAGAAAGGAAGTCCTCCTCAGGAAGGTAGGTTAAATTTCTAGCTTAGCTGAGGAAATTTTGAAAACAAGTCTGAATTTTCACATGCACCATGTTGTTTCTTGAAACGCTCAGTTTAAAATAGTTCATTTTAAGTCTCCTCCTACAGTGTAATTTAGTAACATCCAGAGCATTTGTTTGAAAAGTTTTAAGGTGTTTGTTTGTAGCCTTTTACAAGTGGGTTTGTTTGGGTGTGGCTTGTTCTCCAGCAGTCCCAAATCTACTGTGTTTTTTCCCTTTAGTTCTGATTCAAAGGAGTCCACTGCGACAGTAGAACTTGAGACAGATGAAGTGGTTTTAATGAGAAGACAGAAACAGATAAATTACGGAAAAAACACAATTGCATATGATAGATACGTCAAAGAAGTTCCTAGGTAAGCTGCCTGACTTCCTGGAAAACTGAACTGTAAGTCATACCTGTTCTCTGTAAGCATGTTTAATATGCTAAACTTGGTATCCAACACACATTCAAATAGAAAGTATCTAAAAAAAAGTTTTAAGACATTTTTTAACTGTGAAGTCACATTAACACTCAAATTAGGTGTGGTTTTCTTTTAACTAGGCAGTCTGTGAGAAATACCTCATGCTGCAGAAATGGAAATGAAAGTTCTTTTAGTTGTGCTTGTCAACAAGAGGAAATGAAATTGCTTTTTGCAGTCGATGTTTCTCATGAGTTAACTACAAGACAAAATGGGCTACAGTCGCTCTTGAGTCTGGAATGAGGTTTCCACACCTGTGATTGATAACCTTTTTTTTTTGTTTTTCATTTGACTTGAAATCAGAGAAACTACAAAGTTCATATGGAGTGGGCAAACCTTTTCTTGAGTGCTGGAGTTGCCCAGTAGTCTCCTCTCAAATAATACAGGCTGTAAGACTTAGCATTTAAAACTATGTTATGTATGTGTGAAAACCACTAATTTTTCACTTCTAATATCTTAATAGGTGCCATCGTGTACCAGGAGTTCATCCCAGAACTCCCAATAAATTCAAGAAGTATAGCCGCAGGTCATGGGACCAGCAGATCAAACTGTGGAAAGTTGCACTGCATTCCTGGGATCCACCGACTGAAGGAGGATGTGATCTGCAAGAAATGTATGTACAGAGCATTCAAGATGCTTTTATAGAAACTAATATGTCAAGTCTCATGTCTAAAAAATAAACAGTTCGTTCTGCAGTGCTCTGCAAAAGAAAACACCACACCGTCGAGGTGAGCTGATTCTTTCAGAGCAGTTTGCAGATTGATCTGTGGTAGGAGCAGTGCTGGAGAGTTCTCACCAAGGGCAGATCCCCTGAATATTGAGCTTGTACAAGAACGTGCCTCACATCCTTCTCACTTGCTAGTTCAAGAACAGCGGTATAAAAATGTTGTTTCTTGAGCAGAGAGGAGGAGAGAAGAACTTGTGAAATCATCTTAAGGTACCATTAAACTCAAAGCATGTCTGCAAGTGTTCACAGTCCAAGCTGCAGAAACTCTAAAAGATGCAGAGTACTGCAACTGCTTATTTTCCTCTGTAGAAAGCAATACAGCTGGTCAGGGAACATCCAAAATAAAACCTGTGGTAATAAAGGAATGAAGGGGACACAGATTTAACTTAATTCCTCAGTAAGCAGTTCTGTGTTAATGAAGTGCTGTTTTCCCTAACAGTGCTGATTTTAAAACCAATGTGGAGCAACGGGATCTAAAAGCAAAGCTTTGGTGTGGAAATCCTAGTCTTATCTTTGGATGCTGGGTTCTAGGTCTATGTACAGTGGATATTAAACCTTCTTTGCAAAACAGATTGATGAAAACCTTGTCTGGGGAAAAAAAATTCTTCCCTCTTCCATAACACTTGTTATCATTTGTATTGAAGCATTTTTGTCTTTTACAAGTTGCAGTATTTAGTCTCAAGACTTTAATTCCTTTTGGCTGTGTGGAGCTGACCTGCTGTTCCATCTGCCTTCCCCAGTTTGCCACCACTGTCCCTCTGATCTCTGTGGGTCTCTTTGCTCTCCTTTGCTCACTGTTTTCAGAACTGCACCACAAAGTGCAACTGAATACTAAAAAATGAATTTGTTTTGTGTTGTATTCTTTTAAATGATTTTACAGCTGTCCTGTTGACCTTGGTGAGATGGAGACAGAATCTGTTGGAAGCAATTCTGAATCTCAAACAAGCTGTCAAGATAATGATGTAAGCATATGTCATTTGCATAAATATATTTGTTAACAATTTGTTAATAATTGTTTCCTTACTTAGAACTTTATCCCAAGTAGCCTGAATACCTGACAAATTCCATCATGTTATGTTTTAGGAATTGTTTATAAAGCTGAGTAATCTGTAAATTTGGATATTTTCCAGCTATAGCCAATATCTCTCTGTAGTCTTGGACTTAGAGAGTTAGAATTTTAAATCATATCAAATTACAAATATCTAATTTTTCATAGCCTACAAAAGAAAATTGTATCTGTTGAAAGCAAATCAGTTGTGAATTGTAACATAGAGTGGAAATAATGCTTTAGATTGCAATACCTAATGTTAGAATAGGGTATGATTTTCTTGGCACACAGAATTAGGCTTCTTTTATATCCACAGGGCACTTGGTACAGCTGAGCAGTAACCTTCAGTAAAGATCTAAGAATGCTTTTCTTACTGGATTTTTTTTTTTCTGATGAATATTAACTCTGTATATTTTCATGTATATAGATCCTTAAAACACTTGCAAGAAATCTTCAAATGTGGTTGAATGGGCAGAAGCCTGCATTTAAATCTCTGTAATCTTAAGACCAGCACTGGGGTTTTGTGTGGCCTTTAAAGTGTTTGTAAGCCTCTGTTATAGGGTGGTCTAACTGAATTACAGAAGTTAATTGGGTTATTGCCTAACTAAATCTGTATTTAACTGCTAATTATTAACTGCCTTGGTCTTCCAGGATACATGTTCTGGCACTCCCACGAAACTCAGACATGTTGAGTATCAAGCAGAAGGTGAATTTGACCTGGAAGTGTGTTTGAGTGAACCACTGAAAGAATTTGATACTGTGAGTTAAATAGTCTTATGCAAACTGTTTTAGAGAAAGTTTCCTTTAAATTTGAGAGGTTAGCTTGATTCATAACCTGTTAATAGTAAGAAAGCTTAAGCAAAGTTGAAGACTCTTTTTAAAGTCATGGTTGGTCTACATATTCTCCAGACCAGACTTATGTAAAATTGCGATTCAGTTGTGTGACTTCTTGTTAACTTTTAATTTATGTATATCAGATTTTTTTTATAAAACTCTTCAGTAGAAAAACTAGCCAAAGGCAGTGCTATCCTCAAGTAATTATGAATAGTACAGCAAGATCTCACCAGTTTCCCCAGCACCACCTCCCCCACTGTGTCCATAATTTCAGTTGCCCACCACCTGCAGATAAAGAGCGAAGTGGGGAGATATTTTTATATATTCCTTTGCTATTACATCTACAGAAGTCTGACTTGAAGTAATGCATGTGGCAGCTGAACCACGTAGCTGATTAGTAACTAGTAAACTCATCTACTGCAGTTACTTACTGTAAGATTAACTACCTACCCTAAAAAAACCCCTTTATTTGCAAAAACATTTCAGAAACAATTGGAAATTAAATTCTCTCGAGAAATTGGAGGTCAGTATGCTAAAGCCTGTGCAATAATGGCTTTTTTTTTTTTGAAGCATTAGCCTGAATTTGAAATTTGTAAATAGTTATCAGTCATTTGTTAATACAGTCAAGAAAACAATGTCTAGGGAAAGTTTTTGGTTCTTTTAATTTGCTGGTTTTAAATGTAAAACTGTTGTAAATGATAACAACTGTACAGATTTTTCTGCTGAGAGCAGTTAATGTTTCTATTGCTTTTACATTGGGATGTTGCTGGAAAATAAATGGAATTGCCTTTACTTTTACTTATGACTCTTCAGCTTCATTTCCTACTGGCAATGTTCTGTGGATAACAAAATGCAGGAGAAGACTGGAAGCTGTGCATCTGAGATATTGATGCTAGGCTGGGGTATACTTGTGTTAGCACCATCCTCTGACTTTGAGCAGGACCTTAAAAACTTTATTTTCTGTGCAGGGTGAATTTGAGTCTGACTTACAATGGTCCTGTTGTTGACCTTTTACAGACTCCTTAGAAGCAGTTTATGTAGTTAATAGATGTCCATTAGCTGGTTAACAAATTCTGTTCTCTAGGAAAAACTGCTGGAAGAGCTGGGTGGACACTTGAATCTTGTTTACTAACAGGACCTGTTTTACAGTCACCTCACTTGGGTTTATCTCTAAAATGAAGTTTTTAGGTGTTGATGTTACAACACTCAGGCTCAGTGGAGACACTTGAACTCTTCAACTCAAGTATCTTAGCTAGTAATACTGCTTACAGCTGTCTAATATGTTAGACACTCGTAAAATCTGGTAGCTTGACTTGATAGGGAAACCTTAAATAACCCTGGAGTAAATTGTAACTCATCCTTTAAGTGGAGACTTAAATAACACAGTAGAGAAAAAACTATTTAAGATTTTTAAGGGAGGCAGGAGCTGGTGGTGTGTCAGTCTATACCTGAGTATCAGAACAGCCAGTAGAATTGTTTTTTAAAAAATAAGTTTTTCTACCCCATTATAGCTGCCCAAACAGGTTGGATCAGTGGAATATTCAGGAGATTGTTTAGAGCCTTCATAAGGTTAAGGCTACTTAGACCTGGGCTTGAAATAAGAAAGCACGTGGGTGAGGGCAATCTCTCAAGCACAAATCCAGGCTGAGGGGTGAACAGCCAACTCTGTCCTGGGCTGCACCAAAATCAGCATGGCCAGCAGGGCAAGGGAGTGGATTCTGCCCCTCTGCTCTTGTGAGACCCCACCTGGAGTGCTGCATCCTGCTCTGGGAACCCCAGGACAGGGAGGACATGGACCATTTAGAGCATGAAGATACTCAGAAGGCTGGAGCATCTCTCCTATGGAGACAGGCTGGGAGAGCTGGGGGTGTTCAGCCTGGAGAAGAGAAGGCTCCAGAGAGACCTTACAGCACCTTCCAGTACCTGAAGGGGCTACAAGAGAGCTGGAGAGGGACCTTTGACAAAGGGCAATGGTTTTAAACTGAAAGAGGAGGGGTTTAGACTGGGTATTGGAAGTTAATTTTTTAGTGTGAGGATGGTGAGGCCCTGGCACAGGTTGCCCAGAGAGGCTGTGGCTGCCCCATCCCTGGAAGTGTTCAAGGACATGTTGGATGGGGCTTTGAGCAACCTGGTCTAGTAGACAGTGTCCCTGTGCATGGCAGGGAGGGTTACAACAAAATGATCTTTAAAGATCCCTTCCAACACAAACCATTCTATGATTCTGTATTGAACCAATAATTATCCACTAAGATAGCTAGAGGAGACACACATTTCAGAGCTTATTGTACAGAAATTTATTACTCTACTAATCTGAAAGATTCCATGTCTCTGAAAATCAATTTTTATTACTAAACCTTATCCATAGCTTCAGCAAAAATATTAATTCCAGAAATTATCTAGGAATGATATCTGAGACTGCTATTATGGTTCTTTGTGAGAAGGTAATACATGAACAAATACTATTAAAACAAACAAAACCCCGGTCTTTTTGAGTCATTTGAGTTCTCTGTGACAGTCCTTAGGATTTTGTGATGTGTGTTCTTTGGAATCTGTATTGGAGGAGGAAATATAGGAGTCTGACTAAAAGATTCTGCTTTTGGTATAGTGTGGGGAAATTGTTCAGCTCTTCAGGTCCATGCTATTCAGCACACACACTCCTCCAGGAACTAGGTATGTGTGAGCATTTTCCAGCCTGGAAATGTAACTGGTCCATGTCCAGTAGCTGTTTATGAAACAGTCTCAGATTTGTTAATTTTTCCTGAAGGAGCTGGCCATCCATAGTAGTGTATTTAATCCTACAAATTATTCCCCTTTGCCCTCAACTACTTAGAGACCTTAGTTTCTATGGTTGGCATTTGAAGAGAACAATCATGTTATCCGAGTTTGGATGTTTTTCCAAAGGTACTGAACGCTGAATTGGAAAACTTGTTTTTTGTGATAGGATAAAGCCCTCTAGTGGTTAAATGTGGGCTAACCCCATGCACTTAGGGCAGTGTCTGATGACAGATCTCATGGAAAAGTGACATCCATATGTTCAGCTGTGCATAGATGCATGCAATGGAGTTTGCTTCAGATGGAGAACGGGCAAGTGCTGCTGTCAAACTTTAGCCTTATTAGGTTAAATTCCTTTAAAGATAAAACTGAACAGGTTGTTCCGTGGGCAGCAGAACCTGTCAACCCTGCTTTTTATAGACCTGTGCCTTCTGGTTTATGTTTCTCTTTCTCCCTTCACACCAAACCTTATCCTCTTTCAACATCCTCATGCCAAGCCTGGCTAACTGACAGCAGTCATGGCTATGGATAATTTAAAGCTCCATCTGGTTTTGGGTGGGCTGTTGGTATGTGTGTGTGGATAGGGTGGCAAGGCAGAACACTGAAGAGCTGAGCTGTCCCAACTTTTCCTTCACTTGGACATTAATTGGGTCTTCCTTCGTGACTTAGCTGTTGTCACATAAAGCTTCAAGGAACATATGTAACTAACTTTCTGTTCAGTATCTGACAGACAATTCAAAAATTAGAGGGGGCAGGACAGATTTTGGGAGAGATTTGCCAGTACAACCCCTTAAGCCTCCAAGAAAGACAAGCTAAAACCATCTTTGTTCCATGAATCTGTTTTTGAGTCTAAAATACCATTCAAACAACCTTTTGTTCATGCACATATCTACTGGAGTTATTTTCAGGATTATCTGCGTTGTTGTGTTTCTAATGTAAATAAAAGCCCTGGCGTGGAGGCAAAGCACATGTAGAGCAACTACAGATTCCTGAGTGTGGATCTATGAGGAAAACTGGGGGATGAGGCACTTATTTTTCAAAAGTGGGCTAGTACAAGAGCCCATTTGAAAGAACTTTGACCTTACTGGACATTCTTACTCTTCTGTGTTGTTTTCTTCTATATGGTTTCTCAAAATGTGGGAAGAATATTTACTAGCTATTCAAAATTAAGTTTGAGTGCTTCCTGACAATTAGGAAAAATTTTGCCAAAATATTATATAGATAGTTAAGAGATTGAAGTTACTTCTGAAAGTGTCAAAAATCCATTTTATTTTCAACAAAAACAGCGTAGTTAGGATGTGGTATATATACTTTATTTAGGAGAGAAAGTGGTATTGCTGAGCAGAATTTATTCTACTTGTGTTGTATTTAATTTTGTGGTATCTGGGTAATACAAAACACACAAGGAACCAAGATGTAACATCTGCCACTTCTGGCCCCCACTGTATTTTTGGATTACCAGTCCTATTCATTCTTTGAGCTTGTCTCTTACCTCTTGGATTGTGCTTGAGCACAAGAGGAAACTAATTTATCCAAAAGGTTCTGATTCAAACGCTCGAGAAATAATTTCATTTTGAGTGGAAAAGTTGGAGCTTATATTTGTGAGTTAAAGTGGGGCCCAGCTGTCTGTGTTGGGGCCTTTCTGTCTGTCCAAGTTTCTATTGAGAAAGTTCCTGGGAGGTACAGGGATGGCTCTAATTATTAACAAAAACAACGTTCCCTTTTGTGTTTCTTTAGAAAGGGGCTGTTCCATTTCTGCTGAGAAATACTTTGTTTTCAGAAATATGAGTGCAATATAGAGATGAAGATTTGTGCCTGCTCTTTCATTCCACTTTCATGTGCTGGAATCAAAGATACTTTGGAGCACTGCAGAGGGCAGTAAAAGTGCATGTTTAATTACAGGCACACAAAAGGGAGCTCTGAGTTGCTTTACATTTGTTGTAAATGCCAGGAATCTAATTATACTTACTGATTCTGACCTCAGGAGCAAGCCATAGTCCCAATAAAGCCCCTTCAAGTCTGTCATCTTCCACTGTTCTTTCCATTTCCAGTTTCACTTGATCTTAAGCCCATTATTACAAGGAATGGAAGATAATAGTAACTTAACAGCAGAGAGAGGAAAAATGGACTTCAGGGGAAGAAAAAGTCCTCCTGACAGGATAGCATGGGCCTGCCTGTATTTAAAATCCTTAGTGCTCTACAGTGGAAATATCTGAAAATGTGTTTTTAAATTGTTTGAGAAAAAACTATTTTTTTCCTGAGGATTTGAGATTTCCAAGGGAGAATTAATTTCAGGATTTTATCCACAGCTAACTAGTTTCACAATATTCCTGAACATTGAATCCACATTATTTGACATGTGTTAAAATGTGTTTGTGCCCTACACCTACTAAACCCTCACTGCTCTAGTAACATTGCTGTCTGAATTAAAATTACACATTGTAGTTGGAGTGTTGGAAGTGAAAATCAAAGCGGGGAATTAGCAGCAAGTGAAAGGATTATGTTGGTGAGGTTACCATGTGTGGTGCACAGGGGAAGGAAAGTCAGAAAAAGGAATATAGAGAGAGCAAAATTACATTTTGTTGGTCCCCTGCACTAGAGCACTTATCTTGAATGAAAAAGGAGAAAAGTTAAGCCAGCCAGGCTTATCTGGAAGCAGACTTAATGCCTGGATATGCAGCTAGAATTTCTGTAACAATGTGCTCCAAAGATAAGAAATACGTAGCACTGACTAACAAAGAATGGTCTGGTGATGCTTAGAAGCATTTGATACTAAGTCTAGAAACCTGTAAATTTACAAAATAACCACTTACTATTTTTCTGACATTTGATCATAGAACTTCCCTTTGTTCTTACTGGAGAAACTAAACTGCCAGGAACAATCTTGGTGCTAGACCAAGTATGGCACGTAGTGTAAAGCACAGAGGTGAGGCTTCACCCAATTCTTGATCTGTTTTTAATGGAATTCTGACCATTGTTTAGAATACTTATAAAGAAACATTCTGACTTGGCAATATTCTCCTCCCAGTAGTAAATATAGATACATCAATTATTGAGATGAAAATATTTATGTAGATATATAATATTTTTAAAAATCTTCTGAGATGTTGACAGAAGTGCTTCCAGTATGAGTGGATCCCATTATTTCCCATAATAATAATAATTCCATAGACTGAGACACAATGCAGTTTTATTTTATTGTTGGGAACTAAAAGGCTGGATGAATGGAACTGCAGGTTTGCAAATCACAGTCTGTGCTGGCTGAAGCAGTTGTATTCAAACAGGTGGTGAGCTCTTCAGAAAGTGTCTAGAACTGGGCAGGGATAAGCTTCTCATGCTGTAAAAAATTTCTGTACACCAGAGCTCTGTTTTTTAATGAGAAAAAGCAAAGCTGTCACTCTGATGGAACTTGGATGCAGATCCTTGCTGTGCCTGTTGTGGAGAAAGCAGCTAAACCTGGGACTTAACCTCCCTGCAGGCTCTGACTTGTGCTTAGTTGGGGATCAGGCTCTTGTGGTCAGAAAATATTCCCAAAGAACCTTCCTGTAAAAATGTCACCAAGTCTATGTTTTTACACCAGTAAATAAAATCTTCTGGATGATGTTAAGGTATTCCCTCAAAAAAACTCCTCAGCAAATCTAACATGAATTTTCAAGCTCTAATTCTAAGAGGTCAAGTGGATTTGGGTAGCACGGAGTAAGATATACTTTATCTGCCAGCACCAATTTGTTTGACTAGAGCCAGAGGTAGAATTTAGGCCCTTTGCTGGAATTCAAGATTAAGTTATTTTGGGGTTTTTTTTGACATTAGTGCAGTTAAAAAGTTATGAAAACTTATGTGCCCAAGGACACAGATCTGAAAATTGTGACTTCTTTCATTGACAAACACTGTTTTTCTTGCCTTTATAGCCTCTCTTGATTTGGCTGTGATGCATTCATGGGGGAAAAAACCCACCAAAAGTGTTTCACAAATTAAAATGAGTATTGATGGGGGAGGGGGGAGAAAACCCATTCTTGAAGGTCAACTATTAACAACAAAGTAAAGCCCCTGTGTGAACTTTGTTGTAAATCAACTAATAACATATTAAAGCTGAGAACAGTATTTTGCTTTCAGAGTCTTGCTGCTGTGAGTTGTGCTTTTCGTGAGGATGCAGATGAAAAAAGGATGATCCCTTTAAGAGCTTGATAGGTTAAGTCAGAAAATTCATATCTTGCACACCAGGCAAAAAAATATGCTAGCAACTGCTGGGAAAATGACAACTGCAGTGTCTGATCGCTTGTCAAATCAATGAGGCTTTTCTCTCCTTTTGGTGAGAATTTATTTGCAGGGGTTGGTGAGCTGAGAAAATAAGATTCCTGACCTAATGGTCACCCCCATTGGTATCTCATTGTGGAAAATACTCTCTGCTGCAGTCCATTCAAGTGATTGGCAATGACAGCTTGGATGGATATTGTCAGTTGACAGGGCTTTGCACTCTCTCTGTTTTAAAAATGATGCGAGAGATCCCTTCCCCGGCGTGCCGTGCCACAAGTTGAGTTTATGAATGAATGGATGAATGCATGCTTCTCTCCTGTCATCCCCAACAAAAAAAAAAAAAAATATTCCAATCCCATCCCTGAAATGATATGCTAAGTAAATTCACACACATGCATTTAACAGGCAAATGGTGCCCGAAGGCAAGCTGAGCAAGTCCCTTCCAAACACTGGGGCTGTATGTGGGGTTTTTTGTAGTCATTAGGAATTTCATGGAAAATGTGAAACTGCCCATTTGATATGGAAAATCTCCATGAAAAATGTGAAATTCCAGTGTTTCCAGCAAGGTTTTGCTGACAGCTCATGCATGGAGAATAGCCTGAAAGACATGCATGCAATTAAGGGATCCATATAGGCGAGCTGGGGAGAACAACACAGGCAGTGGGGGATGTGGCCTTTGCTAGGGCCAGCTGGTGTCTGCTCCTGGACTCTCTGAGGGCACCAGACCATTGAGAGAAGTGGGGCGAAAGGGGAAAAAAAAGAAAAACACAGAAGCTTCAGAGAAAATGAACCAAGTCTATCGGAGAAAATCCCAGAGCTCCTAGGTAACCCTGTCCCTCCCCCTTTCTGGATGCTCCGAGATGCAGCCCAGACTGTGACACAAGTTTCTTGTCTTCACAGACGTGACAGTAACGATGCAAATAACAGAGGTGGTGGGGGAGCTTAGCCAGGGAGCCAGGTGCTGGGCTGGGAGGATGAGGATGAATGGTTTGGGAGGGAGGGTGTCTAAATTGTGCTCTGTAATTGCGTCAGGCCTGTCACGCCACTGCTTGTCAGAGGTGTGCAGTTGAGGAGATACTTCTGTACCCTCTCATCCTTTCTTTGCCTTTCTGAATGGTTTAGCCCTCCAGGGAACGGCTCAACTGTTGTATTTATTCTGGAAGAGGGACTGAATTCATGTGTGTTATTAAATGTGGAGGGTAAAGCTGAGAACTGCAAACCCTCCCGTGCCTCCCCCCATTGCTGCAATAAAACAATATAGCACTGCAGGTACTGACTCCCTGCCTTGCCCGTGGTCCTTTATCTGCAGTCCAGTGACACCAGCAGCACTTTGTCACCTTGGCTCCTGATTTAACCAGGATTAGAGGGAAAGGGTTGGATGGTTTGTGAGCTCTGGGGGCTGTAGGTTCACGGAAGGAAACTCTGGGGCACAGGCGGAGCACAGCCTTGCAGTGGGTTTTGTTCTGAAAACATCCCCTGTAAAGTCTCTTAGCACCATCACTCCTGTCTGACAGGGCAGGTGTTTTATCCTGTTTGATAGAGCAGGTTGGGATAAGGTTACCTTATCTGTGCTGTTGATATGTTGAAGTGGGCAGTGACCTGCACTTGGAGGAGCTGTGTGGATCAAAAGCAGCATGGCTGTGTTATCCAGCTGCGCTGCCACAACTCCTGGTGCTGCTGGATCACCCTCAGCTGGGGTACCTGCTCTGTGCTCCTGGTGCCATGGAGACCAGGATTCAGTGGTGCACACATAGCACCATGTAAAGGAGTGTCCAAGCACAGAAGGGAATTGGGAATGAACCAGGAGGCCAGTTGCTGACTTACATTCTCATTTGGGGTTTTCTTGCAAAGAAAATAGGGCTCATTTGTACTGTTTCATTTATACTGTTTCATTTGTACTGAAATACCTCTTGTATGCCATGTTTGGGAGAGAAGGTGGGAGACAGAGGGAGTCACAAGAAGGGGGTAAAACATAACATCGGTTGGTGTTGTGTGGGAATTTAGAAAATGAAGCATTGGCCGGTGTTGTGTAGGAATTTAGAACAGAGGTCTGCTCTGCGGGCAGGAGAGATGACTTCAGGAGAGGCTGCCCATGGAAACAGTATTTCTGTTCAATGAAGGACAGGAAAACTATGCAGCTTCTGAAATATCACAGCAAAATCATCTCGGTTGCCCTCTCACAGCTACACCATCAAAGGAATTACATTTAAATGTTTTGTTTGGACTCTTCCCCCTTTCCCCCTCCCTTCCCAAATCCCTGAGCACTCACTCACATGGAATATATAAACCATCCAGCAAGAGTATGAGGGTCCTGTTGCGTGAGCTTTGCAATTGCAAAGAGGGAAGGTAAGAGGCTTTCGCTGTTTTCCAGATCACTGTCCGTTGCAATTGGAATAAAGCTGTTAACTCGTTGGCTTAACCAACTTTTCCCAGAAAAGCTTGGGCATCCTGTGCAGCAAAGGTGCTTTGTTTGTAGAGGTCTGTTTGCTTTACCAGGTTGCCTGCAGTCCAGGGGAAGTGGAAGTAAAGGGACTTGTTAGACCCTGTTGGCTGAGACTGCAACACAGCTTATAGCCTTGTTTGGGGCAGTCATTTGCTTCCACCTCTCCCGGTTTTTAGCTCTGTTTGTGTTCTTTTAAAGAGGGTGTCTTGTGTGGCCTGAGGAGAACAGCGATGTGGGAGTGCAGAGCACAGGAGGGGAGAGCACTTTGCAAATTACAAGAAATTAAAAGACTTATCAGGCGTTTCTAGTAAAAGAGAATTATGTGCAACATGGGGCAGCAATTTAAGAAGAAGACACTGGTTGCTGGAGAGGTCCTTGGGGAAGAAAGTAAATCCAGACGTGCAGCCCCTTCCCCTTTGCACAGCAACATCTCAGTTAATGCACTTGCCCTGTGATGCTGTTGGTTTGCAAGTGATATAATGTGGCATGTCTGCTCTGTTCCTATATTGCCTAGCAGGGAGCAGCATGCCTTTATTAATGTCAAATCCCTTACATTTTGGAAGGTGAGCATTTTTTTTTTATCACCATGGATATGCAGGGCTGTGGTTAACTGTGGAATTGGCTCAAATTGTAGGTATTGTTAAGGATTTGGGTGCATTCACGTTTAAAACCCATGGAGTAAGGTGGTGGCTTAAATACGAGTCAGCTGGGCCTTTATCAGGGTTTGGCTGTGGATTAGGGCTTCTCATCAGCTGAGTGTTTTATATTGATAAACAACTCAATGCTATTTTGCGTTTTTTCTCATTTAGCTTGCAGAAGACAAACTAGATTCAAAAGGCAAAAAAATAGCTTCGTAGTTCTGTAATATTACTATTGCTTAAATAACTGATTTCTCTTCTTTCACGGGGAAAAGGCAGAATTGTACCAACCAGGGCCAAATAACGAGAAGAACTGTGTTTCCCTTCATCACTCACATGTGCATGACTGGAATAGCCCCACACAAAACCAGACTGGAGTAAAGGTTCTTTCACTCTGTAGATAAAAATAATTGTCCACAGAATAAGTGACTTATGTTCTGTGACAGATTCTTCTATATAAAAGGCAGTTTTGCTCCAATGGCAACAGCCACAAATAGATCTATCCAGAACCAGTTGCACCAGCCAAGCCTCTTCCCTTGATTAGTGGGCAGAATGTGGGTGAAATGATAAGGAGTGCATGGCAAATTGAAAATAAAAATGATGCATTGTTCTGTAATGCCGAGGCTTCACTTTCTGCATATGTGCCCTTCGTGCCATCATCTTTCCAGGGGAAAAATATTCTCATTCTCTCAAAATTCTGGTGGTCACTCAACCATGGTGAATGTGCTTGAATCTTAAGATTTATGATCACAATCCTGTTATCTGCAGTGTCAGGATGATTATCCCAGCAGTCCTGTGGGATCGACCTAAAAATTTTTGGACAAGAAAATTATTTGCCAGGAATTACAGCAAGATGATTTGTTCTGAATTTGAAACAGACATAGTTATTTGCAGCTGCTCTGGCTGCCCCATCTCATCTTTCCCATGCTGTCCAAACAAGATGAGATACAGGTTCTGGTTTCTTCTGTCAGCATGTGACTGGAAGAAAATTCTCACTTATTTTCTTTATTTTGCAGCTGTGAGGATGCAATAGCGGCACCGTATCTTAAATACAAATGAAATAAATTTTATCTTCTGTGTCCAAGGATTTGATCTCTTGTATCAGGGTGGGTATATTTTATGGAGCAGGCATGAAATACAGAGAGGTCTCTTGTGTGCAGAAATCTGAAGAAAAGTGTCTCTTTGCCATGCAAAGCTTACCACTGCCCAAGTTCTAATCTCTTTAACCAAACAAAAGACAAGCCCAGTGACAACTACACTACCTATTTCAGTATAATTTCTTAAAGCCTCTGGTCAGTTTTCTGCAGCACTTTATCAGAAAATAAAAACTAGTCTTCAGACTAGTGGAGTATGAAAAACCATGATGTTTCCCTGGAAAAAGGAGGATCACGGATCACTTTTATACTTTTTAAAACTTATTTCACAAATATTCCTTCTCTAAGCACCCTCTCCCCTCAACTATGGCTAGACCTCATACTAGAAATTAACTTCAGCACATGTACAAATTTGACCAGGTGGCAAATTCTACAGACTTCAAGGACTGAAAGATACTTGTATCTCAGTGCTTTACAGATAACTTGTCTGATGTGAGATCTGCTGCAGTAAATGGAAACCTCCCACTGACTTCAGATGGCTCCCAGATTAGGTGTTTGGGAAGGCCACAAACACCACCTGTGACAGAGAAGTGACTCAAGTTGTGTTACACCAGGTTTTCTGCCTCTGTCTGATTCCTCATTCTAAATGTGTTAATTGTGCTGGGCTGCTTTTCTGCTGGCCTTGCTGAATATTGTTTCTGAACACAGGGCTTCACCAGCACCCACCTGGGTGGTGGGATTTGAATTCTTGCATCTACAATCGTAATTTGATTGACTTTAGCATCTCCCGTGAACATCTAGGGGCAAGGTGAGGATGTCTGTAGGGCACCTCACAGCAATTATCAGTGGACTTTTGGGGAGCTCTGTGAGATCTCTGGACACTTGCTCCTCATCCTTCACAGTCATCTTGTATTGTCAAAGAAGTGCAGCAGAGCAGACTCCTCTTCTGTCCACGTTGCACAGCCAGTGAGGACTCTGTTGTGCTGAAGGTCAGAGCCACTTGAAAACTGTTTACATAAGTCACAACCCAAAAGAGTTCCAAATCTGTTAGTTGCTCTTGGATTCTTATGATCTCCACTGATCCTTCTAATCTGGCTATAATTTATAGCCACATCTGTTTTGTGGAAGAGGTGAGTAAAATTCAACAGCTGAAACAAGGTCTAGGTAATGCCCAACATCATTTAAAGCTGGAAGAGACTCAAGACAACCACATAGTCCTGCTACTTATTTTGTACCATCTCTTGTAGTTGTCAGACCCCTTTGTAAGCCAAATAACTGGTGCATCAGCCAGTTGATTTAGCTCAGTGAAGGTCACAAAAAGAGCCACAGCCTGTGCAAAAAAGGAGGAGCAGGAGGCTGAGGGAAAGCACTGGAGATGCACCAAAGATCTTCGGGTCGGGTGGAGCTGTGCCCAAGGGCAGAAGTTCTGTTATGGCAAAAGCAAACTGAGCAGCAGGTCATGGTAAGGGAAGACATTGCTCTTCTTCCTTCTGCTTCCAGCTGTGCTTTCCCTTGGGCCAGCTCTGGTACACATGGAATCACCTGGCTAAGCAGGCAGAAAAGCACACTGGGAATAGGAGTTTGCATCTCGAAGGGATCTGAATGAACACAGGGAAGGGTCCGTGTGAGGGAGGGGTGGGGAGAAAGGAAAGGCTGTACCCTCAATCTGTGTGAGGGGAAAGTGCTGCAGTGTGGACAAAGCCCAGGAATCTATCCCCAAGGAGAGCAGATCAGTGAAAATGAGGGAACACCACCATCACTTGGACAAGAGGTGCAAGGAGCTGGTTAAGATTATGAAGACATTATGTAGCCAGTGTCCCATCTGCTGGGTGCTAGAACAGAAGACAAGGACAGCAGTACATGCTGAGATTTCTCTGGTGCACTATCCCAGCTCCCAGCTATCCCTGGCTTAAAGGCTTCCTGAGTTAGACATCATGCTTTTGTGTTTTGTGGCCCTTGGCATGCCCTCCCTCTGGAAATTCATTTTTCATGTCTTTGAATTCATGAAAACTTCAGTATGATAATTGATAAAAGATCCTTGGATGAAAGGAACCATAGTGATATAGAAACAGATCTTGCAGGAAAACACTAGGATTCCTCCAATATGATGAAAAATTCATGTAAACAAAACAATGTTTTTCCTACTTTTATATATACATATATATATAAATGAAAACAAATCAAAAAATATTCAACTATTGGTAAAATCCATATATCTTTTGCAAAACCATTCTTCTGTTTTACTCTTCTTCCTCTTAAATAATGGGAATCTTGTTATATTTATGCTGCCCCCACACAGCCTAAGGGGTTCTGCCCGTATTAACAGTGACTCCGTTTCTCTTCCTGCCTTGAGCTCTCGCAATGATGGAAATTTAGGAGCTGTGGCTACTGCTAGAAGTGTAGGTACCATGGTGTAGGGCTACTGGTGTGGCTTTGGAGTGCCAGAACCATCCAGCAGCCACCTACATCCCAGCTCCCAATGTTTACCAACACAGGGGAAAGCCAACTGATATTATCACCACCAACAAATATCTTAGTAACCTCCCCAGCCTAAATGGGAAGCTGGCTTCGGAGAAGAAATTCCTGCCTTATTTTACTTGAATAAAACTGAATGATTTAGGTTAACAGGGACTTAAAACCATCAGATCAAACCTCCACCTCACTCAGAAGACAGCTAGCTTTAACATTAGATAGTTGCTCAGGGATTTGTCTGGTTTAGTTTTGATTGTTTCTGTGGATGGAGATGCCATCATCTCTCTGCCCCCTGTTTAAGCATTCTCATGATGAAGTAATTTTGCTTAATATCCATTGGAATTTCATTGATGCAGCTTGGATCTATCACTTCTCATCCTCCCATTAGTCACATGGGAGAGGAGTCTGGCTTCATGCTCTCCATAGTCCTCATTCAATATTGACAACAGGTGATGTAGTCCTTTCCATTCCCTGAAAAGAGGGCAGAGCTGTGAAGCAAAAGTGCTTTGGTCCCATCCCTCCCCTCTCTCCTTTTTGGTTTGTTTTCATTGAATAGTGACTTTCTGTGCCACTTTTGGGTGGTGTTCCTTGCACTTCTTTCCTTTTTTTTTTGGCTCCCACTGACGTGGCAGTTTTTTCAGGTGACCTTCACTGTGCCTGGCTTCTTATATAGCCCCTGTTACTGTGGTATGAAAACACCGTTATGGCTTTATTACCACCTGCAGGGACACAAAATAAAAGACACATGAAATAAAGACTTGCAGCAGAGCCCCTGGGTTGGTAGGAGGGGTGAGACCTCTGGAACACAGCCCAGGGCAAGAGAGAGATTTACAGCCCTGGTTGTGTGTTGAAGGCTCATGGCCATGTTTTTTCGTGGTTCCAGATCTCTCCTCAAAGTCTGAGCTCGGGGCGAGGATCGAGGGCACAGACCAATCCACTCTGGTGAATTTTGCTGCAGGAGGGACAAGGAGCTTCTACTCCTTTTCCCTTCCTGTGGTGTGGAAGGTCACGACACATCCAGCAAGGACTGCGCGCTGGCTTTCCAGCCAACCTGCAAAACCTGCTGCCTCTGTCCCCTCCCCGTCCTTGGCAGTGCCCTGAGCAGCCCGGGATCTGTGTCCCCCCCACCCCGCCTGCTCCCTGGCAGCTGCGGAGCAGCGGCACTTCCAGCTGTGCGTCTGGATCTGCTGGAGCGTGTCTGCTGAGGGGGTTTATCCGAAGAATCCCCTCTAAAGCGTTAGGGTGGAGACAGATTGCTTCTCTTCTGCAGGAGAGGGAGGTCTTGCACCAGAGACACCGGGTCGGAGTGGAAGGTGTTGGTTTCAGGTGGTGACTCGGTCTCTGCAGGGAGGGAGCAGCAGAGCTCTGCCGAGGGAGAGCTCCCTGCCGTGATTTGCATGACTCTGTTCCATGAGTTCAGTAAAACCAGAGCAAACCTGTCCACAGGCACTCCTTACTTTGTTTTAGTTTCTCACCAGATTAAAGCAAACCGGTAGAAGCCTGGTTTTAATATGGTGCAGGAGTATCCATCCCTCTGCTGGCTCCGGGGTTTGTATTAGTTTAATGAATTGGTTTAAATTAACATCCAGTTGAATGGGTGCAACTCTTTCATGTAGATGAGGCCTGAGGCTACGAGATAAACAAGAGGTGAGGTGAGAGGACCTCTAAATTATTCACAGCCCAACAGAAACCCATATGAATGGATTGAGATCTATTTTTGTCTTTATTCTCCTAGCTTTTAAAAGGAATCATAAAATGGCTGGAATAACTCTCAGCAGAAAGCCAGGGCCAGGGGTGGGTGGAGAAGAATGCCAGAAGGTTATGGGTGCAACTTTTGGAGCTTGTACCTGTGAGTGCCTCATCCCAAAAGCCGGAGGAGCTGCCAGAGAGCTACACATGTGCAGCACATGAATGGGTGTAAAGAGGAAACACAGGGAAAGGCTGCAGGGCTAAATCCCAATCCCATGTAAAGTCAGTGGCACAGCTCCACTGACTAAGGCTGGCCCTCAGCCTTGAATTCATTTGTTCCATGGGTTTGCTTGTGCAACTGTTAATCTGTGCTGATGAGCAATAATTGCTACAGGAAGGGAAAAGTGAAGAGGAGGCAGCACAGGAGCCGTGGAATCCATCCTGACCCTGGACTCAGCATTTCACTGCATGGTTTCACTGTGCATTGCTGGAGGGGAGCATCCTCCTTGTGCCAATGCCACATCAAAGGGCAGTGTGTTGTGCAAGATTTCAGCATCCCAGGGTAGCAGACAGTAGCAGCTGGAGCTGCCTGTGAAATGAGCTGGGATATGGGACTGCAGCTGGACAAAGGCTCACATTCACTATGGAGATGTTTGGGAAAACCTAAAATCTAATCAGTCATATGGAGGGATTCAGGGAACTCTTTGTTGTACAGAGAAAGTGCATGTGACAGTCACACACGGGTTTTACATATCTGTGGTGGTTAATGTCAGCCCCAGGTGAAGGATGTTGGTGTAACATTATCACAGGTCAGCTGTAGTCTTGTGGTCAGGAATGATAGTCATGGATGAGATGATGAGATTGTCCTCTGTCACCTCGAACTCCATAATCTGGGGTTCTCTGTTGAGGGTCTTTCACCATCTCTAGCTCTGGTGGGCCAGTGGCATGACTTCCATGGCCTGGGAGGCAGCACAGGACAACAGCAGCTGTTTTCCACTTTGAAATCTCCATCCCATATGTGGAAGAGCTGGCAAGCTCCCATCTTTTATGAATGCCTGAGACTTCATAACTTCTAATCTTGGATATCTGGTGCATTTTATTCTCCATGTCTTCCTTTCCTCCCTCCAGCCTGCCAGCCTTAACATCTGGAGTTGGGTTGGGAAGATTACAACATACAAAGGCTCGAGATTGCTCTAAACCAGACAAGCCAGCAGGCTTTCCTGTGCTGGTGCTTTCCCTTTTCTCTGAAAACTATCCCGTCTAGTGTTCCCTGCAAATAGTAGGTGGCTAATTTTGGTCTCTAATAGGACTTGTTGTCCACTCTTTACTTCCAAACTGGAATGAAAATGTCAGTATTGCTTCAATTTGCATCAATAATCTTAGCAGGAAAAAGACTGGGCTGAATTTCTGCAACTGTAATTTCAAAGTGTGTTTTCAGACTTGGTTCTTCGGAGTAAATACCCAGAACAAGTTTTTCTCACGTTCTCTTTCATTCTCATTTCAAGCACTGAAAACATAATTAATATATAACAAATAAAATAGAAAATATAATTAAAAACTGACTCTTCATTAAACATTCAACCTCCTGATTCGCTCAGAAGAGATCTGCCCACTAAAGAAGATTTACCTTTGTATTATGTATCACTCAGATTAACAATTAATACTAAATAGCTGTACAAAAGTGTTTGAAAGAGTTTAAAAATTTAAGGTTTTACTTAGGAATTACTTAAAATCTTCACAGTCTGTTAATTATTTTTTTGTTTCTGTGATGTGATTGCCCTGTAACACTTCAGACTCCCAAGCCTGGTGTTTCATATCTTCCGACAGTGAGGATGCTGCAGTTGGTTTATTTGACAGCATTAATGATGTAGAGGAGTGAAGAAAAGACCTGTT